>NW_012105364.1:11781169-11783179 GCF_000951045.1 Mandrillus leucophaeus
TTTTCCTGTAAAACCTAAGAAGACTTGGCATGGCTTCCACAACAAAGGTGCTGATTAAGGTAACCCAGGAAAAGTCCCTCTTCCCCAGATGTGTGGCTGATGAGGACGTACACGAGCACCTCCAGAATATTAACTTCATGGAAACTATAGTCCTCTCTTGATCTTACCACTTAGTTTTTAAAATATATTGTTTCCTAAAATTAATCCTATTTCAATTCTGATAATTCAGTGATAGAGTTCCTTTCCTACACTTTAGATATTGCTAGCACAGAGAATGAAACCAACATGGAACTTTGAAATGCACGTAAATGTTTACTGCTCTGTTGTAGGCCTTAAGCATTAAAGAAAAATATAAATGAAGCCAAAAGAAAACAAGGAGTGATAATCATGGCTTAGTTGTCCTTTAAGAAATAAGTGGATTGAAACTTACAAGTGGAGAATAATTCTCTATTTGCAAAGTGAAGCAGTATACATTTCTGGAAGTGTATCCTTTTTGTGCAGAAATTCAAGGTGATCTATAGAAACAACACAGATGTTGTTGCAAATACTCTGTGGCATATTCTGGGCTTTAAAAAATAATACAGGTCGTGGGCCGGATGCAGTGACTGACGCCTGTAATCCCAACACTTTGGGAGGCCGAGGAGGGCAGATCACAAGGTCAGGAGATTGAGACCATCCTGGATAACATGGTGAAACCCCATCTCTACTAAAAATACAAAAAATTAGCTGGGTGTGGTGGCGGGCACCTGTAGTCCCAGCTCCCAGCTACTTGGGAGCCTGAGGCAGGAGAATGGTGTGAACCTGGGAGGCAGAGCTTTGAGATCGCGCCACTGCACTCCAGCCTGGGCGACAGAGCAAGACTCAGTCACAAAACAAACAAACAAACAAAACAGGCCGCATTACTAGTGGCAAATCAACACCCACAGATACATATTCTGTTTAATGTCTATCGAGCCTACTCAGGAAAAGAGTTCTGGTTTATTTATGAAAAGTGTCATGTGACTGATTTAAAGGCAGGCTAAAATGTACGCAGAGACTATCATTGGTTTCTCAGTATTTATGCTTCCCCTTTTCCTTTTAGCCACAGAGGCCCCAAGTACTTAGCTGGCCACAGACCATCCAGGTAGACACTAAATGTCCTGGCCTCCTTTGCCCCAAGGTGTGGTGGCATTGTGACAAAATCTGAACTAATGGGACATGAGGGGAAAGGCCATGTGCACTGTCCAGGTCATCTTTTTAAATTGAAGATGCTTGCCTAGAGCTTCCTCTTTCCTCCTTCCTGCTGCCTGGAAAATGGTGACATTGGGAACAACCTTGGAAACACACTGTAATGTTGATACAGCCACTCTCACAACCCTGGGCCATTCTGCAATGTGTGAGAGAGAAATGACTTCTTTCTCTTTAAGTCATTCTTGTTTATTTGCTTACTTTGTGGATCTGTTTTTGGTTTTTGTTACAGAAGCTTTGTCTGTATTCTAACTATATGGATTAGATTGTTTTTCCCATCTTATCTGAATTTGTGAAGGCTGAAAGCTCTGACATGGAGCAAGAGTAGGCAAGAAGGGGCCAGGTACGGTGGCTCACACCTGTAATCCCAGCACTTTGGGAGGCCAAGGCGGGCTGATCATGAGGTCAGGAGATCAAGACCATCCTGGCTAACACGGTGAAACCCCGTCTCTACTAAAAACACAAAACATAAGCCGGGTGTGGCGGCGCGCACCTGTAGTCCCAGCTACTCTGGAGGCTGAGGCAGGAGAATGGCGTGAACCCGTGAGGCAGAGCTTGCAGTGAGCCGAGATTGCACCACTGCACTCCAGCCTGGGTGACAGAGTGAGACTCTGTCTCAAAAAAAAGTAGGCAAGAAGGAAGGAACCAGGCCAAAATGATACCACGCTGTGGAGACCGTCTTCACTGAGCAAGCTATACTGGGGCAGAACAGCTGCCTCGGAGTCTGCCACTCCGTCTGCTGATGTTCCCCTATACAACCCTCAAGACAATCCAAGAGCAAGG
>NW_012105364.1:11783819-11810686 GCF_000951045.1 Mandrillus leucophaeus
AATATTCAGATTTTCTTAATATTCAGGCTGCTTAATTTTTTTTAAGTGATTCCTCTGTGAGCAGGCGCTGTGATGGTTCTTAACTAGCTATGACCTTTAATGTCTTCCTCTGTGATTGCTGGTAAATAATCTTATGTCCTAGCCTCCCTCTCCTCCTGCTCCTACTCCTCTTCCCTCTCCTCCTCCTGCCACACAGACAACTTCATAATGGCTCTTCCCTCTTGAGCATCTATTACATGTGAAAGCTTTTATATATTTTTTCTCTAATTTTTAATCACAATTCTGCATGGTAGGTGTTGTATTTCCATTTTATACTTGAGAAAACTGAGGCCCATGACTGCTAAGATTTAAACCCAGTAATCTCCATGGTAACACCAAATTCTTACTCCACCATCCTATGTCCCTAAGAGAAAGGAAATGTTATCTCTGGGTCCTTTGGAGTTAATCTTATCACTCTCTCCTTTCACAAACGGACTTGCCAATTCTTATTGTTCAACAAATAGCAGGATATACGAGACAGAGCTGGTAAATGTCACCTTCACATTTCCCATTCTTCCCTTGTTGTGTCACAGTGTACCCCTCATAGGTGCCATGCTCTGTGTCTGTGTGCTCAGAATCTGCTGGCTCCCCTTCCTTCCAGCTTTGCCTGATCAGTCTGATGTGAACTTGATCTCTCCCTTTGGAATCCCTTTCCACCTCTTGCTTCTGGCTACATATTGCACATGCAACCCTCTTTACAGGTGGATCCTACCTAGAGAATATTCCTTTAAAATTGCTATCTCTGGCTTCAGAAAAACTAATTCAGATCCCTCCTGGTCAGCTGCAGTCTCTACAACTGGATACTGAAGTATATAGCCATCTTTCATATTTCACATCCTTGTAGTATAGGAAAACAAAATCACAGGACAGAAGACAGGGGGTTTAAGCAAGTAACTCAGGGAATGGAAGGAACTGAGATCACAATTTTAGCCATTATACAGTGATTTCCAATAAATAATTATTATTTGTTTCAAACCATAAAAGTTCTAGAAAAAAAGGTCATTTACCAATCAGAAGGGGGGTCTCTCCTTTATCATTTTTTGTGTTGGGCCACACTCCCTTTTCTAACAAAGTTCTTACATTTTTCACCAGACCAGCTTTGACTGCCAAAGTCAAGGGTGTTTCTCCATCACAGGTCTTGAACTCCCAGAGTGTCTTATAGGATGCTGTGACATGAAAGCATTATGTTGAAAAGTTGAAAATACTGACAGGATGTCAAACAAATCAGAGCAACCCAATATTATACACATCAGATTGAACAAAGTCAATTGATGAAAATGAAAAGACTGACAAAAGTTTACCAAATGACGGTGAGGATAAAGTAGATGTACATGGAGTTGCTAATCAAATTGACAGCTAGAAAACCAAAATCTGTTTCTAGCTGCTTTTTTGAAAATGGCGCGCTAGGTCTCATTTCTTGATACGTTACAAAACAGTGCTTCAATTCTTTGTATTATAATTTATATTGTAACTGAAATTGTTTGTTTGTGAAATGCAGTCTGTGGATGTGGGAAAGAGAATGTACTTGAATGTAGGTATCATTGTGTCAAAATGATCCTTAACATCATCTATATCTGTCTGTCTAGCTGTCTGGTTTTCTAGGTGGCTGGCTAATAATCAAGTGTGTATCTCCCAGAACATACAGCTGTCATGCAACAGTGAAAGTTGAACAATAGGGCACTCTCAAAAGTGTTCTGTAAGATGCTGAGATGTGAAAACACTGTGTTAGAACATAAAAGTTATTGTTAATATTTAACACTGGCTTGATTTGCCACAACATTTTTTAATGCTTACATTAAGAAAAAAAAATCAATGTAATGTAAAGACAAATATTTTCAGTACTCCCTGTTGTACTATATAAGAATCTTTTGGAAACTGTTAACTCAAGAGATAGTTCAAAATGAAAAATTTAAAATTGACTTCCAAAAGAAAAGAGTGTTATATATAACTCAATTAATTCATGACATATAGAAACTTTTATCACTATTATGTGATAACCACACCTTTCCACCAACCTGTGTCTCATTCATAGGTAAAAGGATGCAAAAGGTAAACCCCGAATGTCAAAAAATGTCCTAATTTTTGTACTCTGAGTTTAAAACATGGGTGCTGCCTTTTTCAAATTCCAAATAATATTTTAATCCACCTTTTCTTTCTGCTAGTTATGTTCACTGAAAACACTTATAACATCAGCATGTCAATATTCTTGCCCTGGTTTGGTCAAACGTGTTTTATGTTCTCTTACCATCCAGAACAATCTCAAGTATTTGTTGAATGGGTTGAACAACAGCTTCATGTAATGGAAACCATCCTTTTTCATCAGCTTCATCCATTGCATATTTATATTTTACATACTCCTGGAGCTCAAGAATGTGACCTAAATTAAACACATCGACTGATGACTAATCTCTGTTTTTGCAAGGTGGAATCTCCAGTCCATCCCACTGTAGATGGTACACTCATTTACCTTGTTTTATGGCCTCCACAAGTTTTCTGTTTTGACCACTTAGGGGTACAAATCTATGAGATAAAGAAAAACCATATTTATACTAGATACTAGTGATATATTTCAAGGAACCAAAGATTTTAATTTATATTGCATTTTTAAGCTTAATTTTAATAATCAAGATCCAAATGAGACGCATACAACTGATTTTATCTCCTTAAAAAAGTAAATGTACGGGAGTCAGACACAGAGTATATTTACAATGCATTGATCTAAGAATATTAGTGAAGATGGTGAAATAGAAGAGTACAATGCTATCTCTGAGAGATCTCAAAGCAATAAAAAAGGAGTAAACAATTGGAGTCAGATTCAGAAGAGCTAGGTTCAGATCCTAGCCTGATTTTGTGATTCTGGGGAGGCCAATTAGCCTTTCTGGATGTGGGTTCTTCATCTGAAAAATGACGCAATTAATAGATCTCTAGGGCTTTTTCTAATTTTTAAAATTCTATGCTCAAAAAATGTTTATTGCTTTGAACTTCATAATTGCTAATAAGGTACTTACTTGGGAGCTTATGGTCTAAACTATATATGTGAGTTTTAAATCAACTGTTCCACATGTGAAAATAGGCAGGGCATTTACTAAACAAACTCCCAATCACTGGCCCAGCAGGTCATGATTTAAATCCTCATGGAAGTTTTCTGGTGTGTGTGTTTGTTAAGTGGGAAGAAGGAATTCCATAACAAATTTACTTAACTCTGTTAAGCAGAAACATCTGCTAGCATACCAGGGTTGTGAATGCCTTCCAGGGAGCGCTAAAGTTCTAAAGCTTGTTGGAGATAAGGGAGATATTTCAGACCAGGAATTTCAATGTACTACGTCTATTTTTTCAAAGCTCAAAAGCAACCATTTTTAAACACTGAATCTCTTCAAAAGTACTACTAAATTCCAGAATACAAGATTTTAAACACTGTAACAAAAAGTAAAGGTAAACTAGTTTATTTCTGTCAGATGTATAATGTCTTTTTTTAAGAAAGAAATTTACTTTTGCAGTTTTAGACTCAATAAATCCTACCTACATAATACATCACTTTTAGGTATATTTTAATTTATTAATTCTTGTCTTTTAGATAGTAGATAATCAAATAGGTGGTAGTTTGTATATTACTTTGTCATATAAAATAAAAACCTGCAACTCTTCTCTCATTCATTAACTAATGGGCTACGTGGTTTAGCATTATTCTTCATATTTTAAACATACAACAATGGAATATATTACCTGTAAAGGGTTAGCTGAATCAGTAGCAGAATGAGCTCTAGAGTGTATAGACCTCTGTATACCAACCTGTCTGTATATTTGTTGTATAAACTGTACTTGCAAATATGTTCAAATTACTCATTGCCCTTTTTGAATCTATATTAATTTAGAAAATAGGCAATTCTATACAACCAAATTCATCTAGGAATTTTCCACATAGGGTTTTTCCTGTTTCCCACATGAGGTGAGGATTTGTGGAAGATCAGATTGCTAAAACTTATGTACAGTGGCCCTTGGAAAGCTGTTAGATTCCCTATCAGAAAGGAAAGGTCAGTTTTCCTAGAGGAGGAATTAGGAAATGGTGTTCATTTTATCTCACAACAAAATGAATGCCATAAAGAAATTGTGCTGAGGATAGTTGGTTTGAATACTACCTTTCAGGATAAAGCGCAGTCTTGCTGGCTTCAATGGATTCTTGAATACTTAGCTGAATATCATAACTTGTAAGATGGTCTTCATCAGGGTCATCATTAGTATCCATTCCTGCATGTAATTTTGAAGGAGACGAGTTCTTATTATCAACAAATGGCCCAAAACAGTACACAGAATAAACATGAAAAATGCATAGTGAAAAACTAAAATGCATTTTTGTTTTCCTGGTTAACAAATACAAATGCCGGTAACATTTTAATCCACATTACATGTGAAGTTGATTTTATTAACTTAAATGGTCTGTTAAAACCTTTAATAATCTGCCCTTTGAGCATTTCTCTTTCTAACTTTTGACTTTTTTTTTTTTCAGTAATGACTGCAGTTGGGCTCATAAGAATTCACTTTTTCCTGAGCTTCTGATTGATGCCAATTTTGGCCCATCAGTTTTCTTGGAGAGTGTGTACATAGCACATTAAAAACTTAAACATTGATCCAATGAGGATAAGATGGATAGTGGCTGTAATGGAGAACAGTCATCCTTTTACATTCTTTTTTATTTTATTTTTTTGAGATGAAGTCTTGCTCTGTCACTCAAGCTGGAGTGCAGTGGTGTGATCTTGGCTCACTGCATCATCCGCCTCCTGGATTCAAGCAATTCTTCCTTCTCAGCCTCCTGAGTAGCTGGGATTACAGGTGCATGCCTCCATGCCCGGCTAATTTTCATATTTTTTTAGTAGAGAGGGGGTTTCTCCATGTTGGCCAGGCTGGTCTCAAACTCCTGACCTTGTGACCCGCTCGCATTGGCCTCCCAAAGTGCGGGGGTTTACAGGCGTGAGCCACCATGCCTGGCACCTTTTACATTTTTTACAAACCATCAATGGTCAACTGCGAAGTCTGATTGGTCTCAGAGCATCATTTGAACATTAAGGATAATTTTAACTTCCTTAAGGATAAGGACCATTTTAACTTCATCCATAGACCAGAAACCAGGCCTCCTCTAGAGTCCCTATTAACTCCCTTACACAGTTCTGTTACAAGCCACTGCTCTTGACTGGCCCATCTCGCTGAAGAGAATACAGAAAAATGTAAATTAGTCTTCATTTGCTTATTTCTCCCAAATATCAAATTAGGAGCATGAATTTACTATCTTACTCTTTACTATTGAATTAATTGCTTTATTTTATTTAGAGAGGACATTTAGTAAATATAGAAATAAAATTTCTATAGCTGAGTTGACTGGCATTATGAAATTAACTTTGATTGATGGTACTTTTCAAGCCTTTTATAGTCTGTATATGAAATTTTACTTTATAGTATGTCTTCTGAATGACAGAAAAACAAAAGGGTACTCTGCAGGCAATTTCCAAAACACAGTTGACACACGCTTTACCTCTTCTCATTCTTCCTCAAGGTTGGATAATTGGATAATAAATGCTAACATCCAAGGCCTCTAACCTGTGGGCAGAACTCATTGACAATATTATGATTAATTGTTCATTGTTCTATAGCAGTGGCCTTAATATCACCTCAGAACCAAAGGTATAGAACAGTGCTAATGTTCAGAGACCACACACGAGATAGTCACCATGCTCCACCAAGCCTCACATTGTGACTCCTCAAAAGCCACACTAGAGATCTTACTCACCACGTAGACGTAAATGGTATTTTGCTTTTTAATGTATTGTTTATTGGTTCATTGTGTGTCTCTTCTCCTTAGAATGTAACTCAGGAATAGCAGGGAATTAGTCTGTGACCTCAGTGCCAAGAGAAGCATCATCTACTGGTTCGTGCTGTCTAAATATGTGTTGAATAAATGAATTAATGAATTAATAAGTGAGCATTGAAACATAATCCAGGCTCCTCTTTGTTCTTAGAACTGACCATTTCCTTCGGATATGGAGTTTCTTTTTTTTCTAACTAAACAAATTTGATCGTTCACTCTGTGCTTAGCTTCATTTGTCTCTCTTCTGTTCTTTTCCATAATATTCCTCTTTATTCACGAGGTCCTCTCAGCTGATCCCCACCCATGGTTCACACTGTGTCAAGGCTAGCACAAGACATTCCTCCTATGGAAACCCTTGGTGTCATTCTTCAGTTCCTCTCTAGTTATCTTAGTCTGTGAATATCTCTTCTTATGTAATATTTTTCCAATGTCTTGGTTTATACTCACTCATTCTGTATTTGCTTTACAAGTTCTTTACATACTTGTGTTTGTGTTTTCACTTGGACCATTAGTTTTCTGAGAGGAAACAAAATCTCTTTTCTTTTTTCTATCTTTTCCCTCTATTCCTACTCCTTGTCAACTATAGCAAACAGCTGCTGTCTGTGGTCACTGGAATAAAAGTTGTTGACTCATTACTAGCAGACAAATACTGAGTCTGTCAGCCAGCACCAGTAGATGACAAAGTTCAACCTGCGGCCTCGCCTGGTGACTTTCTCAGTGATATTACTGGGGTGATAGGGGGGATTGTATGGCTCTGGGATTAGTAATAGGATACAGAGCCTTTCACCTATTTAAATCACCAGCTTAAATCCAACCCTGTTTGAAATTTGGGCTTTCAGTGTATGAGAGAGTACAGACTCCATAGAGAACTGAGCTGGTCTGTGGAAAGTATTTTATTTCAATGTTTTTTGTTTGTTTGTTTGTTTTTGTTTTTTCCCCTACTATCACAAAGGAAGTTACCTAGGTTCCTATTTGGTATCTCTAATGACCATAGGGTGAAAATGATGGGAACACTTTCTATGCAGAACAACTCCAATCTAGCACAGGTGTCTGCAGCCTTTTCCTGAAAGCTTGAGATGAAGTGAAGATCTGCATGCAGGTGTACTAAGGTGCCAGACAGTCAGTCAAAGGAGCATTACTGGAATGTACTTAAAGACATCAAGACACAATGATAAAGGCAAGAGAAGAGTAACTTATTTATCTAAGACCAGCTCAGTTCTCTATGGAGCCTGTGTTATCTCATAAATAAGAGTAACTGGCCAGGCACGGTGGCTCATGCCTGTAATCCCAGCACTTTGGGAGGCTGAGGCAGGTGGATCACGAGGTCGGGAGATCGAGACCATCCTGGCTAACACGGTGAAACCCCGTCTCTACTAAAAAAATACAAAAAAATTAGCTGGGTGTGGTGGTGGGCGCCTGTAGTCCCAGCTACTTGGGAGGCTGAGGCAGAAGAATGGCGTGAACCTGGGAGACGGAGCTTGCAGTGAGCAGAGATCACGCCACTGTGCTCCAGCCTGGGTGGCAGAGCAAGACTTCATCTCAAAAAAAAAAAAAAAAGAGAAAGAAAAAAAGTAACTTATTTATCTAAACCTCCTTGAGTGGCTAGGACTCAATCCCACCTAAGGGCCAGCAACAGTCTATGGGAAATTATTTCTATAAAGCACTACTCAGAAGCATGAGGAAAGGTCAGACAATATTTGAACATCTTTAAGATATATGTATGGGTGTCTCGCATCTCAGTCTAGAGAAATTGATTTTTTTTTTTTTTTTTTTTTTGAGGTGGAGTTTTGCTCTTTTGCCCAGGCTGGAGTGAAATGGCACAATCTCAGCTCACTGCAACCTCCGCCCCCTGTATTCATGCGATTCTCCTGCCTTAGCCTCCCGAGTAGCTGGGATTATAGGCACTGGCCACCATGCCTGGCTAATTTTTGTAGTTTTAGTATAGATGGGCCCCCCAATGTGCTAGAATTACAGGCATCAGCCACCATGCCTGGCTTAGAGAAACTGACTCTTAATAAAAGAGAAATCATTTGTTCTCCATAAGTAGCTGATTTACAAAGTAACTGATGCAATCATATTGTACCATCAGCCTCTTCATTCAAAGCACTGATTAACCTTGCTTAGGGTCATGAAAACATTTGTTGAAAGCTATGGATTCTCTCTCCAGAGGGACACACGTCCACTCAAAATTTTGCATGAAATTTTAAGGAACTTATGGAATCTCAGAGGTTTTTTCATGTTCTCCTGGTAAAAAAACCACTGAATTAAGGATTCCTAAATGCTAAATGCCAAATATATTTCTCAGATATCAATAAGTATTAGTTTATTTTACAGATAGGCTAAGTAAAATCCTTAATTCAGATAGTGAGAAAAGGAACTTTGGTGATCATGTAAATGTTTTGATACATTTGGCAATAGTAATAATAACTATAAATTATCAAGTGCTCACCTTGTTTTGAGCACTGTGGAAAGCATTTTGTATACATTACCTTGTTTTCAATTCTCATTCCAATTCTGTATTGTAGGTATTATAGATTCAAGAGGTTAAATGACCCACCAAATGTCTCAGAACGAGTAAGTAGAGCCTGGACCGAGCAGGCAATACCTTCACTTTTAAGGTCTTTCAGAAGTTAGAGGAAAATATCTCACAGTCTGTTGCTTTTAAAAGAAAACACTGTGATCTTGCTTTTAACAGCCAGCTTTTGATGACAATCACTTCCAAAAATAAAAAATAGCTTCCAGGGACACATAAATCTTTTTTTTTTTGGCTCCATGCAATAAGGCTTTATATTACTTAGGGTGGTCTGAGGTTCCTAAGCTTGCCTTCATTCTGTACTTTTTGCCTTGGAGTCCAAACAACAGGATCAACATACCAGTTGGTGCCTGACTGAAATGGTCAGGAGGTTGGTAATGTTGCAAGGTCTGATGCATGAGTGAACATGAGTATATGACACCTTTTTGCATCAGTTTTGCTAAACTGCCTCCAAACCATGATCTGAGCTATTGCCTTCCTGTAAAGGTAACTGATAAATTTTTGACACCTGTCAGAGCTTCCTTTGAAATACAATAGCTCCCACAGCACGGAACCAAGGTTCTCCCTTTCCCTGAAAAAGATAAATACAAATTTCTTCCTCGTGAATTGTTTAGTTGGTTTACTCCTGCTTACATGAAGATCTGTTTGCCCCACCTACCCTCACACTCTGTCTTGGGCATAACAAAATTGAAACCATCTCCGTGAGTCCTAAACAAGGCTGGTCTTGAAAGTAAGCAGAGTGGACAGTTGCTTCCATGGTGCAAGGAAGGGCTCTGTGTCCATAAATAACACACTGCCCCCAGCACCTGTCACATCAGTGTCGTTCTATTGCATCAGCAAGAGATTCTGTCCTTTAGGGCGTATTGTTCCATCTTCCAGTGTCCCTTTTAAAATTTACATAGCAACATACTGGCCCCTAGTTTAGAACCAAGATGTCTTGGGATAGTTACTGGAGTACGTGAGGCTGGGAAGATGGCAGAAAGTTTAAGGTTAGGATCTAGTGGGAAGTGATATGAAGGGATAAGAAAAGGGCAATAGAGTACAACTTGGTTTTCTTTACAGTTTTATCCAAGGCCAGCCCAAATAGAAACCCTGAGGTTCTGAGGGAGATGCAGATTTCTGCTATGTGGAATGGGGGACACTGATTCCCTGGGAATTTTTCTTTTACCTTGAAGCTGCTATGGTTCTTGAGTGTCGAGCTCATCTACTAGAGGTCCCTGAGAGAATCATCAGGATTTATCCTATCAGAGGAAGGCAAGAGTTAAAAGACATTTTTTTTTTTTTTTGGTACTGTCAAAAAAATACAGTTGTTATATACAAAACAATACTAAGTCTCATTTTTATGCACTTTGATCATTTGTATGCATACTTTTAAAGATGTGGAGAAATCAATAGAAATAAAATCCTGTTGTCACTTTGCTTTTTATTTGGTGACTGAACACTTATTTTTTAAGAATTGCATAGCCTGAAGTGGCAAATCACATGAATGGATTTGTTAGGATGATTTAAACAACAAAATCAACTAGTTCCCCAGAAATTTCAGATAGAAGTGTAACTCTGTCAGAATTGGGTTTTACCCCACAGTCACAGGTAACTTTCACTTACAAGCAATAACTTATGCAATTCCCTCTTTATGGCATTTGCCTTTTCTACTGAAGAGAAATCCTATGCATGATGGGGAGAACTAGATCAGTTTAAATAGCATCTTTCTTAACAACAAAGTATGCCCTTCTGATACATTGAAAACGTGCACTCACACAAACAATCTTAGTCTAAAAAACAAATGCTACTTTTATGTTCCTTCAAAGAAACACAACTCAATATTTTAGAAAAAGATATAAAAGGCAAAATGATCTGTAGAAACTAAACATGATATCTGGCACGTGATAAAAATTCAGTATTTACTAAACGAACGAATAATTGTATAATTAAATAAACACAACTCTTAAAATTAGCCTTGTGTTTCCTCTGTAGGTCACAGATATATTTTTGCCAAATTATCTTCAAATTTTGGGGCGTCACTGATTGATGCTTAATTTCTATGTAACGATAGAACCTGTTTAGTAGTTTTGTTTATCTCTAGTTTCATATTACAAAAGTAAAAAATTTTAATGAAATTAGTATGAAGATAAGTTAAAAAAATAAAAACACCAAGAAAAAACAGAGAAAAAAGAAATATTTACTCTTTACTATTGATTTCCAAGTCAAATTTAATTATAGCAGAACTGTGGGAAGATGCATGTTAGCTTTTGAGGACTACACTCACAACAGTTTAGGAAGGAGCTTTAGACTCACAAACTCATGGGTTTCTAGGGGAATATAAACTCACAGAATAGCAAAGAGTAAAGTAAGATAGGTACATGAAAAGACAACTTATTAGTAGACATACCCTGATCACAAGCTAATATGATATAATGATTTTTAAAAGCCCTATCCTTTGTCTGTAATTCTACATCTAGGAATCTATCTTATAGAAATAATCAGAAGACTGTGCCTGGTGGCTCACGCCTGTAATCCTAGGACTTTGAGAGGCTGAGATAGCTGGATTGCCTGAGTTCAGCAGTTTGAGACCAGCCTGGGCAACACGGTGAAACCTCATCTCTACAAAAAATACAAAAATTAATCGGATGTGGTGGTATGCACCTGTTGTATCAGTTACTTGGGGGGTTGAGGTGGGAGGATTGTTTGAACCTAGAAGGTCGAGGCTGCAGTGAGCCATGTTCACGCCACTGCACTCCAGTTTGGGTGATAAAGCAAGATTCTGTCTCAAAAACTAAATAAGTAAATAAATAAAAGAAGTAATCAAAGATGTAAAAAAAGATGTGTATGTGAGAATGTTTATCTCAGCTGTGTTTAAATTGCCAGAATATTAGAAACAACATAAATGTCCCAAAATAGGAAATTTGTATAAGACATTATCGTACACATAAAAAGTGAAATACTACACAGTTATTTAAATTCATATACTTGAAGAATATTTAACATTATATGTCAGTTAACGTAAAGTGTCAGTTTAAGTATGATGTTTATTTAACCAACTATGACTAACCACTTTTAAGGAACTATGATGGATTTTTGCCCCAACTTTATTGAAGTATAGTTGACAATTTAAAATTATATGTGTTTATTGTGTACAGCTTGATGATTGGACATATGTATACATTGTGAAATATTCACCACTGTCAAGCTAAGTAAACTACCCATCCTGGCACATAGTTGATCTTTTTTGGGGGTATAGTTATTGTGAAAAACAGTACAAAGGTTTCTCAAAATTTTAAAAATAGGACTGTCTTACGATCCAGCAATCTCACTTCTGCATGCATATCCAAAGGAAGTGAAATCACTATCTCAGAGAGATAGCTCCACTTCCACGTTAGTTGCAGCATTATTTACAGCAGCCAAGATATAGAAACAACCTAAATGTCCATTGACAGACGAATAAATGAAGAAAACGTGCTACGTATTTACAAATGGACTATTAACCTTAAAAAAGAAGAGAATCTTGCCATTTGTGACAACATGGATCAACCTAGAGGACATTATGCTAAATGAAAAAAGCCAGGTACAGAAAGACAAATATTGTGATATTTATCTGTGGAATCTAAAACGTTGAAGTCATAGAAAAAAGAGTAGAATGTTGGTTGCCAGGGGCTAGGAGGTGCTGGCCAAGGGGTACACATTTCAGTTAAACAGGATGAATAAATTCTGGAAATCTAATGTACAACAATGTAACTATAGTTAACAGTATTGTATTGTATACTTGAAATTTGCTAAGGGTGTAGATTTTAAGAGTTTTCACCACCAATAGCAACAAGAAAAGGGAACTAAGATGGACTTTACAGAGGCAAAGCTTACAAAGCCCTCTCAGGAAAATTAGCTTGGCATCTACCTCTCAGGACTGAGCAGGCCAGGAATCTTGGAGACCTCGAGAAAAGAGAGTGCCCAAATGTACAGGAAAGCAGGTAGAACTTTGTGAAGAGAGGTTCTTGGCGTTGGAAGGAGCAGAAATTTGAAAGAGCAATTCATTTTTCTGAATCACCCAAGCACAGGCTGCATTACCTAAGTTATTGTGTCTGTCTCCATGAAACCAGAAGTTTATTTTCCATTAATGAGTGAGTGGTGGCTCCTGAGAAAGGTGAGGCCAGTTACAGTCAATAAAAAAGCTACTTCTGGTTTGTGCAATTGAGTTGTAGGGTGAGTAAAAAATATTTTGACTACGTTGATTACCTATAGTAACAATAAACATAACATCTCTAGACTTTTAAAAAGTATTATTTTTTTAACTTTCATTTTAAGTTTTACCTTAACGTTTGTTCTATAGGTAAATTGTATATTGCAAGGGTTTGGTGCACAGTGTTTTGTTATCCAGGTAATAGACATAGTACCTCATAGGCAGTTTTTCTATCCTTGCCCTTCTCCCACTCTCGACCCTCAAGTAGGTCTTGGTGTCTGTTGCTTCCTTCTTTGTGTGCATATGTACTCAAAGTTTAGCTCCTACTTGTAAGTGAGAACGTGGGGTATTTGGTTTTCTGTTCCTCTGTTAATTTGCTTAGGATAATGACCTACAGCTCCATCCATGTTGCTGCAAAGGACACGATCTCATTCTTTTTCATGGCTGACTGGTATTCTATGGTGTATATGTACAACATTATCTTTATCCAGTCTACTGTCATTGTGCATTTAGGTTGATTCCGTGTTTTTGCTGTTGTGAACAATGCTGCAGTGAGTGTGTGCATGCATGTGTATTTATGGTACAATGGTTTATATTCTTTTGTGTATATATACAAAAATGCGATTGTTAGATCGAATGGTAATTCTACTTTAAGTTCTTTGAGAAATCACCACACTGTTTTCCACAATGGCCAAACTGATTTACATTCCCACCAGCATTGTATAAACATTTCCTTTTCTCTATTACCTCGCCAGCATCTGTTATTTTTTGATTTTTTATTAGGAGCCATTCTGACTGGTGTGTGAGATGGTATCTCATTGTGGTTTTGATTTGCATTTCTCTAATGATTAGGGATGTTGAGCGTTTTAAAAAGTATTATTCTTATGAATATACATCTAAATATTCATATAGAATTATATATACATATATTCTTTCCAAAAATATTCATTCCTGGCATAATGTACTTTGTTCAACATGACGGACAATCCTGTCTGGTGCGCAAGTCAAATTTTTTCCCTTCAATATTGATTCAAATAATAATGAGGCACTGCATTTTTTCATATCTTGTTTCGAAATCATGTACAGGCCATTGATTTCTTTCTGTTGGAGGCAGTTGATTATAATGGTCGAATCTTTGTTCAAACCCTGACCTGCCTGCATTAGCTGCCTGGTGAACTGTGTCTGACGGGTCGGAAGTAGTCAGCAAACATTCCCTGTTATTATTCTGTGATTGAACTCCTGTGGAATGGGAACGTAGGATTCTAGTTCTTTTTGAAAGTTTTAGTTCTATTGCTTACCGTTCAATATTCACCCTGACACCCCCTTTTTATTTTCTTCTCCCTGCTTTTCCCTAGAATCACCAATTTTCAGAGTTAAAGACCGTCAGGTAGCCCCACCTGTAAATTTTGTTTACAACATGCCCAACAAGTCATTAATAGCCTCAGCTTGAACATCAAAGTGTAAGGGAGCTTGCTATCTCCTCACAGAGCGCTTCTCCTTTAGCCAGCATTTTTTTGCTTTTTTTAGACAGAGTCTCCTTCTGTCAACCAGGCTAGAGTTCAATGGCACGATCTCAGCTCACTGCAACCTCCACCTCCCAGATTCAAGTGATTCCCCTGCCCCAGCCTCCCGAGTAACTGGGATTACAGGAGCCCACCACCATGCTGGGCTAATTTTTGTGTTTTTAGTAGAGACGGGGTTTCACCATGTTGGTCAGCCGGTCTCGAACTCCTGACCTCAGGTGATCCACCCCCATCGGCCTCCCAAAATGCTGGGATTATAGGCATGAGCTACGGTGCCTGACCTAGCCAGCTTTAACAATTAAGAAAACCAGTGAACTTGAATCCATCTCTTCCAAACATTATCTGAAGATAATGTTTCTACTTCTCTTCTAACCTTTTTCTGGTTCTGTTTCTCAGTTACACTGAGAAAGTACTGTTCCTCTGCAACACAGGAGCCCTGTTAATATCCCCCAGGAAGGCTCTCAGGTCTCCACTGAGCCTTTTCTTTCAGAGGCTGGACAACTGCTCTTCCTATAAGATGGTCTCACCTCCTGCACTGCCTTGATTGCTTTCTTGTAAACACATCTGTTTATCCATTTCTTTCTAAAAGTGACACTGAACCACAGGCTCTGAGTGCAACACAACAGCTACAGTCAGACCAACACAAGTTTAAGTGGGTGTGACCACTTTCCTTTTCTCAAACACTATACATCTGTTAATTTAGCCCAAGCTCAGATAAGTATTTAGACTATCATGTTACACAGTTGATTTAGACCTCAATATCCCAAAATTCTACAAACCATATGTTTTCTCTACATTGTTTTCTGTGTAATTGTATGCAGGACCCTATAGGACTCTATTTATTCCTATTACATTTTATATTTTTTCAATTTGGCTTTTATTTCCTTCTGCTAAAATTGAACGCATTTTCTATCTCTCCAAGTATTGTTTTATTTGCTGACTTAATAAGCATGCCTTCTATATGTCCTTAAGCTCCAACGATAAAGATAAATGTTGAAAAGAAATCGGCACAGGACAGAGGCTTCTATGTTGACATTGATCCATTAATTTGCACCCTCCCAGAAAAGGTGTTTATCCAGCTACAAATCCTCTTAAAGACACCAACACCTAGCATTAATGTCTCCTTTTTGATAACAAGACCATCGTCAAGGAATACTGTCAAATACCATCTTGAAATATGCACAGTTATCTATGATACTACATTCTTCAGCTCTGCTAATCAAAAAGACAAAGGAAAAGAATTAACCCACCAATTCTTAGTGATTATTTTTTTCCTACGTATGTTCAGACTATCCTATTTGTCCATGCAAAAATATACATTCAATGTCTGTTATGTTCTAGGCACAGGACTAGACACAGATATACGGGATCCATGTCCTCAGGGAGCTTTCTGTCTTTAAATCATGTATTTTAGATTTTTCTCCAGAAATAATACCAATTTCTCTTGAAGGTTTAGCACACAGTCAAGCACATAGCATAGCAGGTCTTTAATAAATATTTTTATATTGAGTTTAATAATTATTATAACTAATATCTATTGAGTGTTTACCTGTGACAGGCATTACACTAAGTGCATTAAATGGATGTCACTTAATGTCTACATAATTCTCCCCCACTTTACAGATAAGAAAACTGAAGCACAGAGTCGTTAGGTAACTTACCTAAGCCCACATACCTAGTGGGCAGTGGAGAGTGGGATACACCCCAGTCAGCTGACAATGGAGGCCACCCACGCTTAACCAGTATACTCTAACTATGACTCAGCTACTTTGAAGGTATTAGTGAAAAGAGAGTCTTATTTTGTAACCTAACAATTAGGAAAACCAGTGAACTTGAATCCATCTCTTCAAAACATTATCTGAAGATAATGTTTCTCCTTCTCTTCTAACCTTTTTCTGGTTCTGTTTCTCAGAGTTACACTGAGAAAGTATTGTTCCTCTGCAACACAGGAGCCCTGTTAATATCTCCCCGGAAGGCTCTCAGGTCTTCATAAACCTGAGAAAAAGTTTTCTAACAAAGTTTAAGCAACTACCTAACAAATTCATCCCACAACTCCAAGGGAAATATAAAACTTGTAGGCAAATTTCTATTTGAAAATAAAATAGTCTCATAAAATAACTGAAATATAAAATTATAATTTTTATCACAATAACTTAATGCTCTCAGCACAAAGCAGTGATAAGATTATTCTTGTCCACATCACTGCTCTACTTCATGGAAGTCAAATCATTTTAGATATAGAAAGCTCCTTAGAAGTTAACTGTGCATTTAAGAACAATACGAGTGATGATATCACATAAATTTTAAGGACTTTCCAACCTTTAGATTTTGTGATATAATTTGCAGGAGTAAATTTCCAATTCTATTCAGTTTATTTTTTAAAAATCTAACTACAGAAATTTTTCAGTCTGGGCAGAAAGCATTCATCTTTTTCAACAAGTGATGAAAAAGCCTTAGAAGAGATTTATTTATTCACAAAAGATAGTTAATTTTTAAATTAGAAACCAAGAGGTGAGCCGAGACCCTTCTGGGATTCTGTAGTAAATATATTGACATGTTCTATAAGGATATTCATTCTTAATCTGTTTTTCTCATGATATAATTTTTTTATGCTTAGTAATTATGCAATTGAGTTGATGTTCTATAAGCAAACAAATTCTAGCTTTATTCTCTAATTAAAAAGGCCCTAAACAGTTAAGCCTGTAGGTGATCAACCAGAAAGAAAGTAATGAGTAGCTACTATAATTTGTATTTCCATCTGTTTAAAATATTACCAATAATGAAATATTCAATAAGCTAGTTGGTGAGGTACAGATCAAATATTTCATAATCTCACCTTTTGGAATGATCATCTTGTCATTCTTATCCAGGGACTTGCCTTCCTAAATCAGAGGAAGTGCCCTGGAGCCAATGTGTGCTTCTGTGTATCTAAAATTAAGTATCCAGTTGGTGGTTAAATTAAGATCTGACCTTGTACAAGTGAAATATAAGCGGTCTCTGGCACACAGTAAAATATTACCCATGACTTCTCTAGACTTTCATCAAAAGAAACAGAAGCCTACAGAGGTATAATAAGATTATCTGTGTCCTGATTGGTTCAAAGAACTCATGAAAACAAAGGACCTGCCAATTCAGCTGCAGGGAGTGTTCCTACTGACGGAACAAAACCAAACCACTTAGAATTAACACACAATTTAAAGGTATTTGTTCAAGAGACAAATCTGTAAGTCTTTGCGTTGTCAGACCCTAATCCACTTCTGACGTATTTTAATACACACTACTTTTCTTTCTCCATCTTTCAGATTCAGGTCAAATTTCATTAAATACAATTTTCTTGTCATACTAATTTGCTGTCTTTGATTTTTGTTTAATAATTGCTGATCTGATATACAGACAGAGATAGGGCAGTCAGTGACATCCAATCTGATCAGGAAATTTTAGGTCAAGTTATTGAGCATACATAGTCTAAAAAATGAGTAGCAAATGTATTAATAAAACAAGAAAAAAATTGGGATTTTTAATTGAGGAAGGTTGTTTGTTTTCTTTTAAAAAACCAATTAAGTTTATTATCTTACTGATTTTCCAATGAAAATAGTCTTCCTTAAATTTGTTTTGACATAGCTATCCTTGAATTAACTCAGGCCACTGTCGGCACTCACAAAGCCATCTGGCCTCTATCCCCTTCACCGCCCCCCCGCAATAAAACAACTCCTCTTGCGGGTCTCAGTGACCTCTTTCTGACTTACTTTAGAAACTCATTTCATATTTTATATTCATTTTCATTTCTTAATTTATAGACCCTCGTTGGATTTGCTGCCAGTGATTCTTCCCTTTTTCCTGAAACTCTGTACTTCTTAGGCTACTGGGAGCACTACACGCTTTTGTTTTTCTTCTCGTCTCTGACATTTTCTTTGTGCTCAGTGTTAATGAATATAAATATGTGGATTGTAGTGAATTTGCCAGTTTTATTTCAAAAATTGAGAAAACTGTAAATGCAAAATGAGAGGTCCTAACTCCTCTTTAACTGTGATAAAAGAAGGTGCGTTTCAGTCATCTTCAAAGGAAGTTGAGAAGTATTTTATGTTTAAACCACTATTAACTTTGTATTGCAATAGTCAAGGGTAAAGGTTAGATCACTGTATACATTGTCTACATTTTATCGTTATTAATCTAATTTGGAATTTTTCAATAAAGAATTCTTGTGAAAAGCAACCAGCATTGTGAAACACTTTAATTTTGTACAACTTTTTTTTTCTTACAATATTAGAAATTCACATAAAGCTTTGGAGTATAATGCAAATGTATGGGAAAATGTGCACCTAACACTTTAAAGTATGGCTTGACACATTGCAGTGACTTTTCTGCTCTTAAACCAATGAAGGTCTGCCTGTTTTATCCATTTATATAATAGTTGTTATAGATCTACCTATACCATGCAACATTTAAAATAATGCATATGATAGAAAAGCCAAAATAAGACTATGTGGTAAAATAAATGAGAGCCTGTTACTGAAGACATAGTCCTGTGAACACATCTTGTTTTACCACTTACTGTTTCTGTAGATGCATTATTTACATTTTTGAGAGTATTTATCTGTAGTGTGGGACTGATGATGATGATGATGATACAATGACCATGGCACCACCATTTTAATGAGGCCTGTTCCTCAAGTAGTTAGTCATCTATGCACACACAATAAGACATATTTTGAGTAACTCATATATTTGAAAGAATGATCTATTCATAATGCTAGTAATCACCTCCACATTTGCCTCTATGGAAGCTGGCTTTTCCTGTGGGTTTTCTCAAAGGGGAAACAAAATCAGTCCTAGCTTTTCAAACAATGCCTCTCGTTTTGTCTGGTGAGAATGAGTTTCAGGGAGGGGTCAGATTTAACAGCGAAGGACTAGTTGAATACTACTGTTGTTCCAAGGAAGGTACACAAAATGACACTGACATCCAAATACTCATTCCTTCTATCTATATATAGCAAGAAATGCATGTCCTGTTTCAAGATGATAATTATAGCAACTGATACGAAGAGTCTTAGGTTAAAATAGTTGAAGCACAGTGTTAGAAGCTAACTGTCCTTGGACCCACCTATTTCTATTTTGGGAATAAGAAATTTAGGTAGCATTGTTTGTGAATTTCCAGGGAGAAATGTGGCAGCTTGGTCTTCATATTATATTGTAGGCACCTGCCACTGCTACAGCCTCACTTTGCCCACAGGTACTCTGTCTTCCTGAAAAAGAGTGTGGCACTTGCAGGCCTGGATTTTAAAAAACAGCTCTTGCTTTGATTAGTCATACAATCCCATGTACCCCCTACAAAGCCACTTACTACGTCCTTTCTGATCCAGCCCATTCTTTATGAGGCTTTATCAGAACTGGAGCTTTATCTTTGCCTTCTACAAAAAATGGCGTTCAAACACCTTGGAGAGTTCTACTTTAAGTTATCCTATTATTTTTTGTTTGTTTGTTTTGTGTGTTTTTTTTGTATTTTTCTCTCTTTTTTTTTTTCTGTTTTTAAGTTATCTTATTATTTTGTTGTTTAGTAAGCAACACTTAAGTATATCTCAGTTGGCTTCATTTTTACTTTGATATATTTCAGGTTTTCTCCTTTTTCTCCTTTTTCCTTTTCTGTACTTGACCATTATTTTGGCCTTTGGGTCTGTGATTTAAGAAATGCACATTTTATTTTAGTTAGGCATAAAACAGTAGAAAAAAATATGAAAACATAAAACAAATCCTTTATTTCTAGTATGCTTCCCAGAACCTTGGTAATTGTTTATTTTTGCTATGCCGTACGCTGTTTTTCCAGACTGAAAATCAAACAACTGAAACCATGAGTCAAATCTATTAGCAACGAACTCCTCCAACAGCACTGATGTCACAGGCCCCTGGAAGAATCCACATAGTTGACATTACTCTGGCCATTTAGTTGCCATGCAGCCAAGCAAAGGCAAGTGATGGAAATAGTATTTTTTAGTAAGGTAGCACTATAGGTAGTTATACTAAATCAACGACGAACAAACAGCAGGGAAGATCCTTCATGGGGTTTCAGTTATATTTACCACTTTATCACTTTGTCTAGTAAAGTTTTGGGCACTTATCAAATATGTGTTGAATATTTTGTTGAACACTGATGACTTGTTCAAATGTGTTCACAGTTATTTCTGTTTAACCAAAGTTTAAGTCAATTAAGGTTGAGTCATAATACATTTTTTAAAAGCTGGTTGATCTTTCTTTTTTTCTTTCTTCCTTTTGTGAACAAAGTACTTAATTTTCGATATTGTGAAAGGCATTTCAAGTGTATCTAAGAGAAACAAACTTGGATTAAAAGGAGAGAATATGTATTTTAGTCTAAGATCTGTCAGTTTTTGTGAATTAAGACAAATCATCTAGAAGTATCTAAAGGTGTATACTTCAGTTTCCTACTGTGTGATAACACTGTTCTTGTTATTTCATATCATTGTTATGAAAATAAGAGCATAATTATGAAAGTTCTTTGTAAAACTAATAATCCTTCTACAGATACAGGACTTATAGTCTAAATATAAAAGTATATTGTACTTCTGGGGACATAAAATGGACATCAGGGATAACGTTGCATTTGGTGTATATACAGACACATATTTTAGTATACGCAGAATGTGATGCCAGGCACTTCTGGGTATGTCAAGATGGGTGGGACATGTGGTTCTAGTTCCAAAAGCTTACCACTGTGTAGAGACAAACAAGTAGAGAGATGACACCTAAGAAGGCTGTGGAGGAGGAGGTCAGAGAACAAAGACACACACACACAAACACACACACACACACACACACACACACGAGCTTTGAAAAGAGAAAATGGTTTTACATTAATGGATCATCAACCTAGGGTAGTTTCTCCATATCTGTGAAGGATTTTTTTTTTCAGATGAAATCTCGCTCTGTTGCCCAGGCTGGAGTGCAGTGGTGCCATCTCAGCTCACTGCAACCTCTGCCTCCTATGTACAAGCGATTCTCCTGCCTCAGCCTCCCACATAGCTAGGATTACAGGTGTGTGCCACCATGTCTCACTAATTTTTGTATTTTTAGTAGGGACAGGGTTTCACCATGTTGGCCAAGCTGGTCTTGAACTTCTGACCTCAAGTGATCTGCCCGCCTTGGCCTCCCAAAGTGCTGGGATTGCAGGCGTGAGCCATCACGCCCGGCCAGTGGAAGATATGCTCTAAGATCGACAGTGGTGAGTGCCTGAAAACACAAGGAATACAGAACTCTATGTATGCTAGTTTTTTTTCCTATACATAGATACTTATGCTGAAGTTTAATTTATAAATAAAGCACAGTAAGCAATTAGCAACAATATTAACAATGAAGAACAATTATAACAACATACCGACATCAATATTCTTGTGGCCACCATTAAATATAATAAAGGTTCCTTGAACACAAACACTGTGATACCATCATGATTGATCTGACAATCAGGCAAACCACTAAATGTTCAAATAGGCTGGTGACACATGCAGAGTGAATATGCTAAACAAAGGGGTGATTTATGATCCAAGTAGAACAGAGCAGGGTGACCCAGAATTTCATCACACTACTCAGAATGGCATGTAGTTTAAACTTAGGAATTGTTTCCTGCTAGGATTTTCCATTTAATATTTTTTGACTAGGGTAACAAGTAAAACCATGTGTAAGGAGGATTATTGTTTAAGAACCTTCCTTTTTCTTCTAGTCTCTTATAATTCTGACTTCTTACATATCTCAGATTGATAGTGCTAAGGCAAAGAGATTGTCACTATTCTTAGTACCTTATTTAATATAAACCAAGCATAATTATAATCAGGACTTATAATAAAGCTCTATATTGGCAACCAAAGTAAATTTTGAATTATTGAAAATTCAGTATTGTATTCTATTCTCTCTGAAAAGAATTGATCTTTTCATATGCATTTGTGTTTTGTTTCAATTTCTAATTGAAGTTGCTAATGCATAATGACATTTAATTAATATTTGATTATAAAAAGAGCATTTTAATAGTACATACTATAGAAGAAATTATATGAATTTAATGAAGAAAACTTACCATACTAATTCAAAATTTTCTTTCTTTCTTTTTCTTTCTCTTTCTTTCTTTCTTTCTTTCTTCTTTCTTTCTTTCTTTCTTTTTCTTCCTTCCTTCCTTCCTTCCTTCCCTCCTTCCTTCCTTCCTTCCTCCCTTCTTTCTTTCCTTTCTTTCTTTTTGCCTTATTATTATTATTATTAATATTATTATTATTATTATTTTGAGACAGGGTCTCCCTCTGTAACTTAGACTGGAGTGCACTGGCACGATCTTGATTCACAGCAACCTCCACCTCCCAGGCTCAAGCAATTGTCCCGCATCAGCCTCCCGAGCAGCTGGGACTACAGGCATGCGCCACCACACCTGGCTAATTTTTTTTGTATTTCTTTTGTAGAGACAGGGTTTGACCATGTTGTCCCAGCTGGTTTCAAACTCTTGAGTTCAAGCAATCTGCCCACCTCTCAAAGTGTTGGGATTACAGGTATGAGCCACTGCACCCGGCTAAATATTTCAATGTAAATTCATCCTTTCTATGATTAAAAGATATCACTCTTGCCTCTTGTGGATACGGGCCTTTATATTTTGTATTTCAAATTTGAGCCACCACTTTGTGTATGTTAAAACAATTTCTAATGGTCTCATGATTTGCCTCCCCCCAAGTTTTTTTCAATATAAAAGGTAAGTTTAATAATTACTCTGGGAAACTAGAAAAACTGTGATGATTTATGCTAGATTTAGATTTATCTTTAGTAGAACAGTAAAAGTACTGAGACAAAATATTCTGGATATTCCCAAAGTATTTACTAAATATTTGAGTTAGTTTGATTTTAAGATTTAAAAAGGAATTACCATTCAAATAAAGCAAAATTTTACATTTCCTTTATGTACACAGTAATATAAAAAGTATTAAATCAGGTTGAGTTTCGAGGTTTGGTTAAGCTGTTTTTATGCAGCTTGGAATGTCTGGGTAATTTTCCAGTCTTGAAGATATGCCCCATTCACCCACAGTGTAGACAAATACTTTCAAGAGGGCTTTGGGTGGGAAATAATAGTGAATTAGCTCACTAGCTAAATAGCATTTTACAAAGTCAAGAATGGTAGGACCCAGAGAAGTACATGAATGTGGGATTCTCACCAGTGCAGTATTTAACAAATATTGACCATCTACAATGCTAGGTATTATGTTGCGCACTAGGTATACCAACGAACTATATCAAGTTCCTGTCACTGAAAAGTTTGTATTTAAGTTGGTGAGGTGAATGTTACATAAGTAAGAAAATGAATTGTGGTAAACTCTGTGAAGAAAATAAGCATGACAACAGTTGGTCATTGAAGTGGGGAGGCTTCCTTCAGAAAGGATAGTCAGAGGGAACACATCTGTGCTGAGAACTTTCACAAAGAATAACCAGACACAGAAAGGTATAGAGGACAAACTTTTAGGAAGATGGAATGTAAGTTTAATCTTTACTTTTTGTCATGAGACAAAAAGGATGTGCCATGTGAAGGGATCAACTAGAGAACAAATGAAAGTGAAGCTCATCAAGGGAGGGTAGGGATGGGAGGTGGGCGATGGATAAAAGCTTGGGATTTATTACAAACACAATGGAGCATGAATTGAATGGTTTTGAGTTAGGGACTAATACACTGGCTCATTTTTTAAACAGTGATGAGCGTCATTTAGGGCAAACAGCCACTTTAACATTGGTTTGCCATTGAGTTTAGGAAAGCAAATTCTATCTTCCCCTCATCCTAACTACAATTAAAACAGCTTAGATCTGTTCTGTTGCCATGATGCATCGTTCTCACAGTTGAATTTCTAGCTTTAGCACCAAGAGGTTAAGCTTGCTTGTTTAATGACTCCATCCACAACTTGTACACTTTGTCAAACCAGTTTGAAGTGTAAGAGGCTGACATTAAGTAACATCAGCAAGACAGAGGAATACGTTTTCTATTTTTACTGTCACCTTCCCACGATGCACCAATTTTGATAACTACCTGTGGATGAGAGAATCCTTCATTTATGGGAGTCCAGGAGTCCAGTGAAGAAGTACCAGCACATGACTAGATCATAAAATACAAGAATAGAAGCATTGGAAAGGATGAGAAGAATAGTTACACTTTATACATATTACCCCTTCCCCCAAAGCAGCACAACAAAGTGCCAAAAGAGATTTCTTCAGCCATGATTCCTCCCATGAGATAAAGTGAAAGCATAGTGAGTGAGCAACTGGCTTCTCCAGCTGTGCAGGATGCTACCAAGAGGCCTACCTTTCTCTCATCCCACCCATAAAACTGAAGAAATCAGCATGGCTAAGTGGCTAGGAGAGGCTGGGAGCAGTGAAGAAGGTTGAGGATTTATAGAAATCAGGAACTGAAACTCAATAAAGAACTGCGTGTCCTATTAACCACCTTGTGGACTCTTTCAGGAGACCTGTCCACAAGCTACTTAGGACATCTTGCCTTTAGGGACTCCCTCAACTAGTCAATTAGTGTCTGCAATGTCTCACATGCCCCACCTCCCCTACATAGATGTCACACCAGATTCACTAGTGTGAGCTTTTGCACACAGTTGTGAGCAACACAGTCAGCTTATTTGACTCTGCTAGATTGGGAAAAGGAACACAAACTTGAGCATTTCAGGGCACTGCCCTAGAGCAAAGAAATGGGAGACTCTCAAAATCTGGCCTGACTTTGCAAGATTGAAAGAAAGAATATGATTTTGAGACTCCTCCCCTACTCCCAAGAGGAAACAAGTGGGTAGGCAAATCCACAAAGAAGACCTGAGAGAGTCTCAGAATCTCTAGTCAAACAGGCTTGTGATTGAATTTTTCTCTCAAAGACTGTCAGTAAAACTTGAAGAAAGATAATTTTTCAAATGTGGAAACAACACAAGACTTCAAGAAACGTGAAAAGCTAAGGAAACATGACACTACCCAAAGGAACCCAGTACTTTTCCAGTAATAGCTAAAAACCAGATTTACAAATTGCCTGACAAATAATCCAAATAATTGTTTTAAGAATGAATGCTCAGTGAGCTACAAGAAAACACAGATAAAAAAATTCAGTGAAATAAGGAAAAGAATATGTGCACAAAATGAGAAATTCAACAAAGATATAGAAATAATATAAAACAAATTCTGTTGCTAAAGAATTCAATACATATGTGAAAAATGCAATAGAGAACTTCAACATCAGAGTTGATTAAGCAGAAGAAATAATCTGTGAATTCAAAAACAGGTCATTTGAAATTACACAGTGAAAGATGAAAAAAATAAATAAAGCTTTGAGGATTTATGCGATATGATCAACATAAATAATGTAAACATTAGGGCATTTTAGGAAAGGAGAAGAAAGAGACAAAAGGGGAAAAAGTTTATTTAAAGAAATATGAGCTGAAAATGTCCCAATCCTGAGAGAGATATTGACATCCAGGTACACGAAACTCAAAAGTTCACAGATAGACTCAATAGGAAGTGGAATTCACTGGGACATATTATATTCAAATTGTCAAAAATCAAAGTCAAAGTGAGGATTTGGAAAACAGCAAGAGAAAAGAGATGTATTACACACAAGGGAATGTACATTAGACTATCAGTAGATTTCTTAGCAGAACCGTTGCAGACGAGGAGAAAGTGGGATAATATATTCAAAGTGTTCAGAGGTGGGGAACTCTGTCAACCAAGATTACTTTACTTTACCCAGCAAAGTCATGATTTATATATGAAGGAGCGGTAAAGATTTTCTCAGACAAACAAAAGCTGAGGTAATTTATTACCACCAGATATGCCTCACAAAAAAATGTTAAAAGGAGTTCTTCAAGATGAAATAAAAGGACATTAATTACTAACATGAAAACTTGTGAAAATGCAAAACTCACTGGTGAAGGTAAGTATATAATCAAATTCAGAATATTCTATTCATATACTGAAATGTTGGTGTATAGATCACCCTTAATTCTAGCACAAAGGTTGAAAGACAAAATAATTAAAAATATAACTAAAATAATTTGTTAATGGATACCACAGTATAACAAGAAGTAAATTGTGCCATCAAAACTTAAAATGTGGTAGAGTAAAAGTGTAGAGTTTTCTATGTGATTGAAATTAGGTTGACATCAGCTAGCTTTAAAAGATTGCTATAAGATGTTTTATGTAAACCTCATGGTAACCACAAAGCAAAAAGTTGTAGTAGATACATAGAAGAGTGAGAGGAAGAAATCAAAGCATACCACTATAGAAAACCATCAAATCACAAAGGGAGACAGTAAAAGCAGAAGAAAGGAACAAGAAAAACTACAGAACAGAAACAATTAACAAAATGGCAACAAGTCCTCACTAATTAATGATTATTTTAAACATATGTGCACTAAATTCTCCAACCAAAAGACATGGAATGGCTGAACAGATTTTAAAGAACAAGATCAATCTATATGCTGCCTGCAAAAGACTCACTTTACCTTTAAGAACACACAGGCTGGGCCGGGCGTGGTGGCTTATGCCTGTAATCCCAGCACTTTGGGAGGCTGAGGTGGGTGGATCATGAGGTCAGGAGATAGAGACCATCCTGGCTAACACAGTGAAACCCCATCTCTACCGAAACTACAAAAAATTAGCCAGGCGTGGTGGTGGGCGCCTGTAGTCCCAGCTACTTGGGAGGCTGAGGCAGGAGAATGGCGTGAACCCAGG
>NW_012105364.1:11810826-11813394 GCF_000951045.1 Mandrillus leucophaeus
AAAAAAAAAAAAAAAAAAAAAAAAAAAAAAAAAACACAGGCTGAAAGTGAAAGGATAGAAAAAGATGCACTATGCAAACAGAAACCAAAAGAGAGCAGGGATAGCTATATACATGTCAGAAAAAAAACTAGCCTTAAATAAAAACTGTAATGAGAGAGGAAGGTCACAGTTGCTTACAAGAGGGCCAAATAGGAAGAGCTCCGGTCTACAGCTCCCAGCGAGATCAACGCAGAAGATGGGTGATTTCTGCATTTCTAACTGAGATACCTGATTCATCTCATTGGGACTGGTTGGGCAGTGGGTGCAGGCCATGGAGGGTGAGCCAAAGCCAGGCAGGGCATCGCCTCACCCAGGAAGCACAAGGGGTCAGGGGATTTTCCTTTCCTAGCCAAGGGAAGCCAAGAGTATCTGTACCTGGAGGAATGGTA
This sequence comes from Mandrillus leucophaeus, assembly GCF_000951045.1. NCBI lineage: Eukaryota > Metazoa > Chordata > Mammalia > Primates > Cercopithecidae > Mandrillus > Mandrillus leucophaeus. Next base: position 11,811,255 of record NW_012105364.1, read on the forward strand.
CACTCCTGTCCAAATACTGCGCCTTTCCCACAGTCTTCACAATCAGCAGATCAGGAGATTCCCTCCTGTCCCTGGATCGGTGGGTCCCACTCCCATGGAACCTTGCTCGCTGGGAGCGCAGCAGTCTGAGAATGACCTGGGATGCTAGAGCTTGGTGGGGGGAGGGGCGTCTGCCATTGCTGAGGCTTGAATAGGCGGTTCTATGCTCACACTGTAAACAAAGCAGCAGGGAAGCTCAAACTGGACAAAGCCCACTGCAGCTCAGCAAGGCCTACTGCCTCGCTTGATTCCACCTCTGGGGGCAGGGCATATCTGAACAAAAGGCAGCAGACAGCTTCTGCAGACTTAAATGTCCCTGCCTGACAGCTCTGAAGAGAGCAGTGGTTCTCCCAGCACGGTGTTCGAGATCTGATAATGGACAGACTGCCTCCTCAAGTGGGTCCCTGACCCCCATGTAGCCTGACTGGGAGACCCTCCCAGTAGGGGCCAAGAGGCACCTCATACAGGCAGGTGCCCCTCTGAGACAAAGCTTCCAGAGGATAGATCAGGCAGCAATACTTGCTGTTCTTCAGCCTCTGCTGGTGACACCCAGGCAAACAGGGTCTGGAGTGGACCTCCAGCAAACTCCAACAGACCTGCAGCTGAGGGACCTGTCTGTTTGAAGGAAAACTAACAAACAGAAAGGAATAGCAACAACATCAATAAAAAGGACATCCACACCAAAACCCCGTACATAGGTCACCAATATCAAAGACCAAAGGCAGATAAAACCACAAAGATAGGGAGAAACCAGAGCAGAAAGGCTGAAAATTCCAAAAAACAGAATGCCTCTTCTCCTCCAAAGGAACACAACTCCTCACCAGCAAGGGAACAAAACTGGATGGAGAATGAGTTTGACGAGTTGACAGAAGTAGGCCTCAGAAGGTCGGTAATAACAAACTTCTTCGAGCTAAAGGAACACATTCTAACCCATCGCAAGGAAGCTAAAAACCTTGAAAAAAGGTTAGAGGAATTTCTAACTAGAGTAAGCAGTGTAAGGAAGAGCTTAAATGACCTGATGGAGCAGAAAACCACAGCATGAGAACTGCATGAAGCATAAACAAGTTTCAGTAGCTGATTTGATCAAGTGGAAGAAAGGTTATCAGTGATTGAAGATCAAATTAATGAAATAAAGTGAGAAGACAATATTAGAGAAAAAAGAGTGAAAAGAAACAAACAAAGCCTCCAAGCAATATGGGACTATGTGAAAAGACCAAATCTACATTTGATTGGTGTACCTGAAAGTGATGGGGATAATGGAACCAAGTTAGAAAACACTCTTCAGGATATTATCCAGGAGAACTTCCCCAACCTAGCAAGGCAGGCCAACATTCAAATTCAGGAAATACAGAGAACACCACAAAGATAGTCCTCGAGAATAGCAACCCCAAGACATATAACTGTTCAGATTCACCAAGGTGGAAATGAAGGAAGAAATGTTAAGGGCAGCCAGAGAGAAAGGTCTTGTTACCCACAAAGGCAAGCCCAAGAGACTAACAGTGGATCTCTCTGCAGAAACCCTACAAGCCAGAAGAAAGTGGGGGCCAATATTCAACATTCTTAAAGAAAAGAATTTTCAACCCAGATTTCACATCTGGCCAAATTAAGCTTCGTAAGTGAAGGAGAAATGAAATCCTTTACAGACAAACAAATGCTGAGAGATTTTGTCACCACCAGGCCTGCCTTACAAGAGTTCCTGAAGGAAGCACTAAACATGGGAAAGAACAACCAGTACCAGCCACTGCAAAAACATGCCAAACTGTAAAGACCTTTGGCACTATGAAGAAACTGCATCAAGTAATGGGGAAAATAACCAGTTAGCGTCATAATGACAGGATCAAACTCACACATAACAATATTGATCTTAAATGTAAACAGGCTAAATGCCCCAATTAAAAGACACAGACTGGCAAATTGGATAAAGAGTAAAGACCCGCTAGTGTGCTGCATTCAAGAGACCCATCTCACATGCAAAGACACACATAGGCTCAAAATAAAGGGATGCAGTAAAATCTGCCAAGCAAATAGAAAGCAAAAAAAAAGAGCAGGGGCTACAATCCTGGTCTCTGATAAAACAAACTTTAAACCAACAAAGATCAAA
>NW_012105364.1:11815349-11819269 GCF_000951045.1 Mandrillus leucophaeus
GAAGGAAAACTAACAAACAGAAAGGAATAGCAACAACATCAATAAAAAGGACATCCACACCAAAACCCCGTACATAGGTCACCAATATCAAAGACCAAAGGCAGATAAAACCACAAAGATAGGGAGAAACCAGAGCAGAAAGGCTGAAAATTCCAAAAAACAGAATGCCTCTTCTCCTCCAAAGGAACACAACTCCTCACCAGCAAGGGAACAAAACTGGATGGAGAATGAGTTTGACAAGTTGACAGAAGTAGGCCTCAGAAGGTCGGTAATAACAAACTTCTTCGAGCTAAAGGAACACATTCTAACCCATCGCAAGGAAGCTAAAAACCTTGAAAAAAGGTTAGAGGAATTTCTAACTAGAGTAAGCAGTGTAAGGAAGAGCTTAAATGACCTGATGGAGCAGAAAACCACAGCATGAGAACTGCATGAAGCATAAACAAGTTTCAGTAGCTGATTTGATCAAGTGGAAGAAAGGTTATCAGTGATTGAAGATCAAATTAATGAAATAAAGTGAGAAGACAATATTAGAGAAAAAAGAGTGAAAAGAAACAAACAAAGCCTCCAAGCAATATGGGACTATGTGAAAAGACCAAATCTACATTTGATTGGTGTACCTGAAAGTGATGGGGATAATGGAACCAAGTTAGAAAACACTCTTCAGGATATTATCCAGGAGAACTTCCCCAACCTAGCAAGGCAGGCCAACATTCAAATTCAGGAAATACAGAGAACACCACAAAGATAGTCCTCGAGAATAGCAACCCCAAGACATATAACTGTTCAGATTCACCAAGGTGGAAATGAAGGAAGAAATGTTAAGGGCAGCCAGAGAGAAAGGTCTTGTTACCCACAAAGGCAAGCCCAAGAGACTAACAGTGGATCTCTCTGCAGAAACCCTACAAGCCAGAAGAAAGTGGGGGCCAATATTCAACATTCTTAAAGAAAAGAATTTTCAACCCAGATTTCACATCTGGCCAAATTAAGCTTCGTAAGTGAAGGAGAAATGAAATCCTTTACAGACAAACAAATGCTGAGAGATTTTGTCACCACCAGGCCTGCCTTACAAGAGTTCCTGAAGGAAGCACTAAACATGGGAAAGAACAACCAGTACCAGCCACTGCAAAAACATGCCAAACTGTAAAGACCTTTGGCACTATGAAGAAACTGCATCAAGTAATGGGGAAAATAACCAGTTAGCGTCATAATGACAGGATCAAACTCACACATAACAATATTGATCTTAAATGTAAACAGGCTAAATGCCCCAATTAAAAGACACAGACTGGCAAATTGGATAAAGAGTAAAGACCCGCTAGTGTGCTGCATTCAAGAGACCCATCTCACATGCAAAGACACACATAGGCTCAAAATAAAGGGATGCAGTAAAATCTGCCAAGCAAATAGAAAGCAAAAAAAAAGAGCAGGGGCTACAATCCTGGTCTCTGATAAAACAAACTTTAAACCAACAAAGATCAAATGAGACAAAGAATGCCATTACATAATGGTAAAGGGATCAATTCAACAAGAAGAGCTAACTATCTTAAATATATATGCACCCAATACAGGAGCACCCAGATTCATAAAGTAAGTCCTTAGAGACCTACAAAGAGACTTAGACTCCCACACAATAATAATGGGAGACTTTTACACTCCACTGTCAATATTGGACAGATCAACAAGACAGAAAATTAACTAGGATATCCAGGACTTGAACTCAGCTCTGGACCAAGCAGACCTAATAGACATCTACAGAACTCTCCACCCCAAATCAACAGAATATACATTCTTCACAGCACCACATTGCACGTATTCTAAAATTAACCACATAGTTGAAGTAAAACACTCCTCAGCCAATGTAAAAGAACAGAAATCACAACAAACTGTCTCTCAGACCACAGTGCAATCAAATTAGAAATAATGACTAAGAAACACTCCCAACCACACACCCACATGGAAACTGAACTACCTGCTCCTGAATGACTACTGGGTAAATGACAAAATTAAGGCCGAAATAAAGATGTTCTTTGAAAGTAATAAGAACAAAGATACAATGTACCAGAATCTCTGGGATACATTTAAAGCAGTGTGTAGAGGGAAATTTATAGCACTAAAGGCCCACAAGAGAAAGAAGGAAAGATCTAAAATCATCACCCTAACATCACAATTAAAAGAACTAGAGAAGCAAGAGCAAACAAATTTAAAAGCTAGCAGAAGACAAGAAATAACTAAGATCAGAGCAGAACTGAAGGAGACAGAGACACAAAAAACCCTTCAAAAAATCAGTGAATTCAGGAGGTGGTTTTTTGAAAAGATCAACAAAATAGATAGACCACCAGCAAGACTAATAAAGAAGAAAAAAGTATCAAATAGATGCAATAAAAAATGATAAAGGGGATATCACCACTGATCCCACAGAAAATCAAACTGCTATCAGAATACTATAAACACCTCTATGCAAATAAACTAGAAAATCTAGAAGAAATGGATAAATTCCTGGAAACATACACTCTCCCAAGACTCAACCAGGAAGAAGTTGAATATCTGAATGGACCAATAACAGGTCCTGAAATTGAGGAACAAATTAATAGCCTACCAATCAAAAAAAGTCTGGGACCAGATGGATTCACAGCCAAATTCTACCAGAGGTACAAAGAAAAGCTGGTACCATTCCTTCTGAAACTATTCCAATCAATAGGAAAAGAGGGAGTCTTCCCTAACTCATTTTATGAGGTCAGCATCATCCTGATACCAAAGCCTGGCAGAGAGACAACATAAAAAGATAATTTTAGGCCAATATCCCTGATGAATATTGATGCAAAAATCCTCAATAAAATACTGGCAAAGCAAATCCAGCAGCACATCAAAAAGCATATCCACCACAATAAAGTTGGTTTCATCCCTGGGATGCAAGGCTGGTTCATCACATGCAAACCAATAAACGTAATCCATCACATAAACAGAACGAATGACGAAAACCACATGATTATCTCAATAGATGCAGAAAAGGCCTTTGACAAACTTCAACAGCCTTTCATGTTAAAACTCTCAATAAACTAAGTATTGATGGAATGTATCTCAAAATAATTAAAGCTATTTATGACAAACCCACATCCAGTATCTTACTAAATGGGCAAAAACCGGAAGCATTCCCTTTGAAAACCACCACAAGACAAGGATAACCTCTCTCACCACTCCTATTCAACATAGTATTGGAAGTTCTGGCTAGGGCAATCAGGCGAGAGCAAGAAATATAGGGTATTCAATTAGGAAAAGAGGAAGTCAAATTGTCTCTATTTGCAGAGACAAGATTGTATATTTAGAAAATCCCATTGGCTCAGTCCAAAATCTCCTTAAGCTGATAAGCAACTTCAGCAAAGTCTCAGGATACAAAATCAATGTGCAAAAATCACAAACATTCCTATACACCAATAACAGACAGACAGAGAGCCAAATCATGAGTGAACTCCCATTCAAAACTACTACAAAGAGAATAAAATACCTAGGAATCCAATATGCAGTGGATGTGAAGGACCTCTTCAAGGAGAACTACAAACCACTGCTCCATGAAATAAAAGAGGACACAAACGAATGGAAGAACACTCCATGCTCATGTCTAGGAAGAATCAATATCGTGAAAATGGTCATACTGTCCAAGGTAATTTATAGATTCAATGCCATCCCCATCAAACTACTACTGATTTTCTTCACAGAATTGGAAAAACCTACTTTAATTTTCATATGGAACCAAACAAGAACCCGCATAGCCAAGACAATCCTAAGCTAATAGTACAAAGTTGGAGGCATCACGCTACCTGACTTCAAACTATACTACAAGGCTACAGTAACCAAAACAGCATGGTACTGGTACCAAAACAGATATATAGACTAATGGAACAGAACAGAGCCCTCAAAAATTA
>NW_012105364.1:11819954-11839907 GCF_000951045.1 Mandrillus leucophaeus
GGTGGGAGTGTAAATTAGTTCAACCACTGTGAAAGACAGTGTGGCGATTCTTCAAGGATCCAGAACTAGAAATACCATTTGACCCAGCAATCCCATTACTGAGTATATACCCAAATGATTATAAATCATGCTACTTTAAAGAGACATGCACACGTATGTTTATTTGGGCACTATTCACAATAGCAAAGACTTGGAACCAACCCAAATGTCCATCAAAAATAGACTGGATAAAGAAAATGTGCCACATATACACCATGGAATACTGTGCAGCCGTAAAAAAGGATGAGTTCCTGTCCTTTGCAAGGACATAGATGAAGCTGGATACCACCATTCTCAGCAAAATACCACAAGGACAGAAAACCAAGCACTGCATGTTCTCACTCATAAGTGAGAGCTGAACAATGAGAACACATGGACACAGGGAGGGGAACATCACACACCAGGGGCTGTTGGAGAGTGGGGGCTGGGGGAGGGATAACATTAGGAGAAATACCTAATGTAAACACGAGTTGATGGGTGCAGCACACCACCATGGCACATGTATACCTATGTAACAAACCTCCACGTTGTGGACATGTACCCTAGAACTTAAAGTATAATAATAATAATAATAAAAGAGATGAAGTTCATTATATAGTGATGAAGTGGTTAAATTTATCAAAAAATATAACAATTGTAATTATGTATGCACCCAACATCTGAGCACCTAAACACAGAAAGCAAATATTAAGAGCTCTGAAGGGAGAAGTAGACAGTAATAGTAGGGGACTTCAATACTCTACTTTCAACAATGAAAAGATTATTTAGACAGAAAAACCAGCAAGGAAATATTGAACTTTAGACTAAATGAACCTAACAGACATATGCAGAACATTACATAGAAATATACACATTATCAACGGACATAGAACATTCTCCAGGATAGATCATGTTAGGCCCTAAAGAAACCTTAAGAAATTTAATTAGATTGAATTCATATCAATTATCTTTTCCAACCACAATGATATGGAACAAGAAACCAATAATAGAAAGAAAAATGGAAAATTAAAAAACATGTGAAGATTAAACACACTCCTGAAAAACCAGTGGGTCAAAAGTGAAATCAAAAGGGAAATTTTAAAACTCTTGAGACCAACAAAAATAGACATACAACAAACCCAAACTGCAAGACGTAGCAAAAGCAACTCTAAAAGGGAAGAGCATAGCTGTAAACACCTATGTTATGAAAAAAAAAACTCAAATAAATAGACTAACTTTGTGCCTCAAACAACTAGAAAAAGAAAAACAAAATAACCCCAAAGTTAGTAGGAAGAAAGAAAGAAAGAAAGAAGGAAGGAAGGAAGGAAGGAAGGAAGAGAAAAAAAGAAAGAAGGGAGGAAGAAGGGAAGGAAGGAAGGAAATCATAGCAAAAATAAATGAAATAGAGATAAGACAAACAATAGAAAAGATCAAAAGTTGTCTTTTTGAAAAGATAAAATTAATAAAACTTTAGCTGGCCTAACTAAGAAAAAAAGAGAGAAGATTGAAACGAAATGAATAAAATCACAGATTTAAAAATACAGAAATACAAAATATTATAAGAAACTGCTATGAACAATTGAACACTAACAAACTGTATAACCCAGAAGGAATAGATAAATGCTAGAAACCTACAACCTACCAAGACTGAACTATGAAGAAACAGAAAATCTGAATAGACCAAAATGAGAAAGAAAATTAAATCAGTAATCAAAAATCTCCCTACAAAGAGAAACCCAAACCTAGTGGCTTCACTTTTGAATTTTTACAAACACTTAAAGAATTAATACCAATTCTGCTCGAACTCTTGCAAAAAGTTGAAGAGGAGGGAATACTCCCAAACTCATTTTACAAGGCCAGCATTTTCCTAATACCAAAGCCAGACAAGGACACCATAAGAAAGAAAATTACAGGGCAATATCCCTGATGAACACAGATGCAAAAATCTTCAACAAAATACTAGTAAATCAAATTCAGTAATGCATTAAAAGGATTATGTACCATGCTCAAGTGGCATTTATCTCTGGGATGCAAGGGTAATTTAACATAAGTAAATCAATCAATATGATACACCACATTAACAGAATAAAGGATAAAAATCATGATCATTTCAACTGATGCAGAAAAAGTATTTGACAAATATCAACTTTTTTTAATATTAAAAACTCTCAGCTAATTAGGTGTAGAAGGAATGTACCTCAACACAATAAAGGTCATATTTGGCAAGCTTACAGTGAACATACAGGTGAAAAGCTGAGAGCTTTTCTTTAGGAACTGGAAAAAGACAAGGAAGCCTTCTCTCGCCACTTCTATTCAGTATAGTACTGGAGGTTCTAGCCAGAGCAACTGGGAAAGAGAAAGAAATAAAAGGCATCCAAATAGAAAAGGAAGACGTTAAATTGTCTCTGCAGATGACATAATACCATGTATATATATATATAAGAAAAAAAAAACCCCTCAAAGACTTCACCAAAGAACTCTTGGAACTAATAAACAAGTACAGTAAAGTTGGAGGATACAAAATTAACCTACAAAAATTAGTAGTATTTCTATACACTGACAATGAAGTATCAGAAAAATAAATTTTAATAAAACCCTATATACAATAGCTACAAAAATGAAATACTTGGGAGTAAATTTGACCAAGGAGGTGAAAGGTGAGTATACTGAAAAACATAAAACAATGATGAAAGACATTGAAAGAAGACACGGCTGGGCTCGGTGGCTCAAGCCTGTAATCCCAGCACTTTGGGAGGCCGAGACGGGCGGATCGTGAGGTCAGGAGATCGAGACCATCCTGGCTAATACGGTGAAACCCCGTCTCTACTAAAAAATACAAAAAACTAGCCGGGCGAAGTGGCGGGTGCCCAGCTACTCGGGAGGCTGAGGCAGGAGAATGGCGTGAACCCGAGAGGAGGAGCTTGCAGTGAGCTGAGATCCAGCCACTGCACTCCAGCCTGGGTGACAGAAAAAAAAAAAAAAAAAAAAAAGAAAGAAGACACAAATAAATGGAATTTGGAAGAATTAACATTGTTAAAATGTTCACACTACAAAGTGATCTACAGATTCCATCCAAGTCTTACCAAAATTCCAATGATGTTTTTCACAGAAATGGGGGGAAAATCTTGAAATTTGTATGGAACCAAAACAGACCTTAAATGGCTAAATCAATCTTAAGAGTAAAGCTGAAAGCATCAAATTATAATACAATTCAAATTATAATACAAAGATTTCAAATTATAATACAAAGACAAATATATAGTAATCAAAACAATATAGTACTTTCATAAAAACAGACAAATCAAAAGAGAACACAGAGCCTAGAAATAAACCCATAAATGTATTATCAACTGATCTTTGACAAAAGCACAAAAAATGCGCAATGAGGAAACGATAGTCTTTTCAATAAATCATGTTGGGAAAACTGGATATCCACATATAAAAGAATGAAATTAACCCTTATCTTACACCATATACAATAATTAACTCAAAATAAAGACAAACTTAAGACTTGAAACTGTAAAACTACTAGAAGAAAAACAGGGTTGGCTGGGGGGGGAACATACTTGACAATGTACTTGGCAATAATTTTTTGAATATGACACCAAAAGGACAGGCAATAAAAGCAAAAATAAACAAGTACAACTAAATCAAATTTTTAAAGTTTCTGCACGCAAAGGAAACAATCAACAAAAGAAAAGGCAACCTAAGGGAGAAAATATTTATAAACCGTACACCCAAAATATATAACAAACTTATACAACTCAATACAGAAAAAACAAATAACCTAATTTAAAAACAGGCAAAGGATCTGAATAGACATTTTTCTAAAGAAGATATACAAGTGTCCAACAGGAATGAAAAGGTCCTCAACATCATTAATCCTTAGGGAAATGCAAATGAAAACCACAATGAGACATCGCTTCACACCTGTTAGGAAGGCTGTTGTCAAAAAGTCAAAAGATAACAAGTGTTCATGATGAAGCAGAGAAATAAAACATCTTGTACATTCTTGGTAGGAAAGTAAATTGGTAGAGTCATTATGGAAAACAGTATGGTGGTTCCTCAAAAAATTTCAAATAAATCTACTATATGATCTAGCAACCCCACCTCTTAGTACATCTCTAAAGGAATTGAAATCAGTATCTCAAAGACATTTGCACTTCCATGTTCATTGCGGCATTATTCAGAATAGGCAAGAGATGGAATTAACCTAAATGTCCATAAGTGGATGAATGGATAAAGAAAATGTAATATATATTTATCATGGAAGATTATTCAACCTTAAGAAAAAAGAAATTCTGGTATTCGTAACAACATGAATGAAACTGGAGGACCTTACAGTAGGTGAAATAAGCCAGTAACAGAAAGACAAATACTGCATGATATCTCTTATATGTGGAATCTAAAAATGTTGAACTCATAGAAACAGAGTTTCAGTTTTAAGATGAATAAGTTTTAGAGATCTAATGTACAGCATTATAACTATAGTTAACGATAATTTATAGTATACTTAAAGTTTGCTAAGAGAGTTTGCTTAATTGTTCTCACCATACACACACACACACACACACACACACACACACACACAAATAGTAACTACGTAAGGTGATGGATATGTCAATTAGCTTGGTTGTGGTAATCATTTCACAATGTGTAAGTATATCAAACAATCACATTGCAACATGAAGTATATACAAGTTTTATTTATTAATTATACCTCAATAAAGCTGGAAAAATGTAAAGCATAAACATAGGTAAGAAATCCAGGTCAGAGGGGGCTGATGTTAATCCAGCAATATTACGTATGAATTCCTACGTGTAATGTGTCAATTTTATCCTAGTGTGTCCTAAATTGAGGTTTAGGGAATAGGGGGAGGAAGTTTTCTCTCTGCTTGGATAAATTTGCTTGTTTCTTTAACAATTTAACAGTTAAACAGTTTATTTTTAAGAAACAACATTTTTTTCAATTTTCAGAAATTTAAAAATAAATTTCCAAGAGGCGAATTGGTACAAAATTCAAATGCAAGATTATTTGAATTCTTTGTTCAGATAATTATATTTTACAACTGAATAACAGAGTCAGGGAAATGCTAACACATACATATATTGGTCTTTTCCTTTACTGGGGTCACATTATTTTTATTTGAGAGGGAAGATCTTTCCTCGTAATTTTCCTTTTAAAAATATTTTGATTTCACTCATTGTTTCTTTCAGGTGACTCTTAGAATCATCTAGTCAAAATGGAATTGTGACTGGAAGTACACTAAGAAAAGATTCCTTTGGGAAGAATGAACATATTTTGACAAATATGTTCAATATTTTTACATATTTAAAATATTCACTCTCACTCACCCAGGAAAATATGTCTTAATTTATTCAAAACTTTTCTTTTGAACAAAAGTAAAGTTTCATAGTTTTACCGAAGCCTTGAATATTCCTGACATATTTATTCCTCAATAGTTTGTGATTTTTATTTCTTTGTGAATAGAATTGTTTCCCCTGGTATATTTGAATTGGTTATTCTGGCACATCAAAAGCGAACACTCTTTGTATATTTATTTTTATTCAGCTGCCTTTTAGAATTCTTATTTGTTCTAATGATTTTAGGTTGATTTTCTTGCATTCTGTACAAAATGCTGTCATGTTGAGTGGTTGAAAACCTTATATATATATTTCACTAATCTGTTATGGGGGGAAAAGACAGATTCTACTAGGAAACATTTAGAACAAGATGTTAGTATGTAAACTCTAAGTGTGACTTCTATAGAGCAGTTGTTCTTAGGTTTGGCTTGCATTGGAATCACCTGGGGAGCTTTAGAAACCACTGATGCCTGGCTCCCTCCCTCAGATACTCTAATTTCTGTGCATCAGGACATTAAAACTTCTTTCTTTTTCTCTTACTTTTTTTTTGGACAAGGGCTTTCTGTGTCATCCAGGCTGAGTGCAGTGACACGATCATAGCTCACTGCAGCCTTGATTACCTGGGCTTAAGTAATCCTCCTGGAGCTCAATTTTGGATCATGTAAAATGTGAGATACCTATCAAAGTCTAACAAGAAAGGTTAAGTAGGTAGGTTAATATGGTCCAAGTTTAGAAGAAAAGTCCGAGCTGAAGAAATAAATTAGTCATACTTAAAACCATGTGGCTAAAAGATCTCACCAAAGCAGTACATGCAGATATAAAAATAGAGATGTTCGAGGGATGAACTCTAGGGCTAACCAGAGCTATGAGACAGAATACAAGCCAAGGGAAGAAAAATATTTACAGCCGAAAGGAGTGATCGACTGTATCAAATTCTGCTGCTAAGTCAGGTAAGATGAGGACAGAGAACTGACCATTGGATTTGTCAACATTTACGTTTGGTTTTTTATTGTGGAATCATCTCACTAACTGGCTAGACTTCCTTTCCTGGTTTTCCATCTTGTCCCCCCTCTGCTTTGCTTCTCAGTATATGATGAAGATGTTATGGGGAAAAGAGACAGTGTTCTTATGCTTAAGGATCACAAGACCCACATACACTTTCCTAAGTCTGGGAATGTTACTCCTTTTCCCGTGCCATCTGTCTGAAAAAATCTTTCTCTGCTCATTTTGACTATTTTACGACTAAGGCTCATTTTACTTATTTTATGACTAAGGGTTATTGATTTATCAAAATCAGGTTTTTTAGGAGTTTATTCTAGTAACTACTTTAGAATAAAGAGAATGTCATATCACAGAAATTGAAGTAGAATTTAAAACTCGTTTCACTGCATTATCTTAGACAATCATCAAACACTAGATGAGCAAGTCATTAAGGTAAAGAGTGTATTACCCACTGTCAGAGAAGACTTTTGGAAGAGTTTAGAAATTTGCTACACTTCATGGTTATCAATTCCAGTTTCTCTTTAGTTCCCACTTCCCATGATATCTCCTCATTTAATATATATCGAAATTAGGCCCCAAAATAGCTCTGATTTCCTGTTCAATTTTAGAATCTACAGTGCTGTCTTTTATTTATTTATTTATCTATCTATCTTTTTTTAGAGATACTATTGCTATAATTGCCCCAGCTGATCTTGAACTTCTGGCCTCAAGCAATCCTCCTGCCTCAGCTCTCAAGTAGCTTGTATGACAGGAGTGAGCCATTGCACCTAGTTCTACAATGATATCATTTTATATTCTGTCATCTGAACATTCTATAATTTTAAAGTTTCAAGTTCCGCTAAAATATTTCTGATGCTTGCCATCTCTTTGCCTGCTATAAAAATTAAATTTTAAAATAGAGGCTAGTAGATTAACTTTTAAAACAAGATTTACACTAGTTTCTTTCATGCTACTAAGTTATCATTTCTGAGCATCCTAAATGAGGCATATTCCTCTTTGAATAATACTGCATTCATTTATTTGCCAAGCATGTATTTATTAGCTACTGTGTGCCTGGTACAATAATAATGTTAAAAAAGGCAGTTCTTACTCTCAATCAGCGGAGGGGATGAATAGATGACTAAAAAAAGGTGATGCTTAGCTTCTAGGAGGGGACCAAGAGTATGCCTTAGATGATATAAAGGTTTGAGCTGAGACTTGAAGGATAAGAAGGAGTTTTTGAGATAATATATATAGGGAGAGGCATTCCAGGCAAGAAAATACACACAGATCTGAGGGAAAATGGCATATCTGGGGGGAATGCTGATCATTTACTCTTGCTGGTCACAGAATGCATTGAGGAACCTACAGACTATGAGCAGGAGCTTTAGGTAAGAGTTAGAATATGTAGGATACGTGCATATACTGAACTATATACTGAAGTAAAGAATTTGGGGCTTTGTTTTATTTCTTCCTCCAGGACGGTGGCAATGAGAAAAGGCTTTCTCTTTGGGGTGCACTAGGGTAGTGGTATTATTCATCAGAATCTCTGAAGGTCATCACTCCCTTTGGATATTGTAATACAACCTCCCCCCCACCCCCCATCTCCCAGTGTCACACATCCTTCCTTCCACAGGGACGTTACTTTCACATACTGTGGGTTGAACCTGTCTCTCAAAGCGGTCTGGACCTGAGAACCACTGCAGGGGACAAGAAGAAGCCACAGGAACATTTTAGGTAGGAAAAGATCATGATCAGTTTCAGCAATCTCTCCTCCTTTTCCTTGTTTTGCAGATATTTTACCATTACAACATAGATGGAGATTTTCATCTAAATTAATAAAAGATGTTCTCTATTCACAAATGGATATGGAGCAACAGTACACAATTTCTGCCCCAGAATTCATGGCTGGTGCAGCTAAAAAGCTCTTTTCAGATTGCTAGTCAATCCATTTGCTTATCTAAAAAGTTCATTTGTACAGTTTTAAATGGTTTGCAGAAGTCTTTTGAAAAGTACTCTTGAAGTTTCATGTCTTTTCCTCAAAACTTGACAGACTTGGGAGTGACAAAAAGGGAGAAAATATACAAACATATGTGACATATTCATAGCTGGACTTAAACAGTGATAAAAGAAAATTTTCATTTTACAACCTACTTCCAGTAGAATTTTACAATCCTATTATCTAGTAAGAATCATTTCCTCTGAGTGGTGTTCACGCTCTGAGCAAATCATTTCTTAAGCAGCAAATTCTCCTCACAATTTGATGTATATCAGTTTAACCAAAATACTTTTCAGAAACCTAATATGTAGCAAAGCTCACAAGGTCTTTAGAGCATGACACATCAAAAAAGATGAAGGTAGAAATAACAAAAATGTGACCTTAGGACTGAAGTTGAGTGGGATCCCCTTCCTCTGGCATGGAGTCTAGGTATCTGGAAAATTCTTTTTTTTAAATAAGTGCACACTTGAATGATCGTGTTCTGTTTTCACTGCCGCACTCTAACAATGCCCAAGATGAGCAAATAGTAAAATGATGCTGTTGTTTGATAAATTAATTATTGATGATAGACTGGTTTTGAACTCAAAGTGTTACGAAGTTAAAGGAGTTTCTCCTTAGTGGCTTACAGATCTCCCATACCCTTCTACTATCTAGTATCGCCTCCTCTGAACGGTGTTCATGCCCTGAGCAACATTCTCTCAGAGAAACACCTCCTCCTCTGCAAAGAGCTGAAGGAGGTTGGTGGGAGACAGATACCACCTGAATTATTGGTGAAGAGAAGCCATTTTTAAATGGAAGACAGTTCCACTGCAACAAGCTGAAGAAAGTCAGCACCATCTAGTGGAAGGAGAGTCACAGGAATGGACACCTGTTGGTTTGGTTTCCAGTTCTGTATTTTGAACTCTTTTCTGAGACTTAGGTGTGTATTGTTAATATTGGTCTCTTTTCATAATAGACTTAACCGAAAGGTCTCCGACCAAGCTTCAACACTGCATTTTTTTAGTGGTTTGCGGTATAATAATTATGATGGCTATATTTATTGAGATTTTGTTATACCTAAGCATTTCTCTAAGCCCTTGTTTCAGGGCTTCCAGGTACAGTTGTGCAGGTTGTATCCTGCACAAGGTTGCTTGGGTAAGGGAATGGGGAGACTGGAAACCATCTCCATCTCCACTTACCCATCTAGGTGCCCTAGAGAAGGGTTGCATTCACTTGGAGAGATGATCAAAATTTTCCAAACTGCACAAAGGTGCTATATGATGCAGTTCTGGTTTTTTTTTATATGCTTTATCTCATTTAACCTCACAGCATTCCTGCAAAGTAGGTGTCATATTATTCTGACCATTTTTCAAGGAAGAAGTAAGGCTTAGGGGGTTAAGTAAAATTGCCAGAGGTCACATAACTACCCCGAGCAGTTTTTGCTCAAGTGGCTCACAGCAGAGGCAAGCTCAAAGCCTCTCCGGTGTCTAGCGAGTTTGATTGCGATGACTGCTTCACTCACTGACTCAAGCAACTCAAACCAAAAACTTAACAAGTAAAGCCAAAAATTTATAAAGCACTACAACAGAGAACGGCCTGCCATGCACCTGCGGACTTCACCTGCCACCTTAGCATAACTCCTGTTTGCTCTCTGAACAGGCAAGACACATTCTCCGGGTTCTTGTTCATCTTGTCCTTCCAAATGCCCTTTCTTGCCCCTCCCCCATTTCCTTCAGTAGAAATCTTTCGGCTCCTTTAAGACCCAATTTAGACCGTCCTTCTCCATCTTCATCAATTTTTCTAATCCTGCCCATTTCTTTTCCTCCTTTATTTCCCTGTCATATTTATTTTGTTTGCCTTACATAGTAATTATTTATGTATTTTTGTTACATCAGGATTTATTGTAACCTTTTTGAGGACAGGAGGTGTAACAGGCTTTACACAATGCGGCCATTCAATAAATAAGAATTAAATTGAAAACCTAGGGACCTAAACAATGGCAAGAGAAACCTGCAGTTTTATTATATGCTTTATGTTCTCACTTAAACTAAATGTCTAAATAGGAATTTCATAATACTGAATAATGATAAGCTGGGAGCCTTAAGCCAAACCCACAATGCATTCTACAGCATAATAGATTTGTTTCTAACAAAGACCTAGTGAGTAATTGAATTAGTGTGATTTGCCATATTTAACTCAACTCCCAGGAGCAGAAGAAGTTACAGATTTGCAAATCCCAAGGTACCAGGCATGTTGCAAACTTGTTCTAAGTTAATTTTTAACTTTCATTTTGACTGCAATTATCTATTAAGCCCTCAGGCTACAGTCAGGTAGAGAGCAAGGAGAAAAGAAATCAGAACAACTCTTCGTGGTATTTTCGAGACTATTTATAGAGAGTTTACTTTGCATGGAAGTGAATTGGTAATACAAAAGAATTCATAGAACAAACATATAACTATTGTAACCTCTACAGTGAGTACATAGCAAAACAGAAATTTAACAATAGTTATTCATTGAAAATGTAAATCTAAGATCCTTATTTTTAACTGTAACTAAGAACGTATTTTTATCTAAAATTTTCCCAATTACACTTACAAAGAAAATGTAGTACATATACACCATAGAATACTAGACAGTCATAAAAAGAATGAAATCATGTCCTTTGCAGCAACATGGATACAGCTGAAGGCCATTATCCTAAGTGAATTAATACAGAAATATAAAATCAAATACTGCATATTTGTGGGAGCTAAACAATGATAGATGTGGACATAAAGATGGATACCATAGACGCCGGGGACACCAAAAGGGAGGAAGGAGGTGAGCGAGAGGGGCAAAGGTTGAAACAATAGAAGCCAAAACCCCAGCATTATACAATATCCATGTAACAAACCTGCATATGTACCACCTGAATCTAAAATAAAATAAAATAAAATACCTTGCGTATAAATTACATAGTCATAGGTTTATATTAATGAAGAAAAACAGAACTTGTCATTTCAAACAGATTGACAAAAATAGGGGAAATAAGACTTTATAAAATAGTTTAAAGATAGCAATGATTCAGTAGCCTGAATCTGTAAGAGGAAGGTGGATTTTAGCACATAAAAATCTTACTATGCATTCAATGTCTCCCTGAGAAAGAAAAGACTAAGCTATTGAATGAAATTGCTGTGGTAAACAGCAATCTCTCTCATTAGCTCAGATATTAAAAGACTATGTACAAAAATTGACCAAGGTCTCTACAATAAGGAAAAATATCAGTCTGGTGATAATAGTTAGAAAAGCAAATGCCTGAAATTAACTGAGCTTGCACAAGTAAATAAGTGAATGAATAAAAAAGCAAGAACTAAAAGTATAGAGAAACAAAGGTCCAAAAAAATAAGTAGAAGGCAGAAAGAGGGGTATGTTCACAGTCTAGACAGATGGCAAACATTAAAATGACAGATGTTTAGGCCGAAGCAAATTACTTCCTAGAGGCTAAAAAACACATTTCTAACACATCACAGGAATACTGCTGGTAATTTTTATTTTTGAGCAACATAGAGAATGAAAGAGGGATCACAGGGCTTTAGATAAATTTTGTGATTTTTTTTTCCAACTGATACAAAATATCAGCAGGTAGTTTGTGAATAGTGAAAACAGTAATAGATTATCTAGTATGGGTTATGAATAACTTTTATAATTTGAAATTTGTTTTACTATTCGTTTGTCCTTTTATTCATTCAACATTTAAGTTGAACAATGAGAATGCATGGACACAGGGAGGGGAACTTCACACACTGGGATCTGTCTCAAAAAAAAAAAAAAAAAGAAAGAAAGCCTTAAGGATAGTAAAGCATATTTCCATATATCTATATATTTACATCTATATTTACATATAAAACAGTCAAGTAAAATCTAACAAATTCGTAGTTGGAGACCCTAAGGAAGGAAGCTGAAGAAAATAGAAGCCAACAAGAATTGAAAGTCATAAATCAAGAAAATTTTCCTGAAATAGAAGAAGATTTAAATCTAAATACTTACAGGACACACTATGCATGCCGGGGAAATGTAACCAAAAATTTAATATGGAGACATAGTCTAGGAATGTCAGTGGATTTCAAAAATAAAAAAAGAAAACTTCATGCTGCCAGTTTAAAAAAAATCAAATAATTCATAAAAAGAAAAACAATCTAACATAGTATTTCTCCAAAGCATCACTTACAAGATAATTAAGTAAAGAAAATATAAGCAAACAATTTTTTTTCTAGCCAAGATATCCTTCAAAGATAAAGGTTACAAACATATTGTTACTACCAAACAATAATGGCTTGGGTAACTATGACAAATGGAGTAGTAGGGAACATTGAAAATATTTCA
Organism: Mandrillus leucophaeus; assembly: GCF_000951045.1. Classification (NCBI taxonomy): domain Eukaryota; kingdom Metazoa; phylum Chordata; class Mammalia; order Primates; family Cercopithecidae; genus Mandrillus; species Mandrillus leucophaeus. The sequence goes on from NW_012105364.1 coordinate 11,832,658, forward strand.
CTGTAGAGATCATCATAAAAGAAATGTAGGGAATTAAGATTACTGAGCAGAATGTTGATATTATATGCCCTGACAATACAGAAGTGATACAATTAAAGTTGTTTTCTTCAATTGTGTATGATTTAATTGTGTATGATTTGAGTATGATTGCCTCATGTGAAATATCTGAGATTGAAAGGAGATACATTGTATCTGACATACCAAATAATAGAAGTATGAACATATTTGACATATGAAAGCAAACACTAAGAAAGGCAATGTTTTACTAGAATCAATGGAAGAGGATATGCAAAGCATGAGAGAAAAAGAAGGAACATGATAGTTTCACTATTTTTTCTATTAGGGAACTAACAGGTATTGTCTGAAAAAAATGGAAAACCAAAAGTTATGTAATATAAATATAACGTTAATCCTTAAATTAAAAATGCAAACCTTCTTAAATATCTGAAAAATTATACAAAAAATGAAACAGGCTGCCTAGGCAAAGATATTTTTAAAAACTACCAAAAAAAAAAAAAAAAGAAACATACCTGTCATATTAAAAGCAAGTAAGCCTAACTCATTGCTTAGGGAAAAGGATCAATGTAACTTATTCATGGTGGATTCTTATTATCTGTCTCTACATTTTTCTTCCCTATGTGTCTTAAATACAGCTCAAGGGAGCTGAGAGTTGAACAAGTGTGATGTAAATCTAGTAAAAGACTGAAATAGAAAAAAATAAAAAGAGTACTGTGGAGGAAAACAACCCTGGAACTACTTAAACATGTATGAGCTGCTTGTTACTGGATAAGAAAAGAATCCACTCTTCAAGAAAAAAATAATATTGCTTGTTGTAAGATCTTTTGAACAAAGTACAGTGGGTTAAGGAATTAGCTGTAAGATTGCCACAGAGATGGAGAAATGGAACTGGCAAGTAGAATGAGGTTCAACGTCAGAAGGCCTCAAACTTGGGAATGTAGATATGATGTTACTGGCAATAGGAAATGTCTGAAGGATATTAAGTACTGGAGTGCTAACATTTAAACAGTGTTTTTAACTAGTGGTTCCTAAAGTGTGGTTCACAGACCACCATCATCATCATCACCAGAGAACTTGTTAGAAATTCATATTCAGGTCCTATCCCTGACTTACTATATCACAAACTGGGGGCCTGGGGATAGCATCAGGGAGGCTTTAGCTGGGGCCAGCAATCTGTGTTTTAACAAGTCCTTGGGTGATTCGGACACATTCTAAAATTTGAGAGCCACTGTTTTAAAAGATTGTCCTGGGCTAAACAGATGCTTAGAAGTCTGTTGTATAGTACAGGAGTGAAGTGTTGAGAAACTAGAAGTGGGTAGAAGTGTTGCAACAGTGGATCAGTAAAAAAAAAAAAAAAAAGGAGATGGAACCTGGTGATCAATTTTATATAAAAAAAGTAAAGATGTCAAAAATGATTCCAAAAAGCATTTTGGCAAAGGATGTGGTACTCCAAAGGGGATATTTAGCTGGCTAAAAATTATGTCAAAATAGACTGCTATCTATCATTTTTAACAGAAGCATAGCAAATTTAATGAATAACATGTATTTTTTTTTTTTGGTCTATCATATTGCTAGGTATTTATAAAAGTGACTTAATGAAATTCAGTCAAGATAATATTGTAAATTTGTAATTTTTGTCCCCTGCCTTGACCCAAGCACAAGACAATGGTAGTATTTTTTCATTACTAAGACCCAGTCATGCTAAAAATAATATAAACATTTCTGTAGAACAGAAATGAAACTGAAACATACATTTAAATGATGATTGAAGCTATAAACCTGTTGGTATTTAGACTTAGATCTAAAGTAGTCTAGAAATTTGAGACTTTCTGGGTAATGGGAACCAAATTTATTCCACTCCTGGAAGGATACAGAAGCCAGGCCTACCACACGAAATTTAAGACTGGGACCGGACTCCCTCCTCAGTAAAGGAGGCTAAGAAAAACTATGTTGATTGCTAGGGTCACAGCTCTTATAAACCTGAGTGGTTGGGACGGCAGTGGGAGGGAGTCTGAAGAGAGGAGGTTTAGAGAAAGCCCTCACAGATCAGGACACCACCCAAGCTGCTTCTTTGCTTGAGGACTAGAACCGTGGTATCTTCAGAGGCCCGAAGACAAAAAATAAATACATAAATAAATAAGACTTAGTTATAGACTGGGAGCTCTAGGCAAAATGCACAGACAAATAAGGTTTGGGTGATGGGAAGAAAGAAGATTCCACTTAAGAAGAGCATTTAAACTAAATTTCCAAACACTAAGATGACAAAAAAAAAAAAAAAAAAAAGAAAAAAAAAAGCAGCAAATTCAGAGGGAAAGGAGCGGAGCGATTATGGGGAGAAAAAACTTGGTAATAAAATAAGTAAAATATATTAGAAAATAAAATTAACTCTTGCCTGTGGGGAGAAAAATCTCTATTTTTACATAATGATGGAATTAAAATCATAGACAATAATGAAAAAGAACACGTAAGAGGTGATTTCAGGGAGTACTTTTAGAGCATGCTAAATCCTTGCATTTTTTCAGTAAGAAGCTAAAAATTTACTGATTACATTCAGGTGTTGTTAAAAACACATAGCTAAAATGTTTGTTAAAATTTGATAGGTCACCATTAGAAAATGAAAAGTAAATCATTTTTAAACCGGCAGGGACAAAAAAAGACAAAAAAGAGAAAAAAGAAAAATGTCGACAATTAAATAGTATAAAATAAGAGTATAGAAAGCAAACAGAAGCATAATAAATTTAAAAGATGGAAAATATAAATACCTCAGTTATAATAAATGTAACAAATATATAAAATGCATCTAATAAAAGTATATACTACTTAAAGTACACACATTTAAAAAACATGTTGCAGAAAATTGGAAAAAAAAAGAGAGTGAATATACTAAGAAAATGTTAAACTAAAACAAACAAAAAACCATGGGGCAATAAAATCAGACATATCAGAAGTTAAAAGAAAAAGCATTAATAAGGAAAGGAAAGAAAAATTATAACAATATAAGGAACAACCACCAAGAAGATATATCAATCGTAGACTCATATGCAACTGCAAAGAGCATAGAATATATAAAGCAAAACCTGACAGAATTATAAGGAGAAATAGTATCCAGGTTACATAAAGAAATTCTACAGGCCAGGCTTGGTGGCTCATGCCTATAATCCCAGCACTTTCAGAGGCTGAGGCAGGCGGATCACGAGGTCAAGCGATCAAGACCATCCTGGTCAACATGGTGAAACTCGTCTCTACTAAAAATACAAAAATTAAGCGGGCATGGTGGCATGCACCTACAGTCCCAGCTATGCCGGAGGCTGGGGCAGGAGAATGGCTTAAACCCGGGAGGCAGAGGTTGCAGTGAAGCAAGATCGCGCCACTGCACTCCAGCCTAGGGACAGAGTGAGACTCTGTCTCAAAAAAAAAAGAAAGAAACTCTATAGTTACTGTAAAACAAGACAACTGGTCTGGCACACTGGCTGACAGCTGTAATCCCAGTGCTTTGGGAAACCAAGGCAGGAGGATTGCTTGAGCCCAGGAACTTGAGACTAGTCTAGGCAAGATCCCTACAAAAGATGTAGTGAGACCCCCATCTCTATAAAAACATTTAAAAAAACTAGTTGCCATGATGTTGCATGCCTGTGGTCCCAGCTACTCGGGAAGCTGAAGTAGGAATGATCACTTGGGCCGAGGAGGTCAAGGCTACAGTGAGTCATGATCATGCCACTGCATTCTAGCTTGGGCAACAGAGCAAGATGCTGTCTCAGGAAAAAAAAAAAAAAAGAAGGAGAGAGACAACACGAAAGAAAAATAAAGGATATAAACAGGAACAATTCATAGAAGAGAAACCCTAATGGCCAATAAACATGAATAAATGCTCAACCTCTCTAGAAATCAAGGACATGCAAATTAAAACAAAAAGATACATTTCAGAGCTATTAGTTTAATATTTTTCTAATGCTAAATGTTAAGTGAGGATCTCTCAGATACTGCTGATGGGTATGAAAACTGGAACAATCAATTAGAAAACTATTTGGCTCTATCTATAAAATGTGAAGAAACATTTACTCTACAAACAGTAATTCTATCCTTGGGTATTACTGCTTGAATAGCTCTTGTACATAAGCAGAAGGCAACGTGTGGCATAACTTGCAATTAAGATTAATTGGAAATAATGCAATTTACCACTTAAAGAAAAATAAATATGTAAAATGTACTAGAGTCATATAATATCATACTATGCAGAAATTAAAAGCAATAAATTGATATCTAAGTATCAGTATGATTGCTCTTAAAAACAAATGTTAACTGAAAAGGGGATATTCTAGAATATGTATATAATTACTTACATTTTAACAAATTCAAAAAACCACCATACACAAAAAGTGTAAGGATTCTAACTGTATATACACACAAAAAAATTAGACTATGTATATCAAAGACTCAATGGTTGCCTGCAAGAAGGAAGGGTAAACTATAGTACTTCAACTTTATTCATAATGATTTTTTTAAAATTTAAAGCAAATGTGCAAAATGCTAACATTAATTCTGGATAGTGGGTACATAGTGTTTACCATGTGCTTTTTTGTGTAATAAGAATTCTTAACATAAGATTTACCCTTTTCCCAAATGTTTTAAGTGCACAATACCATGCTAACTATAGGAACTATGTTGTACAGCAGATCTCTAGTACTTACTTACCTCACATAACTGAAACTTTATATCCAATAACCATCTTTCCCCATTCTTTCTCCCTGAAGCCCCTGACAGCTACTATCTACTATCTGTTTCTATGAGTTAGACTATTTTAGATCTCATATAAGTGAAATTAGCAGTGTTTGTCCTTCTGTGACATCTTATTTTACTTGGCATAATGTCCTCCAGGTTTTCCCATATTGTTGCACATGCCAGGATTTCCAACATTTTTAAGCCACAATAATATTCTCTTGTATGTGTATACAACATGTTTTTATTCATTAATCTCTGAATGAACATTTAGGTTGTTTCCATATCTTGGCCATTGTGAATAATGCTGCAGTTGAACATAGGATGCACACATCTCTTCAAGATCCTGATTTCACTTCTTATGGATAGAAACCCACAAGTGGAATTTCTGGATCCTAAAATTCACATGGAATCACCAAAGACTCCAAATGGGCAAAGCAATTTGAACATGGCTGGAGACATCACACTTTCTGATTTCAAAATACATTACAAAACTACAACATTAAAACAGTGTTATACTGGTCTAAAAACTGATGCACAGACCAGTGTAACAAAATAAAGAGTCCAGAAATAAACCCATATATATGCAATCAACTGATATTTGAGAAGAATGTCAAGAATTCACAATGGAGAAAGGATGGTCTCTTCAATAAACGATGTGGAAAAAACTGAATATCCACATACAAAGAATGAAATTGGACCCTTATCTTACACAAGACACAAAAATCAACTCATCATGGATGAAAGACTTAAACTTAAGACCTGAAACTGTAAAACCACTAGAAGAAAAAATAAGGGAAAAGCTTCTTGACATTGGTCTTGATAATGATTTGTTACACTGAAAGCACAGGAAACAAATGCAAATATAGACAAATGGGACTACATTATAAACTTCTTTCACTTTTCTTCTTAAAAATTTCATTTAAATTAAAACATTGCTGGTGTGAATTTGGTGAAACAATATCTCTTTTTTTTTTTTTTTTTTTTTTTGAGACAGAGTCTCACTCTGTCACCCAAGCTGAAGTGCAGTGGTACAATCTTGGCTCACTGCAAGCTCCACCTTCTGGGTTCAAGCGATTCTTCTGCCTCAGCCTCCCAAGTAGCTGGGACTACAGGTGACTGCCACCACGCCCGGCTAATTTTTGTATTTTCAGTAGAGACAGGGTTTCATCGTGTTAGCCAGGATGGTCTCGATCTCCTGACCTTGTGATTCGCCCACCTTGGCCTCCCAAAGTGCTAGGAGAAACAACATCTCTTTTACATTGCTGGTTATATTGTAAATTAGTACCACTGCTTTGAAAGACTTGGCAAGGACCTTAACTATTTATATTTTTTGACATAATATTTCTCTTTTGGGGAATTGAACCCACATTTTGGCTTGGATACACTTTATTCTCTATAAATAAAAAGATAAACTGGATTAAAAATCATATTTCCTATTTTTAAAATTGTTTGGTATTTCTGGGACATATTATTGTGATATTTCATCACTTTCATAGGGTAATTAATGAAAGTCCAAATATTTTGAAGTAAATTTTACATAGTTAGCATTTTTGTATTGTTCTTCCTTAACTCATAGATTGACCTTACACTTGTCTTAAACAATAATTAAATGTAATTAAAAACCACAGTACAACCAAAATGAAAAACAACTTAATACTGAATAATAATCAAAACTGTTGAGGCTTTCTGTGCACAGGTTTGATAAAGTGCTCCCAGTCTCACTTGACCTCCACTAACCACAGCACATACTCAACTGCTGTGCAGTTGGTGCCTCTCAATTGCATTTGTTTTTAAGTAATTATTATTTATTACTTAAAAACAAATTGAAACAAATATTACAACTTTTATTGACCCAAATGACCTGGAACACAGGCCTGAACAGCTAGGGGTTCTTGAATCACTGTCAGGAAATGATGTCCTGGTTAAATCATTGTGTGCTTTTCAGATGGAAATATTGGCATAGATCCAGAGGAGTTAAAGGACTCATCCAAGCCATACAGCTGGTAAGTTGTAAAGCTTTATTCCTGCTGAGAGTTCTTTTAAGTTTTAGTGATTTTGAAGAGAAGTCCATATGGACATGTAAATTTGTTAGAAAAGAACCACAAAATTCAACAACCCTTCATGCTAAAAACTCTCAATAAATTCGGTATTGATGGAATATATCTCAAAATAATAAGAGCTATTTATGACAAACCTGCAGCCAACATCATACTGAATAGGCAAAAACTGGAAGCATTCCCTTTGAAAACTGGCACAAGACAGGGATGCCTTCTCTCACCACTCCTATTCAACACAGTGTTGGAAGTTCTGGCCAGGGCAATCAGGCAGCAGAAAGAAATAAAGGGTATTCAATTAGGAAAAGAGGAAGTCAAATTGGCCCTATTTGCAGATGACATGTTTGTATATTTAGAAAATCCCATCATGTCAGCCCAAAATCTCCTTAAGCTGATAAGCAACTTCAGCAAAGTCTCAGGATACAAAATCAATGTGCAAAAATCACAAGCATTCTTATA
>NW_012105364.1:11841147-11884089 GCF_000951045.1 Mandrillus leucophaeus
TATAAATCATGCTGCTATAAAGACACATGCACATGTATGTTTATTGCGGCACTATTCACAATAGCAAAGACTTGGAACCAACCCAAATGTCCATCAATATAGACTGGATTAAGAAAATGTGGCACATATACACCATGGAATACTACACAGCCATAAAAATGGATGAGTTCATGTCCTTTGTAGGGACATGGATGAAGCTGGAAACCATCATTCTCAGCAAACTATCGCAAGGACAAAAATCAAACATTGCATATTCTCACTCATAGGTGGGAATTGAACAATGGGAACATTTGGACACAGGAAGGGGAACATCACACACCAGTGCCCATCATGGGGTAGGGAAGGGGGAGGGATAGCATTAGGAGATCTACCTAATGTAAATGACGAGTTAATGGGTGCAGCAAACCAACATGGCACATGTATACATATGTAACAAACCTGCATGATGTGCACATGTATCCTAGAAATTAAAGTATAATAAAAAAAAAACAACAAAAAGCTTAATTACAAAAAAAAAAAGAACTATATAAATGCCAGTGGTAATGGGAAATAAACCTACTTGACTTAAGTTAGGAACAGGAAAGGAGAAATTATCTGATAGCTCCCTTGCAGTGTGTTCCTTATGGAACTAATACACGATTTACCAAAGGACTCTTTAGGGTTATTCTGCTCAGGCCAATAATTTGTCACGGTGAGTCATTTCAAGACTAAGGGTAGAGGTAAGCAGGCATGCCTGCTAGAGTGAGTAAGGACGTCAGAAGCCAGTTTCTTAGTGTATTTGGCTTTCCTTGCTCATGCCTACATCATTCCAGAGATAAAGAAAAGGCCATTCAAGGAGGCATCACATGGTTGTTCACATGAATACTATACCAGTAACAGTCCCTGCCACTCTCAGTGGAAGGGACAGTCTGGCAACTATCAGGGTGGGTGATATAGTCAAAAAGTAAGTGCTACCTTCTACCACTTATGAGAGCTATGGCAGTAGTCGTAAACTTTAGGTATTGTTGACAATGACTTAATCATATCCCATTATAATGCAGTTTTTCCTTAGTCAAAAACATAATAATAACAATCATTATTTGCATCTAACTTCTAATTGTCTAAGTCACCCATACAAAGCCATTCTCATCACATTCGAATTCCCTTCTGTTTCCTCTTTTTTGTAACTTGCCAAAGAAATTAGTTATACTTAATGGGCTTGCCTTTGTTACCTCAAGAGTGTTTCGTACATGTTCCCTACAACCACCACAGCTACACTATGCTTTTAAGATATCATGTAAATTCCATTTAGTGTCCTTTTCTATCTTGTTTACTGGCCTTGTGCTACTGTGGGTTCATCTTCTTGTTCAGCTGGATTTTATAATAACCTTGTCCACCTTTCTTCAGCCTCTTCCTTTTCCCTGATTACTCCCCCTCCCCTAGGCGCTGACAGCTGACGCACTGACTCTCTCACTTCCTTCCTGCTTTTATGGTCTCTTAAGTCAGTCTCATACATTCTCTAACTATTACACATGCATGCAATAGCATTTTAAGGCCACATAGGGTCACACAATACCACCCACACCAGGTAGTAACGACTTTTTAAATATTATGCTGGCTTTTTTTGGGGGGCCCTAGCTATTGCTGGACCATATTTTTTCCCCTTGCTGTTTACATGTATCTGAGATCTTTTAGCTCAAACTCCTTTATGCTGTATTGGTTGTTATGTTTCTTCCCAAATGAATTTACCAGAACATTTAAAAGAATAAAAGCTTTTTATTCCCTCAATGTTAAGATGTTGCCAAGACTGCCATTTATGTCTGTCTCTTTAGCACCACCTGACAAAATGATTCCTTAATGGTTGAGAACTGCCAGTCTAGTTCACTGACAGGTTCCCAGAATCCTCAGTACTTACAGCAGTTTCTGACACTGAATAAACATCAATAGACTTTGACTTAATAAATGATTATTTTAGTTGTTTGCTGTTTATTCAGTTTTTAAAAAGCGATCATATCCTTCTTCTCAGATTTGTGAAGTCCTTTCTCCATTTTAGCTGTTGTCTCTGTCCCCCATTTTATCATGTTTATTTCACTTAACTTGTCATTGTATGTTGGATGAGATTAGTTAGAAATATAGTATCAGCATTTATTATATATTTTCATAATTTTTCAACTTTTTATACTTAATTTTCTCTTTCTATATCTAAATTCTGTTAAGGTATTCATTTTTAAAATAATTACTATTTTGTTACCATTTTGTTGATTTGTATATTCTCATTACCATTTACATTAATAATGCTTAATTTATTTTAATCCCACAAAATAGTTTTTATCTCCTTAGACTAACATTTTTGCCTTTCATCACTTATTTTCTTTCTTGCTTTTAAATGAGGAGCAACATTTCACACACGGAAGTGGAGTTAAGCCTTCCCCAAATTGCAGGGGTGAGGTGGTTAGAAATATTTAATATTCAATCCTTTCATAGGTTTTAATTTTCTTTTTTCTTCTTTTTTTTTTTTTTTTTTTTTTTTTTTTAAAAAGAGAAAACAAATTTCCCACGGGGGGGGGGGGTTTAACCCCTCCCCAAAATTGCAGGAGTGAGGTGGTTAGAAATATTTAATATTCAATCCTTTCATAGGTTTTAATTTTCTTTTTTCTTCTTTTTTTTTTTTTTTTTTTTTTTGAGACGGAGTTTCGCTCTTGTTGCCCAGGCTGGAGTGCAATGGCACAATCTCAGCTCACTGCAACCTCTGCCTCCCGGGTTCAAGCGATTCTCCTGCCTCAGCCTCCCAAGTAGCTGGGATTACAAGCATGTGCCACCACGCCCGGCTACTTTTTTATTTTATTTTTTTAGTAGAGACGGGGTTTCTCCATGTTGGTCAGGCTGGTCTCAAACTCCCAACCTCAGCCGATCCGCCCATCTCAGCCTCCCAAAGTGCTGGGATTACAGGCATGAGCCACTGCGCCCAGCCAGTTTTAATTTTCGATAGAAATGATTATGTTTAACCTCAATATTAAACTTAATCCAAATCTCAGTGGAAGTGTGGGATATCCCCATTTTCACACATTGATTAACTCAAATATATAGAAGTAGATAGGCACTAAGATAAAACTGGGTAATGACTTTTATTTGAGTTTCAACCCATTTTATAATGAAGTTCTGAAAATCACCATATCTGAAAACCACAATTATTTGAGTATGGACACTTTTTAGAAGTGTTCATAGTATAGATAGAGAAAAACACAGGTAAAAATCCAAATCTTTTTCAACATACCTGATATGGATGGAGGCACAAGACATGGATAACATCCAAATGATTGGAATTCAAATATTTTCGTCTATTTTAATCATTAGCTTAGCAGAATGTTTGTTTGTTTGTTTGTTTTCTTTCCAAGGTTGAGAGAGGAAATAATAGTTTCTGATTCTGGGTTATTTTCGCTTTTGCTCCCAGTCTTGAAAAATAAGGGGAAACTGGCTAAGCAGTACTTGTCCCCTGTACATTTTCAGAAATGAGCTCCCCATGCTCTGAGAATTGAGATGCTTTCTTCCTATTCAGTGGTTTTTCCTCATGCCTCTCTCAGTGACTGGCTGTGGAATCAGCGCTCCAGAATCCTACATTCCAGGCTAACATTTTAACCACCTAACTTTGGTAAGACCCAGTCCCTCGCAAAAGAGCTTGCATCACTGAGAAGCAGTGTAGGAGGGGTCCTAACTCTTCCAACACTTAATTTTGGATAAACGAGAGCTCTTTTATTGGATAGGTTAGAGGCCTCGCAAAGCAAATTTTGTAAAATGTGAGACCCAGATTTTTCTCTAAGTCACCTGGATCTGGCCTACTAACCTTATTTACAGAACTTCCCAACATTCATTTCCTTCCTGAAGAGGATAAGAACATTTACCCCTCTGGCAACTCTCTCACACCTGAGAACATGGTGCCTTTGATCCCCTTGCTACTCACATTTAGACATTCTCAAATCCCCTTCAGATGCCAAGGATGATGTTCCTAATTCTACCGTCATTAGCCTAGAATACCACTCTCAAGTCACCGCCCCTCTGCAAAAGGATAGGGCCAGAAATCTACACGTTTTCTCACTACATGGAACTTAATTATGTAGTACCTTAGTCAGGATCAACTAGCTCTATCTAGCTTTGGTGTCTTTAGCAAATATGATGCAGCAGAAGCCTGAACCCGGGGTTACAACAAACCAACATACGTGCATCTTTCATAATCACATGATTCTATATTCTAGAACACATCCTACAATGATAAAAATTCTTAGAATCTGGAGGCACAGGCAACAAAGACTATGACCTCATAAACTTCTATTCATCTCAGTTTCAGTGACCATACCAGCACTGCCTCGTTTGAAAAATAAGGTCATTTTGGCCTAATCCAAATGTGGTTTTCAGAAAAGAGTGACTTAGGGTGTCCAAATACATAGGTCACTTCACAGAGGAGCAAATGGATATATGAGGTGATTAATTCCAATGTCATAGTTTCTTTATATTTATGAAAATGTATATAAATACATGCACATATGTGTCTTTAAAATGTCATGAGGACCTATACGTTTGTTAATAAATATTTCCTCTGTCCTAAATTATAATTGTGGATGATTTAAATATTAGAAATTAAAAATTATGATGGTAATTTGGTAAAGGCCTATTTTTCAGCCATCTGAACTGGAAAGGCTGTATTTCCATGGTTAATGTTTCTAGGGACAGCTATCCTAGGGAAGAGGGGAGCATATTGTTAAACTAATCTACTTCTCAGGGTATTAGTTTGCTAGGGTTGCTATAACAAAGTGCTGCAAATTGAGTGGCTTAACCAACAGAAACTTATTATCTCGCAATTCTGGAGGCTAGAGGTCCAATATCGAGGTGTTGACAGTGTTAGCTTTTTCTGAGGGCTGAGAGAAACAATCTGTTCCATGCCTCTTCCCTACCTTCTGGTGGTCTGCTGGCAGGCTTTGGTGGTCCTCGGCTTGCAGATGCATCACTCTGATCTCTGCCTTCATCTTTGCATAGTGGTTTCCCAGTGTGTGTTTCTGGGTCCAAATTTCCACTTTTAATAAGAACATCATTGACATTGGATAAGGCCTCACTCTAATGACCTCATCTTCACTTGATTACATCTGCGGTGACCCTATTTCCTATGAAGGTCACTTTTTTTTTTTTTTTTAAGGCAGAGTCTCTGTTGCCCAGGCTGGAGTGCAGTGGCACAATCTTGGCTCACTGCAACCTCCACCTCCCTGGTTCAAGCAATTCCCCTGTCTCAGCCTCCTGAGTAGCTGGGACCACAGGCATGTGCTACCACACCCGACTAATTTTTTTTTTTTGTATTTTTAGTAAGGACGGAGTTTCACCATGGTGGCCAGACTGGTCTCGAACTACTGACCTCAGGAAATTCACCCGCCTTGGCCTCCCAAAGTGCTGGGATTACAGGCTTGAGCCACTGCGCCTGGCCAATTTTTTTATTTTTAGTAGAGATGGGGTTTCACCATATTGGCCAGGCTAGTTTTGAACTCCTGACCTCAAGTGATCCACCTGCCTTGGCTTCCCAAAGTGCTGGGATTACAGGCATGAGCCACCGCACCCGGTCTGAAGGTAACATTTTGAGGTAATGGGGATTAGGACTTCAATATATAAATTTTTGGGGAAACAATTTGTATTATGCTTCCCCAGAGAAACAGAACAAATAATGATATATAAAAATATATGTTATCTGGTGACCCCTAAAGCAAATTGTGTCTCCCAAAATTTGTGTGTGTACGTGTGTGTGTGTGTGTGTGTGTGTGTGTGTGTGTATCATAAGCTAAATAGCCAGATAGCTGGTTAAACATTTCTGGGTGTGTCTGTTACCTCTGAGGATGTTTAGAGAAAAGATTAGCATTTGAATTTATAGAATAAGGCAAAGAAGATTACCCTCACCAATGGGGTGGCCATCATCCAATCCCTCGAAGGCTTGAACGAAGAGACAGAAGGGTGAAATCACTCTCCCTGCTTGAGCTGAGACATTTATATTCTTCTGCCCTTGATTATCAGTGCTCTTACTCTTGGACCGTGACCAGGATTGATACCATTGGCTCTCCTGATTTTCAGGCTTTTGGGCTTGGACTGAATTACAACACCAGCTTTCCTAGTTCTTCAGCTTGCAGACAGCAGATTGTGGGACTTTTCAACTTCTGTAATTGTATAAGCCAATTTCTATAATAAATCTCTCTATGTGTGTGTGTATGTTTATATGTACTTGTGTTGTATGCATATATATGTGTGTGTGTGTGTGTCCAGATGCCTCTCAACTTACCATGGGACTATATACCAATAAACCCATCATAAAATTGACAATATCATAAGTCAAAAATCCATTTAATACTCCAATGAATTATCATAAAGTTAAGAAATCGTAAGTCAATCATTAAGTCCACATGTTCCTTAACTTATGGTGTTATGTCCCAATAAATGTATCTTAAAGTCAAAAAATCGTAAATCAAAACGTAACTTGGAGATCATCTGTATATGTGTGTGTATGTGTGTGTGTATGTATAAAAATATCCTATATATAGGGATATTTCATATTTATATCCTATATATATGGCCATTTCATGTGTGTGTGTGTGTGTGTGCACGTGAAATGAAAATAAAATATGAAATCTCTCGTTGGTTCTGTTTCTCTGGGGAACCCTGACTAATACAGGAGATTAGGTCTGACAGGTGAGGGGCAGGGCCTTGTGGACTGCAAGGTGTAAGGACTTTGACTTTTACACCTTGAGTGAAGAAAATCATGGGAGAATTTTGAGCAAAGTACTTTTTAAAAGAATCATTCTAGCTACTGGGTTGAGAATAAAAATAGTAAACTAATAAATTAATAGTAGTCAAGTAGGTGTTGCCATATTATACATAGTGGGTCAGGCATATACATATAAAAACTCATTTAATGTGCTCCAGAGAGGGAGGCAAAATTCAAAGTAGGGAGACCTGTTTTGGGTATTCTTTTCTTGTTGTTGTTTTATTGATTGACAAAAGTTCCTTGCATATTCTAGGCATCACCTATTTTTTGGTGGCTATATGGGTTGCAGATATCTTCTCCCTGTCTGTGTTGTTTTACAATTTAAGTTGTGTCTCTTGTTATTCAGAAGTATAGAATATTAATGTAGTCAAATTCACCAACCTTTTTTGATAGATTTTATTTCATTTTTCATAAACATTTGTATTGGGTCGTGCTGCTCACAGTCCTGCCACATGCAGACTCCTTCACACTGCCCATGATGTGGCATCTAAACATAAATCTCAATCCTGGTGCTTCCTGTTTAAAACCCTTAGAGAACTGCCTGTGGCTCTGTGATCCTCATCATTTAGCCTCCTGTAGGTCTACTGGCTCTAGGGTACTGTGATAACAGCCATGTATATGTATAAAAGGCATATCTTATTTTATTGTGCTTTGCTATATTGTTTTACTTCACAGATATTTTGCAAATTTGAAGTTTGTGGCAACTCTGTATCAAGCGAGTCTATTAGCACCGTTTTTTTCCAATAGCATGTACTCACTTCATGCTTCTGTGTCACATTTTGGTAATTCTTGAAATATTTCAAACTTCTTCCTTATCTATTATTATGATCTGTAATTACTGATCTTTGATGTTAGTGTTGTAAGTGTCTTAAAGTTCAACACACCACACCCTTATAAGACAGCAAACTTAAAAGTTATATGTGTTCTGGTTGCTCCACCAACTGACTGTTTCCCATCTCTATCCATCTCCTCTAGCCTTCCTATTCCCTGAGGTACAACAATGTTGAAATTAGGCCAATTAATAATGCTGCAATGGTCTTTAAGTGTTCATGTGAAAGGAAGTGTCACAAATCTCTCACTTTAAAACAAAAGTTAGAAACGATTAAGCTTAGTGAGGAAGGCATGTTGAAAGCTAAGATGGGCCAAAAACTAGGCCTCTTGCACCAGTTAGCCAAGCTGCGAATACAAATAAAAAGTTCTTGAAGAAAATTAAAAGTGCTACTTCTGTTAACACACGAATGATAAGAAAGCAAAACAGGCCGGGCGCGGTGGCTCACACCTGTAATCTCAGCACTTTCAGAGGCTGAGGTGGGTGGATCACCTGAGGTCAGGAGTTGTAGACCAGCCTGACCAACATGGTGAAACCCTGTCTCTACCAAAAATACAAAAAAATTAGCCAGGAGTGCTGGTGCCTGCCTGTAATCCCAGTTACTCAGGAGGCTGAGGCAGGAGAAGTGCTTGAACACGGTATGCAAAGGTGACAGTGAGGCGAGATTGTGCTGCTGCACTCCAGCCTGGGCAACAGAGAGAAAATTCTGTCTCCAAAATAAATAAATAAATAAATAAATAAAATTTAAAAAACAAAAGAAAGAAAAGAAAAAGAAAAACAGCCTTATTGCTGATATGGAGAAAGTTTTAGTGACCTGGATAGACCAGGCCATCCACAACATTTCCTTAAGCCAAAACCTAATCCAGAGCAAGGCCTTGACTCTCTTCAGCGCTATGAAGGCTAAGAGAGGGAAGAAAGCTGCAGAAGAAAAGTCTGAAGCTGTTAGAGGTTGATTCATGAGGTTTAAGGAAAGAAGCCATCTCCATAACATAAAAGTGCAAGGTGAAGCAGCAAGTGCTGATGTAGAAGCTGCAGCAAGATCCAGAAGATCTAGCTAAGATCACTAATGGAGATAACCACAGGAAACAACAGATTTTTAAAAATGTGGACGAAACAGCCCTCTATGTGAAAAAGATGCTATCTAAGACTTTCATAGCTAGAGAGGACAAGTCAACACCTGGCTTCAAAGCTTCAAAAGACAGGCTAACTCCCTTGTTAAGGGCTTATGCAGCTATTGAAGCCAATGCTCACTTACCATCCTGAAAATCCTAGGACCCTGAAGAATGATGCTAAATCTAGTCTGCCTGTGTTCTATAAACGAAACAACAAAGGCTGGGCTAAGAAAAAAAAAAGATTTCTTTCAAAATATTACTGCTCATTGAAAATGTGCCTGGTCACTCAAGATCTCTCCGAGGATGAAGATGTACAAAGAGATTAACATTGTTTTCATGCACAACACGCTGCAGTCATCATTCTGCAGTCCATGAGTCAAGGAGTAATGTCCACTTTCAAGTCTTATTTTAAAAAAATACATTTTATAAGGCTATAGTTACCATAAATAGTGATTCCTCTGACAGATCTGGGTAACTAAATTGAAAACCTTCTTGAAAAAACTGACCACACTAGATGCTATTAAAAAGATTTGGTGATTCATGTGCCAGGTGCCATGGCTCGCGCCCGTAATCCCAGCACTTTGGGAGGCTGAGGTGGGTGGATCATGAGGTCACGAGTTCAAGACCAGCCTGGCCAAGATGGTGAAACCCCCTCTCTACTAAAAATACAAAAATTAGCTGGGTGCAGTGGCAGGTGCCCGTAATCGCAGCTACTTGGGAGGCTGAGACAGGAGAATTGCTTGAACTGGGGCGGCAGAGGTTGCAGTGAGCCAAGATCGCACCACTGCACTCCAGCTTGGGCAACAGACTGAGACTCCGTCTCAAAAACAAACAAACAAAAAAAAAAAAATTGATGATTCATGCAAGGAGATCAAAATATCAACATTAACAGGAGTTTAGAGGAAGTTGATTCTTTGAGGGGTTGAAGGCTAGTGGAAAAAGCCATTGCAAATGTGAGGAAAACAGCAAGAAAACCAGAATTAGAAGTAGAGCTTGAAGATGTGACTGAATTGCTGCAATCTCATGATAAAACTTGATCAGATGACGAGTTGCTTCTTGAATGAGAAAAGAAAGTGGTTTCTTGAGATGAAATCTACTCCTGGTGAAGATGCTGTGAACATTGTTTAAATGACAACAGAGGCTTTATAATGTTTTATAAATTTGGTTGATAAAGCAGCGGCAGAATTGAGAGGACTGATTTCGGTATTGAGAGTTCTTCTGTGAGACAAATGCTATCAAACAGTGTCTTCTGCTACTGAGAAGTCTTTTGTGAAAGAGTCATTTAATGTGGCAAACTTTATTGTTATCTTATTTTTAAAAATTGCCACAACCACCCTAACATCTAGCAACTGTCACCCTGATCAGCCGTCAACACCAAAGCAAGACAAAGATTACAACTTACTGAAGGCTCAGATAATTGTTAGCATTTTAGGATTATTTTTAAATTATTTACATCATTTAGACAGATTGCACACTGAACAGATGATAGTATAGTGTAAACATAACTTTTATAGGCACTGGGAAACCAAAAAATTTGTTTGACTCACTTTAGGGTGACACGCATTTTATTGAACTGATCTGGAACCAAACCTGCAATCTCTTTGAGGTATGCCTGCATGCACAGATAAATTTTACATACCATTTTAACAGCTGTCTCATTTATGGAGGCCAAGGTGAAAGGCTCCAGGTTAATCATCCTGTTGTATTTACAGCTTATCACTCTAGGCTTCTCTTCTGGCACTTTTCCTACTCCCAAAGCACAAAACTCCAGTAATATTGAACTATCTTACAAAACATACACCACTGTTTATACCACAGAGTCTAAACTCATTATTTATGTAACTTTAACTCAATCTTGATGAAGTCTAATTTATCTATTTCTTTTTCTTTTGTTGCTTATGTCTTTAGTATTATGTCTAAGAAACCACAGCCTAGCCCAAGATCATAAAGATTTACTCTTCAGTAAATCTTTCTTAGAATTTTTATTCTAAGAGTTTTATTGTTTTAGCTTTTACATTTAGACTTGTGCTGCATTTTGAGTTACATTTCTTATGGTGTGAGGTAGTGGGCCCAGCTTCATTTTTTGCGTGTGGCTATCCAGTTGTCCCAGCACTAACTGTTGAAAAGACTGCTTCCCACTGAATTATCTTCAGACTTTATTGAAAATCAATTGACCATAAATGTTGAGGTTTATTTTAAGACTCTAAATTTTATTGTATTAAGCTGAATGTCTATCACTATGCCACACTATGTTGATAAACGTAGCTTTGTGGTATGTTTTGAGATAGGGAAGTATGAGTCTTTCAACTTTGTTCTTTTTCAAGTTTGTTTTGGCAATTTTGGATCCTGCACATTTCCATATGAATTTTAAGACCAACTTATAAATTTCTGCAAAAAGGAAGCTGGGATTTTGATAGGAATTGTGATGAAATGCTACATCAACTTGAATATTGCCATCTGAGCAATATTGACTTCAAATCAATAAATAAGAAATGTCTATTTATTTAGATCTTTAATATTTCCAACAATATTTAATATCTTTCAGTGTACAAGTGTTACATTTATTTTGTTAGTTTATTTCTTTTTGATGCCATGGTAAATAGAATTGTTTTCTCTATTTTCAGATTATTCATTGCTATAATAGACTAAAACATATTTTTGTATATTGATTGCTATGGACTATGTCCTCCAAATTTCATATATTACAGCTCTAATCCTCAATAAAATGGTACTTGGAGATGGAATCTTTGGGAGATAATTAGGTTTAGATGAGGTCATGATGGTAACAGTGGCCTTATAAAAAGGGGCACCAGAGATCTCGCACTCCACCCTGACCCAACCCCAAGCACACACAAAAAGAGGTAAATATGAGTATACCGTGAGAGGGTAACCAGCATAAGTCAAGAGAAAAGGCCTCAGAATGAAATCTGTCTTTCTGGCTTTGATCTTAAACTTATCAGCCTTCAGAACTGTGAGAAATAAATTTCTGTTGTTTAAGCACCTCTTCCATAGTATTTTTGTTATGGCAGCCTGAGCTGACCCTGATGGATCATGTATAATGTAACCTTGTTGAAGTTGCTTTAATTGTATGTATGTGTGTATTCCTTGATAATCCTACATAAAAGATTATGCAACTGTGAATAGAGATAGTTTTACTTTTTCTTATCTATTCTGGATAACTTTTATTCACTTTATTTTCTTGCCTAATTCCACTGGCTAACATTTTCAATATATTGTTGAACAGAAGTGGTGAGAGTGGAAAAATCTTTGTCTTGTGAATGATCTTAGAAGAAAAGAATTGTCTTTCACTCTTAAGTATGATGTTAGCTGTGGGGTTTTTCTAAGCATCTTTATCAGGTTGAATAATTTCTCTTCTTTTCCCAGCTTGTTTATCACAAAAGCATGTTGAAATTTGTCAAATGCTTTTTCTGCGTCTATTAAAATTATCATATAATTTTTGTCCTGTATTCAATGGTACATTAGATTAATTGATTTGGGGATGTTAAACCAACTTTGTATTCTTGAAATAAATATCATTTATTCATGGCGTATAATATTTTTTTCATACACTACTGAATTTGGTTTGGTAGTACTTTTCTGAGTATTTTGTGTTTATTAACAAGGGATATTGGCCTGACGTTTTCTTTTCTTTTTTCTTTCTTTTTTTTTTTTTTTTGTGAGACAGAGTCTTGCTCTGTCACCCAGGCTGGAGTGCAATGGCCCAATCTCGGCTCACTGCCACTACTGCCTCCTGAGTTTGAGTGATTCTCCTGTCTCAGCGTCCCGAGTAGGTGGGAGTACAGGCATGCACCACCAGGCCTGGCTAATTTTTGTACTTTTAGTAGAGACAGGGTTTTGCCATGTTGACCTGGCTGGTCTCGATCCCTTGACCTCAGGTGATCCTTTCGCCTCAGCTTCCCAAAGTGCTGGGATTACAGGCATGAGCCATCGTGCCTGGCCGAAGTTTTCTTTTCTTGTTGATTTCTTTGGTTGGAATCAGAGTAATACTTGCCTTATAGAAATAGTTGTAAATTGTTTCCTCCTCTTCTATATTTTGGAATAGTTTCTGAAGGGTTATTCTTTAATTGTTCAGTGGAATTTACCAGTGAAGCCATCAGGACCTGTGCTTTTCCTTCTGGATAGGTTTTTTTCTTGCTAATTCAATTTCTTTAATTGTGTTAGATCTAGTCAGATTTTTTTTAAATGTCTTCTTGAGTTGATTTAGTTCGTTTGTGTTTTTCTAGGAATCTGGCCATTTTATCTATCTTTTTTAGCATAGTTGTTCATAGTATTCCTTCTTATTCCTGTTTATTTCAGTAAGGCTGTTAGTGATGGTTCTTTTATTCTTGCTTGTAGTGAATCTTCTCTCTTTTTTTTTCTTAGTTTCACTAAAGATTTGCCAATTTTGGTTTCATTGATTTTCTTTATTGATATTCTGTCTCTTTCTTTTCTAATCTTTATCATTTCCTCTCTTCGGTTTGCTTTTGTTTTAGCTTTCTTTTTTTCTAGTCTCATGCCTCTAATGAAAGGCCTCATCTCTTCCAACTTATTCTCTTCAATTGTTGCCAAAATTGTTTGTGTATCTGAAACACAAATTTGATGGTGTCACTTAGAAGCTTAAGTCTTCTCATTGTTCCCATTCCTTACAAAATAAAATTCAAATTTTGTAGAATGGCAAACAACACCTTTCATGATCTTAACCAGTTTACCTTAACAATCAAACCCACCTTTCCAATCACATAAAATCACCTGGAATTTATAGATACATTGTTTAACCTCTTTTCCTTTGTACTTGTGTTTTCTTAATTTGTTCTTTTCACCTACTGACTTTTTAGAAAATACCTTCTTTAACTCCAGTCACCCACACTTTTTATTTATTTCCTTTTCCCTGGTACCATTACACTTTGCACCAACTTCTTTTAGTTACCAAATTATTTATTAATACACGCCTCCTTCATTATTCTTTGAATTCCAGGATGTACAATCCCATTTTAGAAATTATATCCCCGTAACTGACACATAGTGAGTGGTCAGTGTTTGTGGAGATAGGAAAAAGTGGTATGGTCTGATACCACTTCAACTGAAAAAAATGAGAAAAAGGATGATGTACTTCAGCCAGTGAAATCGAAAAGAGTGATGGAAAATGACCACACACTCCATATGGCTTTGGTTCGTAAGACACAGAATACTGATATCCTTGTGCGAAGAACTAACTTGCTGCTGAGAGGTCAATTCAGAAGATGCTCAAGCTCCGTTATCACCTTCATTTTACTAAACTGAGAGAGAAAAGTTGAGGAATGCATCAACAGTTAAGCAGAGTGCAGGTTCCTACAGCGACTGGAGTTTTTTGGTAGTCGGGAATGTTTCCCTCAATCTTGGGGCAAGCCGTCAGCAGTGGCAGGAACAGGAGCAGACACACCCGAGAAACCCTTTCTTTCCCCAATCGTATTCTGCCTTAGCTTTAGGCTTGCATGCCCATCACGCATGCGTCAATTTTTCGCTTTTAGGATGGGCGGGGCAGAGTCTTTGCTCCTTTGGAGATCCTGAGGGGGTGGAGCTAAGCTGTTTCCAGGGTGACAGAGTGGCGACCTCGGTGGTCGATTGAGCAGGTCTGAGAATTGTTCCCAAGGGGCTGTGCGTCATCGACTCGTCGGAGCTGTCATGGCGGGTGTGCTGAAGAAGGTGAGACGAATGGAGGTCACTGTTGGAATTTAGACTGTTGGGGTGGTCTCAGTCCGATAGCCCTAATTCCCGCGGGTGTTGACCCTAACTGTCGCGGGTTCGGCGGTGCTTTTCGGGGACTCGTTCTGCATGCCCTACCTGGTAGGGCCGGTTAGTGGTTCCGCTCGGAGAGTCAGAAAAAAAGCTCCAAACAAGCGGGACTGAGAGACCAGTAGCTGGCTTTAGACCAGTTTTAGCCGGGGGATTCGTGGTTTTGTATTTCCTTAGCGTGCTGGACGTATGGAAATCGTAGTAAACAGCATGAATCGTGTTTTGTTTTTGAACAGACCACTGGCCTTGTGGGATTGGCTGTGTGCAGTACTCCACACGAGGTATGTACCTTTGTTCTTTCTTCATTCCTGAATTCCCAAAGAAGACTAAATTCCTGTCACTTTGCTTATTGCAGGGTTAACGGGATACTGATATTTCAAGCCCTTAATTACAACCCGGGTGAGCTCTTGAGTTACGGGCGCTGTCCACCTACTTCGTTGATCCGATGTCGCATTTTTATTTATTTATTTCTGCCATGACCCCTTTATTAAGCCAGTTTTCTTGTTGACTTTTTCCTTGACATTTTCGTGGCTTCACTTGTACGTGCTTCTGTCAGCGCCATCTCAAATTTATATCTCCATTTTCCATCTTTTCTCCCCGCCTCACCGTTTATGCTTTGGTGAGTTGGATTACATATATTTAAGCTTACTGAAGGTACTGCCCGCTTTTCCTTCTATAGGTCTTTTCCATTTGTATTCACGAATGTTTTCATCAAAAAAACCCACAAGATTTTTTTATCCTTTTCCCTTCTATAATCGCACCATTTCTCTGCTTCTCTTTACAGATAACTCAAAAGAGTTATCTCTGTTTTCTCCAATTTCTTTTTTATTCACCTTGAATGCACTCAGTCACCCTTGGCGTTTTTCAAGTTCCCCAGTTATCTCCGTGCTGCCAAATCCAATGGTCAGCTCATCTTTCTCACCTTCATTGACCTAATAGCAGCGTTTTTTGACACATTTGACACTTTCTCCATCATGCGCTTTCTTTACTGGGCTTCAGGACTCCCCCAGTCTCCTGATGTTTCCCCCCCTACTCTTTGGCTTTCTCTTTTTCTGGTTATTTCTCTTATGCCCACTTTTAAAATTTGACTTACTCAGAATTTAGCTCTTGGACCTTTTCTTTTCCACCTGTACTCAGTCACTGAGAGAGCAAATCCAAATAGAGAACAGTTTTAAATACCACCTCTACACTGGTAACAGATTTCCATGTAAAGCACTGACTTCTTCCTTTATGAAAGTCTTGAATATTTAATTGCTTAGTGGGCATTTCCACTTGTATATGTCAGACAGGCAGCCCAAACTTAACGTGTCCGAAATGGGATTCCTGATATTCTGCCTAAAACCTGCTCTTCTCTCAGGCTTGCTCATCTCAATTAATGGCAGCTCAATTATTTTGACTCAGGTCAGAAGCTTGAAATCATCTTTGATTCCTTCCTTTCTCTTACACTCCACATTTGTTATTTCAGTAAATCCTCTAGGTTCCACCTTCAAAATATATCTTGATTTTGACATCATCTCACTACCTCCTCTGCTGCTACCGTCTTCCTCAGTCACCATCATCACTGATGTGGATAATTGCATTCACTTCCTAACTGCCTCTCAATGCTTGTCACAGCCTCCATTTGGTCTTTTTTTCCAGCCAGGCTACTAGAGTTAGTCTGTTAAAATATAAGGTAGGGTCAGATCTCTCCTTTCCTTAAAAGTAGTGGCTTTCCATTTCACTCTAAATAAATAAAGACAAGGTTCTTATTGTGACCCTCCGGTTCACTATTCTACTGTTTTATTTTGTTATCTCTCTACTAGAATGTAGGTTTAAGGAAGGCAGGGATTTTTAATTGTTTCACTGCTAGAACTCTGTCACATAGTATGTGCTCAGTAAATAGTGTTAGTTGAATGAGTGTCTTGCACTTACTATGATTTCATAACTTTATTGTCATTGTTGTAAAGAACTGAACTCATGGTTTTTCCCTTCTAAATATATTTGATTTCGTAATAACTTTATTGTCATTGTTGTAAAGAACTGAACTCATGGTTTTTCCCTTCTAAATATATTTCTTCCTCTGTGGGCTGTATTTTTCTTGATAGTTTCATATCTTTCTGCTCCCTAGGCTGGGAATTTGGACATCATAGTTGTTATTTCTTTTGTACTCTCGTATTCATTTCAATGATGATTTTTATTATTATTATTATTTTTGCTGATCCTTTTCTATAACAGCTCTCCAGTCTGACTCCTGTTTACTATTTCTGTTGTTACTACCACAGTTCAGGTCCTTGTTCTTGTTTAGAGAATTGCAACAACCTCCTTACTGGCCTTTCTGCCTTGTTTCTCTTTCAGTCCTTTTAACTCAATACAACAAAGCTAATTTTCCTAATCTAATCATATGACTCTTCTAAATCTTTTAATTGTCCACAGAATAAAGCCCAAATGCTTTAACTTGCAGTGCAGAACCGCTTATAATTTGACATTTTCTCCAACTTTATCTCCTATGTATTTACTTATGTGTCCTGTACAGCAATACATTCCAAAATCCCCAGTGGATGTCAGAAAACCACATATAGTACCAAACTCTATGTATGCTATGTTTTTTCATACCTACCCGTAATAAAATTTAATTTATAAATTAGGCACAATAAGAGATAAGCAGGCTGGACATGCTGGCTCATGCCTGTAATCCCAACACTTTGGGAGACTGAGCTGGGTGCATTGCTTGAGCCCAGGAGTTTAAGACTAGCCTGAGCAACATGGCAAAACCCTGTCTCTACAAAAAATGCGGAAATTAGTCAGGTGTGGTGGTGTGCACCTATAGTCCCAGCTACTCGGGAGGTAGAGGCAGGAGGATTGCTTGAGCCCCAGAGGTTGAGGCTACAGTGAGCTGTGATGATGCCACTGCACTCCAGCCTGGGTGATGGACTGAGACCCTGTCTAAAAAAAAAAAAAAAGATAGAGATAACAACTAATAAAATAGAACAATTACAACAATATACTGTAATAAAAGTTATGTGAATGTGGTCTGTTTCTCTCAAAATATCTTATTGTAATGTACTACTCTCTTGTGCTGAAGAAAGGACAGAGTGGGGCCGGGCGCGGTGGCTCAAGCCTGTAATCCCAGCACTTTGGGAGGCCGAGACGGGCGGATCACGAGGTCAGGAGATCAAGACCATCCTGGCTAACACGGTGAAACCCCGTCTCTACTAAAAAATACAAAAAACTAGCCGGGCGAGGTGGCGGTCGCCTGTAGTCCCAGCTACTCCGGAGGCTGAGGCAGGAGAATGGCGTAAACCCGGGAGGCGGAGCTTGCAGTGAGCTGAGATCCGGCCACTGCACTCCCGCCTGGGCCACAGAGTGAGACTCCGTCTCAAAAAAAAAAAAAAAAAAAAAGAAAGGACAGAGTGGGATAGTGTGAGATTTCATCACACTACTTTAAATGGCATGTAGTTTAAAACTTATAAATTGTTTATTTCTGGAATTTTTCATTTAATATTTTCTGACTGAGATTAACTATTAGTAACTGAAACCTTGGAAAATGAAACCACAGATGGGTAAAGGGGAGCTACTGTATTCTAACCAAGTGCTGTCCAATAAAAATATAATGCGAGCCTTAAATGTAAGCCATGTTTGTATGTAATTTATAATTTTCTAGGACTAATTTTTTAATGAAGAAAAAGGTAAAATTTAATTATTTTATTTACCCTAACACATCTAAAATATTGCCATTTCAGTATATAATAAAAAAAATTAACAATATTTTATAGTGGTTTTTTTTTCATACTAAATTTTCAAAATTCGGTTTGTATTTATACTTATACCACATCTCAGTTTGGACTAGCCACATATCAAGTGCTCAATAGCCATATTTAGCTAGCATCTACTCTTTTGGACAGCACAGTTCAAGAAAAGAGAACTGTATACCACTTCCTTATGTTCGCTGTATTTTCTGCCATTCAGTTCTATGTATTCTCTATGTAATTGCCTTTTCCAGTATCTTCAAGTTTCTATGATCTACCATCCGTCTGGGTCTATCTTAGATGCTACCTTTTCGAAATATGAACCCTTCTCTGGTCTCAGCTGAAGTGAATTCTTCTGCTATAGAAAAATAATGCTAATACTTAGTGAAACTTAATGTGTACCAGCTACTGTTCTAAGTTATATATACCCTATGAAGCAGTATTATTCCCATCTTACAGATGAGGAAAGGAGGCACAGAGATGGAAATAACTTGTTCAGTGCACCTAAGGAGTGGAGCCAGTGTAAACTCAAGCAGTTAGGTTCTGGTTAGCACACCCTTAACCATTGCTGAGTATTATAATATCTCTTTGATCTACGTATTTCCCCATCCCTGCCAAACACACACTTATTTTTTCTTTTTATCATTTTTATTATTATTCCTCTTCTATATCTTACCCTGTGATATGGTTTAGCTCTGTCCCCATCCAAATCTCATCTTGAATTGTAGCTCCCATAATCCCCATGTGTCGTGGGAGAGGGACCTGGTGGGAGGTAATTGAATCTTGGGGTGGGTTTTTCCCATGCTGTTCTTTTGATAGTGAAGAAGTCTCATGAGATCTGATGGTTTTATAAAGGGCAGTTCTCCTGCACAGACTCTCTTGCTTCCTGCCATGTAAGACGTGCCTTTGACCCTCTTTCACCTTCTGCCATGATTGTGAGGCTTCTTCAGCCATGTGGAGCTGTGAGTTCATTAAACTACTTTTCCTTTATAAATCACCCAGTCTTGGGAATGTCTCTATTAGCAGCATGAGAACAGATAAGTACACTCTATAGTACCTTAAACATATTGGAGTGTGATCCATGTCCAGTCTATCTTTATACGCAAACAGTGTGGTATTGTACATGGGAGTACTGAGTATATTTTGCCGTGGGTGGCGACTGTCTGGGGCTGGTGTTGCGTGGTGGTAAAAATAATTTACCAAGACATTTGAGGTAAAGAAAGGCAGATTTATTAGAGAAAGTATGAAAATACATTGCAAGAAAGCTATTGACAAGTCAGCAGAAGAGGAGCTGACTGCAAGTAGCAAAGGCTTGCTGGGGATCTTAAAGGATGGTGCTTGTGCTGTGTGCTGAAGAGAGCTTTGTGCAGTACTGATAACACCTAGGTTGCAGTGAGCTATCAGGGGAGGGTCTGGTGATAGCTGGGCACAGGAAGATTGTGAGTTATTTGTGCAGGAGGACTATGTGTCCTGGACCATGAAGAAAGGCAGACTTACAGCTTACCTGCTTTTTATTTTTGCTTTACCCTGTTGCCGCACACAATTTTTTTTTTTTTTTTTTAGTTATACTTTAAGTTCTGGGATACACGTGCAGAATGTGCAGGTTTGTTACATAGGTATACACATGCCATGGTGGTTTGCTGCACCCATCAACCCGTCATCTACATTAGGTATTTCTCCTAATGCTATCCCTCCCCTAGCCCCCCACCCACTGACAGGCACTGGTGTGTCATGTTCCCCTCCCTGTGTCCATTTGTTCTCATTGTTCAGCTCTCACTTATGAGTGAGAACATGTGGTGTTTGGTTTTCTGTTCTTGTGTTAGTTTGCTGAGAATGATGGTTTCCAGCTTCATCCATTTCCCTGCAAAGGACATGAACTCATCCTTTTGTATGGCTGCATAGTATTCCATGGTGTATATGTGCCATATTTTCTTTACCCAGTCTATCATTGGGCATTTGGGTTGGTTCCAAGTCTTTGCTATTGTCAATAGTGAGGACTGCACACATTTTTTTTTTTTTAAAGGTTGCTCTTGAGGAGAAGGGTTTATATACTTGTAATTATTGAGATTTGCTCCTGGAGTGATCATGTCTTGTTTGTTTCACCTAATCTGGTTTATACCTGTGGTTTGGCATAATGATTAATAGGTATCTTTTCACTGTCATAAGTGTCCAAGTTTGGATGATAAATTAAATTTCCATCCTATTCATAACATTTTTTTCTTTTCTTCTATATTAATCATCCCATTTTCATCTGCATTTCTCTAGAAACTGATATATTTTTGTCTTGAAAGATGAAAATTTTAAACCTGCATTTTAGATCAGATTAAAACTTAATTAAAATGCTGTATTAAAAACTAATATATGCATTATATATTTAAATTGGAGAGGATCAACTTCTTACTAAGTGATTTCTATACTGAAGTTTAAGTTCAGTATGCTTCAATACATGCTATGCATTGACTCAGTTCTCTTGCTACTTTTTCTGTTGAGCCTTTTATGCAGACTTTATGTCATAACTCATTCATAATCAGAAGCGAGAACACTGAAGTATTATGACTATATTTAGTTAAATTTGATCATACAGATGTAATGCTTATATGTGTTTATTTCTACAGAAATTCAAATAAGAAACATTGAAAAAAAAGAAAAAAGAATTTGCAGGGCTTAGGACTTCATTTTGAAAAATACTGATTCAGGCTAGGTGGGGTCATGCCTGTAATCCCGGCACTTTGGGAGGCCGAGGTGGGCACATCACCTGAGGTCAGGAGTTTGAGACCATCCTGGCCAACATGGCAAAACCCTGTCTCTCCTAAAAATACAAAAAGTAGTCAGGCGTCGTGGTGCGCACCTGTAATCCAGCTACTTGGGAGGCAGAGGCAGGAGAATCACTTGCCCCAGGAGGTGGAGGTTGTAGTGAGCCGAGATCACACCATTGTACTCCAGCCTGGTCTATAAGAGCAAAACTCTGTCTCAGGGGAAAAAAAAAAAAAAAGGAAAGAAAGAAAACTACTGATTTAGTAAATGACTTGATTTCCAAAAAGGTCATTAGCAATAAGTTAGTTTTGTTTCTGATTAGCCTGGTCACCATGGCAGAACCCCAGCTCTACTAAAAATACAAAAATTAGCCAAGTGTGGTGGCGGCCACCTGTAATCCCAGCTACTTTGGAGGCAGAGGCAGGAGAATTGCTTGAACCCGGGAAATGGAGGTTGCAATGAGCCGACATCATGCCATTGTACAACGAGTGAAACTTCATCTCAAAAAAAAAAGAAAGAAAGGAAGGAAGAAAAATACAGATTTGGTAAATGATTTGATTTCCAAAAAGGTCATTAGTTAGTTTTGTTTCTACTTGTTATCATACCTTTCACTTATCTAGAACTTGTTATACATAGAAAATACAGAATGTTCCCGCATTTATATACAGGTTTTTCCTAGGTTGTAAAGGGTGTAGATAGGGCACAGACATAAAGAAGTCACAGCAAAGAAGAATTAAAAAAAAAAAAAAAAAAACAGATGTGAGTTTTGTTTGTTTTGTCTATGAGACTTTTTAAAGTCTTACAAAGACTTTTTAAAGACTTACAAAAGTCTTTGGTAATATTTTAACCTATGGAAATTTGTATGGTTTGTCTTTTCAGAGGCTAAGTATATTGTACACAAAGATTCTTGATGTTCTTACGGAAATCCCTAAAAATGCAGCATATAGAAAGTATACAGAACAGATTACAAATGAGAAGCTGGCTATGGTTAAAGCGGTAAGTAGCTAAACCAGTTTTGTTTTCTTGGATTTGTGGTATCATTTAACCGAAAAGTTTAGTTCCTCATTTTTTATATATCCTACACATTTTTCTTCTATTCTCCTTCCTTCAGTGCTCTTTTCCCATTCCTCCCTTTTATTCGGCAAACTCTTGTTTATTGAGTGTTTTCTATATGCAGGGCTCTGTTATATACTGGAGTTTGAGAGTAGGATCAGATCCTTCCTTGAAGTAACATTGTAGCTGTTCCTTTTACCTCTCTTCCCTATTTAGTCCTTTATTGATCTTTTGCTTTTTGTCTATGGATATATCAGTCTTGATCTCGTTTTTCTAATCTTAGAGAACAATAAAAGAAAAACAAAAAAAGGGCATTTTTTTTCCCAAAGAAACCTATCAAAAAGACTAGACTGCTATTAGCAGTTAAAGTATACAAGAGGATGTGAACAGGTTATATGCAAATACTATGCCATTTTATATAAGGGACTTGAGCATCCTTGTATTTTGGCATCTATAGGAATCCTGGAACCAATCTTTCATGGATACTTATTAACTGCTATTAAATAGCAGTTAATAAAAGTCTAGACTGCTGATTCATACCAAACTGTATTGCACTATTGTTAAATTTTCACACTAGCAATCATTAAATGGACTCTATGTAATTATCTAAAATAGTGCTTAAAAACTCTGAAGGAAATTTATATACATGCATAAGTGATCCTAGGCACACATATTTCTTCTTATTAGATTACCAGACTATACAGTTTAAAGAGAATTCCTATCTTTTGTTAGGTATGCAACAAAACATGTGGTTTGTTTTATATTGTTTTTTGTATTGTATTATATGATGGGTCTCACTCTGTTACCCAGTCTAGAGTGCAGTGGCATGATCACAGCTCACTATAGCCTTGACCTGCCAGTCTCAAGCAATCCTCCTACCTCAGCCTCCCAAGTAGCTGGGACCACAGGCACTCACCGTCATGCCCAGCTAATTTTTAAAATTTTTTGTAGAGGTGGAGTTTCACTGTGTTGCCCTAGCTGATGTCAAACTCTTTGGAAGGTCAAGTGACCTTCCTGCCTTGACCTTCCAAAGTGCTGGGATCATAGGTATGAGCCACCTGCACCCAGTGCCTCTCCCATTTTATCATCATCTTTCAAATAGCCTCAAATATTTTTAGCTTGTTCCTATCTTAAAATAAAAAAAACCTATATGCTTATATTTTTCTTTACTTATTGCCCTATTTTTCTGTTTTCTCCCATAGCCAGTTTCAACCAAAGAAGGGTTTACTCTCATACTTCTTTACTTACTGGTTCTAAAATCCTTTTCTCTGCTATTTAAACCGCTTTATAACTAATTGATCTGTTTGTACTTCCATTATACTTCATTACATGCTCTACCATATAGCCAATAATAGAGTGATTTTTTTTTCAATATGTAAATCTTGTGATGGTACAGTTGTCCCTTGGTATCCATGAAAGATTGGTTCCAGGATTCCCATGGATGCCAAAATACAAGGATGCTCAAGTCCCTTATATAAAATGGCATAGTATTTGCATATAACCTGTTCACATCCTCTTGTATACTTTACATCATCTCTAGTTTACTTATAATACCTACTACAATGTAATGCTATGTAAATAGTTATACTGTATTTTAAAAATTGCTGTATTGTTATTTTTATTGTGTGTGTGTTTTTTTTTAATGTTTTCCATCTGTGGTTGGTTGAATCCATTCTCAGTTGAATCCACAGATATGGATCCTGAGGGCCAACTGTACTGTCTTGCTTAACATCTTACTGTGGTTTTCTGTTCAGTGTTTCTCAAAGGCTGAGTTTAAGGATATATGTTGAACTGGTTGTATGAAACTTACTTAGCTACCTTTATCTGCATGATTTTGATGTATGGCCATGTTTGGGAACCATTGGCCTAACAGGGTAAAGTCCTTAACATGGTATAGAAGACCTTCTAAGTTCTGGCTCTTGGTTATTTTCTCAATCATATGCTGTTGCTTCTTGTTTTATACTCTATTCTTAAGCAATACCAAACTGCTGGCAGTTCTGTGGATTCCTTGCATTTTTATTTTTGTGTTCATTTATATTTTCTCATTTCCTGGAATGCCTTTACCTTGTCTGATAGTTCTTACTTTTTCTTTATAAATCATCACTTCTTCTGTGAAACCTTTTCTTACTTTCTTAAGTAGAGTTTGACAACTTCGTTACCTCCTTTCCGTTTTACTGGTCATAACTGTATTATGTCTCCACCAGCCATAAGCTACTTGTTAATGATATTGGATTCAACTTTGTATCCTTAGACTCTAGCATAGTACCTGAAACACAAGGTTCCTTAGAAATGTTTCTTTATCCAAAAGGCTAGATATAACCCCAAACACTTAACAGTTGTATCTCTGATTCCTGATTTTGGTAAAATTGTCACAGATTTTTAATCCTGCATAGAGCCACACACAAAATCTTCAGTGAATATTGCCATGATTATACAATATCTATTTACTAAGCCTAAAGTAGAAATAAAAGTAACTTTTTTCTTTTTTCAGATTATTACTAGGGAGATAGTAATATTTTGGTGAAAAGCATTGGTTTGTGTCCCTGTCCAAGATTTTCATCTTAGTTCTAATACTTATTTGTGGAGTGACTTGGCATATTGCTAATGTTCTCTGTCTCAATTTCATCATTTATAACTTGGGTATAATAATACCCACCTTGAACACTTTTTGTTAGAACTGAATGAGGTAATGTATGTAAAAGCTTAACATAGTCCCAAGTATATAGTGAGCATTCAGTACATGGTACCTTATCAAGTTTAATGGTATTATGCCATTGGTGACTAAAAATCACATTATTCACTATCAGTAAGACAAATTTTGAATTGTTCACCTAACACTGGCATTTTCTGAACTGAAAGTGTTGTTGAACATTCCTTGCCTTCTTTACCTTCACTCTCCCGAGTCTCTTAAAACAGTGGCCAGCTTCCCTGTTTTGTTTTTGATTTTTGGTCTCATATATGAGTTAATTCCCTGTAAATAATCTGTCTCAAACATGCTCATTACTTTTTCCCCTTTTTACCCCCTTTTCCACTGTTTTTTTTGTATTCACTTCTTTCACCAAGAAACATTTATTGAATGACTGCTACATGCCATGTGTGGTTCTAGCATGGAAACTTGTGCTTAGTTGGCACAAAACAGATTAAAAATCCTTGCCTTCTTGGAGATTACGTGTTAGTGATGGGAGACCAAAAGAAAAAAAAAGTAAAAAGTGAGTAAAGAAGTACATAGTGTGTTAGAAAATAGTAAGTGCAGTGAAGGAAAATAAAACAAGGAAAATGTGTACCATTGTGGGATGGGGGATGTTACACTGTGTATTACTTTACTATGGCTGCTGTAATATTCCCACAAACTTTGTGGCTTAAAACAATATAAGTTTATTTTATTAGATTTCTGGAGGCAAGAAGTTGGAAATCAACATCAGGGACCCAAATCAAGGTGGTGGTGTCAGGGCTGTGCTTGCTTTGGAGAATATGGGGTAGAATCTGTTCTTGCCTCTTTCAGCTTCTGGTGCTTTTGGCATTCATTGGCTTGTAGTCTCATCACTGCAGTTTCTACCTTTGTGGTTACATTACCTTTTCCTTTTCTGTGTGTAATATCCCTCCCTCTCTCTTATAAGGACACTTATAATTGCAGTTAGGGACTATATGGATAATTCAGGAAAATCTCCCTATGTCAGCATCCTTAACTTGATCATATATGTGAAGTCTTTGCTGTATAAAGTAACAGTCACAGTTTCTAGAAGTTAATACATGTATATTTTTTGTGGTGTTATTCAGCCTGTCACAATGTAAATAAATTATCAGTAGTTATCAATAAGAAGGTGTTATTTGAGCAAAGATTTGAAAGGTGGTGAAGGAACAAGTGATGCAGATACCCTGGGCCATCCAGCAGATACTCTGAGGCAGTAACACATCAAGTCTTGTGTTGAAAAACAAAATGTCTTATTTTGTCCCTCTTTATTCCATTTATTGGCCAGAAAAACACCCTGAAATGACAAAGCCTTATTTACGTATGTGGGTATATTTACAGATTTCTGGCTCAAAAAGCTCAGTTTACTAGAAAATAACTAAATGTCGTTGAATGTTCTAGGTACTATATTAACATTTTGTTTTTAAAAACTTTTATTCAAGAATTATATACATTACAAATGTGTAGAAAAAAAGGACTTTTCCAGAATAACCAAACCCTTGCCTCTTCCCCTTCAATTTACTACTTGTAAAGCTAATCTCTATTTGGACTTCCTTTTGCCTGTTTTTGAATTTTATATAAGTGAAATCATTAGCATGTACTGTCTTGTACGTACTATACTCTGGCTTTTGCTTAATACTGTGGTTAAGAGAATCATCTATATTATTGCATACAGTTTATTCATTTTCATTGCTGTGAAGTATTATATCCAAATATTATAATTAATTGATCCATTCTATTACAGATGGTCATTTGGGTTATTTCTAGTTTGGGGCTGTAATTTGTGCTGCTGTGAATATTCTCAAACATGTTTTTTAAAAAATATATTATGCGGCCAGGCAGGGTGGCTCACGCCTGTAATCCCAGCACCTTGGGAGGCTGAGGTGGGTGGATCACGAGGTCAGGAGATCAAGACCATCCTGGCTAACACAGTGAAACCCCATCTCTACTAAAAATGGAAAAAAATTAGCTGAGCGTGGTGGCGGGCACCTGTAGTCCCAGCTACTTGGGAGGCTGAGGCAGGAGAATGGCTTGAATCTGGGAGGCAGAGCTTGCGGTGAGCAGAGATTGTGCCACAGCACTCCAGCCTGGACAGAGCGAGACTCATCTCAAAAAAAAAAAAAAAAATTAAAAAAAAAAATAAATAAAATAAAACATATATACACACACACACATATACACATACACATATACAGACACATATGTGTGTGTATATATATATTACGCATTTCTGTTTGGCGTTATGCCTAGGAGTGTAATTTCTGGGTCATAAGGTAGCATTTATTTTTAATTCTAACGCTCTCAGAGGAAATATAGGAAATACTAAGAAAGCAAAGTCGTCATATTTTAAAATCTGTTTTAGGAAGACAGAATTTGACATTGTATTTCTGTCCCTTGATCAGCTTGTCAATAAACATTTAGCACTTTTCAATATTAAGACAGAAAAGCAATAAAATAGCAGAGGTGAAATGAATTTTCACCAAATATTTAGTAAAAAGAGTATGATGCATGAAAAGTTGTATTTTTAAGTGTTTTTATATAGGAATTTTAAAATACAGGATATTGAAACTTTCAGAGAGTATGCGTCTTTAATTTTTTTTTTCTCCCTGAAATTATAGGAACCAGATGTTAAAAAATTAGAAGACCAACTTCAAAGTGGTCAATTAGAAGAGGTGATTCTTCAGGTAAAGAAAAAGTTGACTAGGTGTTTGGTTTCATAGAGACACACAACTGACATTCCAGAATGAAAGGAAAACTAAATTTCCTTATTTATATCAACTCATCAAATATGTAAGACTAATCACATATAGAAAATGTGGTGCTTCTCATGTATATGTTGATTATAGTATTTATTGTTGATTATAGCATGAATTTGTGAGACTTCTGTTAGAAGCCTGGAGTTTGACACTCTTTTAATTTAATCAGCATGTTCTCCTTGGCCTAACCTTAGTTTAAATTGGTAACGCAATATTACTGTTGTTTTAATAGTTGTGTCTTATTTTAAGAGTGTGGCATATTTTTAGTAGGGAAAAATACAGACATTTTGAATTATAAAATTAAAATATACTTTTGTTTTTATTTTTGGTTCTTGAGCATTTGAGCAAGTTAAAAAACAATTGCATAGTATATTTGAGAGCTTAATTCTGCATTACTTCCCAAATACTAACCCTGACATACAATATTGAGTAGTAAAATGTAAGCATGATTAGGAAGAGATTGAGATTAGAAAAGTTATTAACATTATTAATTACATTTAGACTATTTTAAATCTTATTCTATTGGGAAATTTTCTTCTCCTCTCACTATACCTGCTACTTAGACAAGAGAACAAACACTACAGTTTAGTTTTGTTTAATCTGAATTTTAATTCTTTTCCTTTGGTCATAGGTAGGTTATAGAAGTAGATAGGTTACTGATGTAAATAGACTGGAAATATACTATTTTGAATATTCCATAGTTAGTTTTTTAAAGCATCTATGGGAAAAGAATGATGCCTCTTTTTTTTTTTTTTTTTTTTTAAGTTTTGCGTCTTTTTTCTCCAATTGCTAGTAAGGTTAAGCTTTAAAAATATGTTCTTATATTTTATAAATTATATCATTAATATTTTTACTCTGTCATTTAGTCTTTGTGTCATTTATCCATATGAGTGTCTTTTTATAATAAAAGATATTAACCTTAAACTTTTGTGACATTGTCTGCACGTACTTTTTTAAGCCTGCTTATGCCTCTCAAATGGGTTTTTTTCCCTCACATGTATAGGTTTTCAATTTTTTTGTTTGTTTGTTTGAGACGGAGTTTTGCTCTTGTTGCCCAGTCTGAAGTGCAGTGGCACGATCTTGGCTCACCGCAACCTCCGCTTCCTGAGTTCAAGCAATTCTCCTGCCTCAGCCTCCTGAGTGGCTGGGATTACAGGCATGTGCCACCATGCCCAGCTAATTTTGTATTTTTAGTAGAGACGGGGTTTCTCCATGTTGGTCACGCTGGTCTCGAACTCCCGACCTCAGGTGATCTGCCCGCCTTGGCCTCCCAAAGTGCTGGGATTATAGACGTGGCCACCTTTCCCAGCTCAGATTTTTTTTTATTTGGTGAAATTTTGTTGTTCCACACCCCTGCAACCCCCATATTATAGGTTTAGAATGTCTTTGTCTTATAAGCATCTGATAAATACTCAATTCTGTTTTATTTAATTTTTATTTTCTTGTATCTTTTTTCAAATGTAACCCTTTCTAATGTTTTCTTACTGTTGATTGAAGGACAGATAAAAGGAAATATTGGGTACTATTGGAGATTAGGGAGGTATATCACCAACAGACATGATATACCAAATCAAAAGAATTGTTAGATGGCCCTGGGAAAAGAGGAGTACAGCATTTAGACAACTTTCTGTGAATGTAGACTTTCAGTTATTCAAAGGCCTATTTTCCTGGCCTTTATATTCATTTGTCAGGTAGGCTATGGTACTAGATACAGTGTTACAGGAACTTGCCGCAAACCTTATACTGTTGTCCTATACCTATTTGTCTTTTCTGTACCACCTGATTTCACTTTGATCATGACTTTATCTAGTTGAGATATTAATTTTTCATGGAATTGAGTTTAAGGCATATTAAGTATTTTTAAGTTAGCGGTGCAGTTCCCCATGTTTTCATGGTCAGTATTAAGGGTAAATTAGTTTTAGTAATTTTTTTTTAACTCAGTATATGTAGTATATTATTTAAACATATCATAAAAATATTGAGATATTTTACATTCTTTTTTATATGAAGTCATCAAACTCTGGTATGCATTTTACTCTTTGCAGCACATCTGAATTTGACCTAGCTGCATTTCAAATCCCCAATAGCTATGTATGGGTAGTGGCTAACATATTAGACAGTCTCATTTCTAGATGGGTGGTATGACAGTGTGTTAGAAGCCAGAGAAGAAGGAGGAAATAGGCATCAGGGGCCAGGGGCAGCTGGATTCAGGTTCCTGAGATAGGGCTGATTCTCAAGGATGAATGAGGGCTGGTTGCCCTCCTCATGCCCTATATATAATGCCTGGGGGAGATTGAGAAAGCACTGGATGTTCAAGAGACCCAGGGCAACCTTAGGAAATATTTCATCAGTATTTAAATTATTTTCTCCTTTTGGCATTAGTAATACCTCTACCCCTGATTTCCATTCATCTGCTCTTTAACTCATTGTTTTTTACAGTTGCTTGTAAACATAGATTGACTTTTGGGACCGCTGGCACAAATGGGGTATTATCTTTTAACTGTATAATAATAATTACCTTTAATATAATCCAAGCACTTATTCTGTGTTTGAATTTCTTTTGTAACATCTTGACAGGTGTTTAATAATATTCATCTTACAGGTTGGCTGGAGTTGTCATAAATATTTTTTTGTTGTAGAAAAAATATGAAATTAAAAGCTACCTAAAATGCATTTGTTAAATATAAGTTGTGTTTGAAAGGAAAAATTAAATGAAACATAACTTAATTAAGGAATTTATTCAGTTAGTAAATATTTTTTATACACTTATTGTGTTCTACATTCCACAGATCACTGTTTTATAAATTCTGGGTCTCAAGTGACTATGGGTGATGGAATCAGTTAGATAGTGATTAGCATTAAAAAAACACAATAGAAAAAAGAACGTGTCACTGCTAGTAAAGATAATGATTTAAAAATTTTAGTTATATGTTTATATTGTGGAACCTACAATAAAACATATTTTCTTACTGTGGGCCATGGTAAAATAAAGTTTGAAAGTCACTGACATAGATGTAAAGACATACTTCTGATTCTCAAAAAACTTGTGAAATATTATTAAGATAAAAAACCTCACCAACTAAACTTTTAAACATTGTAGCCAATTTCAATCAAATAGAAGACATCAAAAGATATTCTTTCTTCTGATTGTGTAGCTGTGAGAATTAAGGTAATTTAATTACTTAATATTCAACATTTGATGGTAGAATAGATTATGAGATATTAAATGAAAGTAGTATCCAGTAGTTAAATATCAGTTGTTAGTTCTCATAAATATCTGTTGAAGAGTAAAATCCAATGATCTTTTAAAAAATTTGTATTCACAGGCTGAACGTGAACTAATTCTGGCAAGAAAAATGAGGGACTGGAAACCATGGGAGCCATTAGTGGAAGAGCCTCCTGCCGATCAGTGGAAATGGCCAATATAATTATTAAGTGACTTTGATGTGTTGATGGGAAACTGATGTAATTAAATATACTGTTATATTAAGAGTGTTTTCATCTTACTGACATTTTATAATCAAGAAAAGTGATATAGAAAATATCTAGGAGACTGTTAAAATTGGTGATTATGGTAATACGGTCATGTGAATCCATTTTTGATTTATAAAGTATTCACACAAATTATTTCAAAGATGATATTTCTATGAACAGAGAGGTCATGGGAAGATTTGAAAATTATTAAAGAAAAATTCCTACAGATCTTCAATGCAGAGACTATAATTAAAAAGTAAAGTTTCTTCAGTAGTCTGTTCAATACGTCATTTAATTTTTTTAAGTTATCCTGAAGAAGAAAAGGTCCTTAATATAGTCTAAACAAATTTATAGATCACTGTTTGAAGTAAATAATACGAGTGAGTATTTTCAAATGTGATAAAATGGCACAAGTGACTGGTGATAAAATTTGAAATTATGGTTAACCTCCTTAGCTGTGATCTTATGTATGTAAAATAAAACTTAAATATATAATTATATGTTGGATTACAAAATCCATAATGTCATTTTATTTTAGTCATTATTTTTTGAATTATATCATTTACTCTGTTTTCTTATAGTCTTTATTATATTTTGTTGTTACTATGTTATATTTGAAAACCATCAAATTCAAATACATTGTACAGTTGAAGAAATTGACTTAGTACTTAAAAGAAAGATTTCCCATTTCATAGAGGTTATTGGAGAAACTTTTCCTTTTGTTGCATTTGTGGAAGTTAGTTTTCTGGCCCGTGGCCTTTAATTTTCTTAATCAACCTAATTACATCAGGATAGAGGTAGAGTTTCTGTAAAAGAAGAGACATTAAGAGTTCCTGAAATTTGTATCTGGCATACGGATAGGCTTATATTCAAAACATCTTAGTCATGTGACTAAATTCAAAGTGGAATCACTAAATAGTTTGCAGTACGTTTCTAATATAACTGTAGGTGGGTATCAAAACAAGACAAATGCTGTTCAGGGAAAGAAGTTGGCAAGCTTAAGGTTAAAAATAAAATTACATGTGTTTTCGCCTTTTCTTCCTAGCTCCCTGTCATTTCTAAATACTTGGTTAAATTTAACTTGGTATCTCTTTCCTTCATAGATAATATTATACTCTTGTGGGGTTTTGTATATACGTGTGTGTGTGCGCGCACACACGTGCACATTTGCTCAGAATGAGAAAAAAATGGTATTTTTCCTTCTTTCCAGTATATTTCTCCCCTCATAGAGCTGTAACATGAATACTAAATAAATATTAAATAAGATGGATTCTTAGAGGTTAGAGTGCAAGAAGTCTCCTTCTTGTGGGGAAGTGTTAGAGGGGGAGTTAGAAGGTTTCTCATTCTCATGATTCTAGTATTGTTAATGAGTACATTGAGGCAAGTTTGGCCTGTTCTTAGAATGGCCTATTTCTAATGCTGTAAAAGAAGTAGAATATGATTTATAACAACATTTTCAGTTCTAAACATTTCTTGAATATATAATATATTTATTAAAACATGATCCTAAAAATGTGTTTGCCTGGGTACTTTCAAGGTAATTTTCTAGCCAACCATTTTTTTTTTCAGGTCCTTTGGAACAAAGATGGCTTGTTGTGTTTTTGTCATACTTTCAGTCCTATTTCTGCCATGATTCTTGGGCATCTTTTATGTCACCAACAGTGTTACTGAACTTTTTTGCTAAAAGGGGACCTTCCTGGTGTTTGCATTAGAAATGCTAATTGTAGAATAATAGTCATTGTAAAAATAATATTATAACAATAATAGCTAATGTTTATTGAGACTTTAATATGAATGTCAGACACTATCATAAGTACCTGACTAATTTCACTCATTAACCTGCACTGCAACCCTAAGAGTGATATTGCAAATTATCTTCATTTTCTAGATAAGAGACCAGAACCCTACATGAGTAGTTTTCCCCTGCAATTATGCAACTTGGGGCCCTGGGGACACTGAAACCAAGAGATGATTAATAACAAATCCAAGGTCACATAGCTAGTAAGATGGGAAGCTAAAGTTTGAACCCAGGCAGTCTGGTTCTAGAACTGATGCTCCTGTTATATTATTGTTTATGAATATGCTTGGGATGTTGTGACTCCTTCCTGTGCTGTATGGGCTGTACCAAGCGAACCTAGATCCTGCTGCTTGACTTTTTCTGTCAAAATATCTGTAAAGAACAAACATGAGCAGAAGTAGTAAACTGGATTTCATTTTCTGCAAAGAGCTGCATATTGGTTATAGGCAGATTATGTTAATGGGATAGGTATCTAAAAGGTATTGCAATTTGGTTCTTAATTCTTTCTCCTGTCTCAGTTGCTCACACAACTTTACACCTGATCATTTTTACTCCTTCAGTCTTTTCCCAGTTGCTTCCTATAAACATCCAGGTTAAGTCTCCTGCTCACTTTGCAAATGATTCTTTTATTCAAAGATCTTCAGTGTTTTGAGTGGCCAAACTAATTTGAATAATTTTCAGAATGGCCTATTTCAGTTCTCCTATGGGTTTCATTCTAGTTAATCACCATACTCCAGATACTTCAAAAGAAAGAGAAACTAATCAATCTGAACTTTGCTAAGAAAGAAGAAATGGCAACAAAGTCGATGCCCTCTTTCTCCCACACTGGGACTTAGTGCAGACAATTCCAGTTTCTTGGCATGCTTTCCTTTGGGATGAAAATGGCTTATATTTAGGATAACTATAGGATAATCTTATTCCACCTGGAATGATTTTGAGTGAAAATAACTACATAAGGATAACAGCTGTACACCATGACTGTCCTGGGCAAACAGTATATAGGGGGCACACTCTACTGGAGTAAGGCTCAGGTCTCAAGGTTGCCATCTTTCCCACACCAGTAGGATCAAGTAGTCTGTCATTGGAATAGAATGAATTGATGCCAGCAGTAGCAGTCATCATGTGCAATCAGGCCTCAGGTTTTATTGTGTCCTTTCACTCTCTCTCATTCTCCCTTCCCCATGCCTTTCCCTCAGACTTGGGGGATGGAAAAAAAGGGAGCTTATATTTTATTGTCAATTTTCCAATCCCAGTCAGAGGAGCGAAGCTAATTAAGCCAGTAACAATGTTTATGAATGTATCCTTTTTAAAAGGAAGATAACAATATATAGGAAAATTCCCACATGTAGGCTAATAGCAGCTTTTTCTTTTTCCTCCCATCCTCTTATGATTGTGTAAACAAACAGAAGTTAACACCCTACACAAGTGTGTTGTGGGGTATAGGATTAAGTACCAAATTGCTGAACATATCACGAGTATTTTGGATTTGCTGAGTGCTGCCTTCCCATTAAAACTAAGTGTTTAGCGGGGAAGCGAGGTGGCTCAAGCCTGTAATCCCAGCACTTTGGGAGGCCGAGGTGGGCGGATCACTTGAGGTCAAAAGTTCGAGACCAGCCTGGCCAATATGGCAAAACCACATCTCTACTAAAAACAAAAACAAACAAAAAAAAACTAAGTGTTCAGTGAGATTGCAGCCTATGCAACAACAATAGTAATGCCAATTATTTTAGAGAAAAGTAAATGAAAGGCTACCAGTTGGGTTTAGAGGAGGTTGACGTTTTATTTTAGACAAAATTCACAGGAAATCACAGTGGGAATGTGATAAGGGGTTTGAATGATTGATGGGGACAGGAATAATTCATTTGAGAGACTAGAGTTGAGCCAGTATTCTAGATAGTGAAGTAAAATAGTAATGTAGTGATTTAGCATGGGTTATCCTTAAATCCCAGTGTCTTAACATAAGTGTATTTTTTATTCATACTGCATGTCTATGGAGGGTTCGCAAGGAATGCTCATAGACATACAAGGAATCCAGGCTGAGCATGGCACCATCAACCCATATTTCCATGAACATAGTGTTGCTGGGGAATTGCAACATGGTAAATTACACATAGGAACAAAAACAAAAAAAACAACCAAGGTTAAATTTTTTTTTGACTGTGCCACAAAATGTATGAATTGAACTTGCCATGCATCACTAATAATTTTCAAATTGACCTTTAGGTTTATATTAGCAGCTAATTTTTTGTGGTACACTTAAATGTAATTTATGATTGGCTTCTGTATATAATTAAATGAAAAGCATTACAAATATTTTTATTTTGGTATTTCTCATGATCCTCAAGTTTTTTTTTTAGGTGAATCTATTAGCTTTTCTAAAGATAACTATTACTATTATTTATTTATTTATTTATTTATTTATTTTTACAAAATATTGGCATTTTAATCTCTCTATAACTGGAGGGTGAATTCTTTTTCAAAAGAGTAAAACAGATCCACAATCCCTTATCTAAATTCCTAGTTTCAAAAATTTCTGAAAACAAAGTTTTTTCATAACTCAATTTGGCAACAAACTCCACCTGAATTATATGAGGCTATTTGTGGTATTTATCCGACTTTAATGTGAATATGAATATATTTTGCCACAGATATATCAATATATTTGATTATAAACTGCTTCCTCAGACCCTCTGAATGTTTTACATAATGTAAAGTATATGCCCATATTTCCTTTCAAAAATCTGAGAAATTCTGAATATCAAACACATCTGTCCCAAAAGGTTTCAGAAAAGGGACTATGGACCTATATTTCCATTCTCTTAAGTTCAGAAAGTGATATTATGATCCAAATTTAATATACATAATTTCCAAAACAAAAATTTTCAGGTCCTTAGTTTTCTAAATTATTTTAATATTTAAAATATTCATTATTCATTTTAACCTTGAGTAACAACGGGAAATACTTTGAAATGCTTGATTTTATCATACCACTAGGTGGCATCTTCGTAAAGTAAAAGCACATCAAAAGAAATGTTTATCACATAAATAAATGCTGAGATGAATAAAGGTAGATGTGACATGAGAAATACAAAGTCATTTGGTGGAATAAATCCTGAGAACATGCATAGATTTATCATGAAAAGGAAAATGGAAAATGGTATTGTAAAATTACTCTTTCACTTTGGGAATTGAGAAGCTTTTTTCTATTGGTTGTTTTCATTCAGTTTGAATATACATTTATTATGTAACCAAACCACATTTGTGTGTATGTGTGTGTTTGTGTGCGTAGACAGGATTTTGACATGCTAATAACCTTTCCGTGCTCCACAGACTACCCAAGGAAGCCTAACTGTTAAGTTAGGTTCCTATTTAAGATTAAATTGTATAAAGTCATCCTCACAGCAAATTACCAAAAAATATGAATAGTGGATATCAAGTCACATTTAACACTGCGAGACCCTTAAGTTCTCTCCTACCAGCTTTTCTTCCCCCATCTCCTGACTCTATTCCTAAACCTACTGTTTGCATACTGTCTCTAACATTGAGAACAGTGAATGATAAATTTTAAAGAGGAG
This sequence comes from Mandrillus leucophaeus, assembly GCF_000951045.1. Classification (NCBI taxonomy): domain Eukaryota; kingdom Metazoa; phylum Chordata; class Mammalia; order Primates; family Cercopithecidae; genus Mandrillus; species Mandrillus leucophaeus. The sequence continues at coordinate 11,877,454 of NW_012105364.1, forward strand.
ACCCAGAAAAGTGAATGTTTAAAGCCAGTGGAATTTTTATTAGTAGCAGAATGTAAGATGAATTATGATTTTGGAGATGGGAGTGTATGAGTGTTTGTAAAATCTTATCTGCGCACCTCCACACCTGGTCTACCCATCCAAGAAAGCCTAATTCTAGTGGTTACCTCTATGCCCATTTTTCCCCTTTACTTTTCATGAATGTGTGGAAATGATTAAAATGCATTTTCTTTTACTGATCATTATTAAAGCCAATTTTATCTGAGAATATATATTTCACTATTCTAGTAAAAATATATTTTAAAATGAGATGACTAAAAAAATGGCATTGGACATTACAAAGTTATTGGGGAGATGAGAGCAGAACAATTTCAGCAGAACAGTATAAAGAAATAAATGAAGACAATGAACATTTATGAATAAGGGAATGAACCTGTACTAATTTTATTAATCCTTTTAAAATATCAAATCAAATTAAACTACCGTAATAGTGATTAAAAATCTGGGACCTGGAGTTAGATTGCTTGGGTTTAATCCTAGTTCCTTCATTAAAGTTTGTGTGCCTTAGTTTTCTCATTTACAAAATGGATCTAATAGCAGTTTCTCCCTAATAAAATCGCTGTAAGGATTAAATTAGAAATCTATGTACGATGCCTCATGACAATTAATACTTCATAAATGTTAGCTGCTATTACGAGATAGTAATATACAGTTTGTTACTAAATTTCTAAGAAGAACATACTTGACCTGACCTCCAATACCATCCTGTGCTTCTTTAAAAGTTTTCGTATTTATTGATAGGCCGGGCACCGTGGCTCACATTGCTTGAGGCTAGGAGTTCCACATCAGCCAGGCCAACATGGTGAAACCCCATCTCTACTAAAAATACCAAAATTAGCCAGGCTTGGTGGCGGGCGCCTGTAATCTCAGCTACTCAGGAGGCTGAGGCAGGAGAATCGCGGGAGCCCGGGAGGCGGAGGTTGCAGTGAGCCGGGATCGAACCACTGCACTTCGGCCTGGGCGACAGAGCAAGACTCTGTATACACTTAAAAAAAGGGGAAGAAAAAGAATTCATTGATAGACAAAATTTAGTTTATTAACTAATTTAGTGATTAACAAAAGTTCTGCTTCTCTTATAAGGAGAATTATTTGATAGCTACTGTCTCCCATTTCTCTTTGGCTGCCAGGAAGCTGAGCGGCAAGTTGTTAATTTAAGAAAACCAAGTAGGCATCTGACAGTTTCCCGCCTCTGACTTCAAACTGATGATTTCTCTGACTCTGATTTTTTATATCTGTAAGATTAAATTGCTGTTAGTGTTTGGTTCAGAGAGCTGTGCCCTTTCACAAGTGTAAAAGATCTTGGAGAGAGGTTACTGTCCTGATTCACTTTTGGATCTAGGTAACCACTTGGTAACAGCCTCCGCCTCTGGCTCCTCCCCTTCCCCCTGCCGTGTCCCTCCTTCCCTCCCCCTCGCCTCTGGCCCCGCCCCTTCTCCCTGCCGCTTCCCTCCTCCCCGCCCCCTCGCCTCTGGCTCCTCCCCCTTTTCCCTGTCGCGTACCTCCTGTGCAGCCCCCCACCCTCTCCTCTGGCTCCTCCTCTTCTTCCCTACCGCGATCCTCCTTCCGGACCCCGGACCCCAGCCCACCTCTGGCTCCTTCCGGTCTTTCCTGCCGCGCTCCACCTTCTCGACACCGCCCCTCCGCCTCTAGCTCCTCCCGTTCTCTCCTGTTGCACTTCTCCTTCACGACCCCGCCTTCCGGCCTCTGGCCCCTTCTCTCCTGCGGCGCTCCTCCTTTCCGACCCCGCCCCCCGCCTTTGGTTCCTCCCCCAGTCCTGCCGCGCTCCTCCTTCCCGGCTCCGCCCCTGCCCGCCTCTGGCTCCTACCCCATCCCGCCTCTTGCTCCTCCCCTTCCCCCCTGTCCGGCCCTGGCAGGAAGAGGTGGTGCCAGGGTCGTTGCTAGGATACGACCAGTAACTGAGAATGCGGCGAGTATTGAAGCTGCTTCTTAGGAGCCTGGGAAAGCACTTCGACGAGAATAGTTGCGTTTCGTACACAGGTAGGAGGACAAGTTTTGACTGCGGCTTCCTGGCCCGACGCTTAGACCCAGCCTAGAGCCGGTAACAGCCGCGCTGAACTCTGAGTTCTGTGTGCGGGGCAGTGATACCCGCCTGAGCTCCTGGGGCTGCCTGGTCGGTAGGGAATGTTCCGCCTTTACTTAAAAAACCGTGCGAAGTATTCCATCTTTCTGGGCTCCTTTTCTGGCTCCTTCCCTCTGGTTTGGGACTTGAATCAGCAGCATCAAGCTAGGAGGTACACCTCACCTCACACCCCGAGTGCTTTTCACGGTAATTGCATAGAAGAAGTGTGTATAACCCAAACCTGGCGCTAGAAACTCAGCCTTCCGTGTCAACCATTCTCTTATTAAGTCGAGGGATTTTAGACTTTCCTCACCTGGCACTCTCACTCCTTCCTCTCCACCCGTGGTCTTTGCCTCTTAACAAACTTAAAAATTCAACAGACCTATTTGGTAGAAAGCACTACTGGATCCTTGCCTTACTAATTATACTACATTCTAAATGTATTAAGCTTTAAATGATAGGGAATGAAATGTAGGTGAAAAGGGAGACTTTTTTTGTATGCAAACATGATAGAGGTTGCTCTTTTAAACAATAAGATTAAAACATTTACATTCGAATAGATAATACATAAAAAACAGTACGAATAGTAAAAAGAATGAAGAGTGAAAATCCACCATCTACCCATTTCTCCCCATCTCCAGGCCACCTTCCAGAGGTGCTTTAGACATATGCAAATAGGTAGGTACACCTGTAACATTGTGCATACTATTCTGTGATTGGCTTTTACACTTAAGACTGTGTGTCCAGTTGTTTTCTATCAGTATTTACAGATCTGTCTCATGTATTTATGGATGAATTTATGTATTTATGTTTCATTGTGAGAAGGTGTTTCGAAGCATATCAGGAAATGTGGAAACTCTCATAAGCAAAAAGATTGATAAATGTCACTACCTAACAATCTAAAACATTTGTATAGTAAGAGAAAACAAACAACATCAAACATACAATGGGAAATATAAGTGCAACACACAACAAAGGGACATTTAATTGTTAGGACTCATAAAACAATCTGAGGATGTAAGGAAACAGTCAAGGGGAACTTCTCAGGGCTGTAAAAGAAAACAGTGATGGAATTTAACAAAATTAAGATCTGTATGCCCTTTGACTTGTCCCTTCTAATTCTAGGAACTCATTTTCAGTATACTTACACATATATACAGAGATAGATGTATAAGATGTTTGTTGCAGCGCAATTTTTAATAGTAAAAAACTAGAGACAGCTTAAATGTGCATCAGTGAGCAACAGTTGACTACAATGTGACTTAGCCTTGCAAACAAATTACTGTGAAGTTGTTGAAAAGAATGTGGCAGAATCATATTTTACGTAAAAATAAATGTTAAGCACATATTGTAAGTCGTAAAACAGTGTTAAAGTTTAAAAATAAACAGAAATATAGTTTATAAAAGACATAGATATGATCATAAACAAATTTAAGTGTATATATATTATATAATTGTAGCTTTATAGACAATTCCTGGAAAGATAAACTGCCTAACAATGAGAAATAAAATTAGCATGTCTGGAATACTTTTACTTCTTATTTTATCCCCTTCTGTTCTATTAGATTTTTTTTTCTAGTAAGCACATATTACTCTCTTAAAAACAGCCAAATGAACAATAACAATAATGAAAAAACAATTTTGAAAAGTCTTTTCTAACTGTAGCTTTCCAAACTGGGTTGAAATTTCACATTTTACATTTCACACCTTAATATGTGTGTTTTGTTATTTACGTTTAATATTTGCTGCAGTGAGAGTTTACACATACTTATGTATGCAAGTAGAGCATATTAATATATACATATGAAGGGGTATTAGGAACCAATAAAATTAGCTTCTTGTTCTAGATGGGTGAAAAAAAATCTGCTGAATATTTTCTACTCTATTTTAAATAATAGTTATGTTTCTTACTTAAGAATAAAAGACGTTCTCTGATAATGTATCTGATGACAAAATCGTTAGTAAAATTCTGGATCTGACCACCACTAACCGACCATGAGGCATTCCTGGGCCTTAGCTTTTTCATCTGCAGGGAGATCAGTTTCTAGACTTTTTCTTAATCACCAGGACCCCTTTTCTGTTCTCTCCCCAACCCCCCATGGACTCCTATACTGAGATACAGCACAGTTTAGTGGTTAAAGGCATGGGTTCTGGATCCAGACTGCCTGGATTTGGATCCCAGATATACCGCTTACTAGCTCTGTGTTCTTGAAAATATTACTTAACCTCTCTGTGCTAATTTCTTTATCTGTAAAATGGGCGTAATAATATCATCTGTGAGAAATAATTTAGTGTAAGTATTTGCTAATATGCTTTATTTTTAAAGTATTTTTTCTCCTACTTTATAAAATGAGTAATTATGTAATACCTAGGAGACATTATTAAGGTATAATTATCACTAGCCATTTGGAAATTTTAGAAATAGTTCATCACTAATTAGCCAACATTTATTATGTATTTATTGTGTGCCACACACTGTTTACTAAGTACTGTATATACACAATTTTATTTAATTCTTGGAAGAACCTTTGATGTTGAAACTACTAATATACCATTTCACAAGTGAGGAAAACAAGACTTAGGTTAAGACACATCTGTATCTCAAAGTCATATAGCTAGCAAGTATCAGGAACTCTGAGGGGTCTGGTGTTTTACCCTACATACAAACTAATAAGTTAGTCACTGTTTCTTGAATGCTGGGTCAAAGGGCACATAGCAAAAGAAGTAGCCAGTGCTTCAAGTTTGTGCCAATTTCCCAAGCCCCCCAAGTCCAACAGGGGAAACACAAGTGAGTCTACATGGATGCCTGCACATGGGGAATTTACTGCTTTTATAGTAAACCAAAGAAAGGCTGCTCTTTGTTTCAGGGGGAAGAGTTTATCTCAACCTTTGCAGTTTCTCAGTGCAAACACAACCCTGAGAAATGGTCTGGGTAAACAGTGGTCATGGCCTTGCATTTTTGTCACACCCCACAAGAACATGTAGGGACACTCAACACCCATGGCCGATTGCTTCTTTCTACAGGAAGCTGTTAAGTCTGGATTCAAACTCAGGTGGGCTGGCTCCACAGTCAGCCCTCCTGAAATTCCACTTTAGGAAATCAAAGCTGAGAATCACTGTACTGCATGGCAATGAAGTCATGACTTAGAAACCTTGACACTTCTTGTTTTTAGGTTGAGTAAATGCTTGTCACTGCTAACCATCATAAACACAGTTGCTAATCACCCTCTTTATCAACAACTAACATCTTGAAAACATGTAATTATTTGGGTCATTTATTCATATCATTAATTAAGGACCTTCTATGAACCTTAGGCACTACTGTACATACAATCTACAGGTAACAGAACTATGATCTCTCTGTGTGTGTGTGTGTGTGTGTGTGTGTGTTTGTGTGTGTTTATTTAGACAGGGTCTTACTCCATGTCTCTGGCTGGAGGGCAGTGGTGACATCTTGGCTCACTATAATCTCCACCTCCCTGGCTGAAGCGATCCTCCCACCTCAGCCTCCTGAATAATTAGAATTACACGTGCATGCCACAATACAATGCCCAGTTAAGCTTTGTATTTTTTGTAGAGACAGGGTCTCACTATGTTGCCCAGGCTGGTATTGAATTTCTAGGCTCAAGGGATCTGACCACCTCGGCCTCCCAAAGTGCTGGGATTACAGGTGTGAGTTACTGTGCCCAGCCCTCATCTTGTTTATAAGGAGATAGATTGCTTCGAGGGGAACAATCTAGGACACCTAATGTACTAAAATTAAGGTGAAATGAATATAAGCATTAGGAACCATAGCAACTAGGAAATGGAGACAGACACATTGAGGAGGAAGGTGGAGGGGTATGAATTTATCCAGTAGCTGTCAAAGGAACTTTATAGTATGTGGCTTCTGTTTCTGACTGCATTGATTGCACATGTCTCATGGCTTTAAATACCATAGACTTGTGACTTTCCAATTTCCAGGCCAGCATCTTCTCAGAACTTCAAAGTGCTAACCCCGTGTCCAATGGGCATCTCAAACTCATATGGCCCAAATCAGACTGATCTAACTTACATCCATACTCAGGTCTGCTTTATTTGAAGTTTTCCTTATTTCTGTAAATGTAGCTTTATCCTTCTGGTTACTCGGGCTAAAAATGTTAGCAGTATCCTTGATTCCTCTCTTTATCTCATAGCTCACATCTAATTCATCGCTAAATCCTTTCAGCTCTATTTTAACGCCTGTAATCTCAGCACTTTGGGAGGCTGAGACGGGCGGATCACAAGGTCAGGAGATCGAGACCATCCTGGCTAACATGTTGAAACCTCGTCTCTACTAAAAAAAATACAAAAAACTAGCCAGGTGAGGTGGCGGGCGCCTGTAGTCCCAGCTACTGGGGAGGCTGAGGCAGGAGAATGGCCTGAACTCGGGAGGCGGAGCTTGCAGTGAGCTGAGATCTGGCCACTGCACTCCAGCCTGGGAGACAGAGTGAGACTCCATCTCAAAAAAAAAAAATATA
>NW_012105364.1:11884139-11884846 GCF_000951045.1 Mandrillus leucophaeus
TTCTAGTTATCCATTCATCCATTCTTTTTTCAAGGTTTTTAGTTTCTTTGTGCTGGTTACGTAGTTCCTCCTTTAGCTCTGAGAAGTTTGATCGATTGAAGCCTTCTTCTCTCAACTGGTCAAAGTCATTATCCGTCCAGCTTTGTTCTGTTGCTGGCGATGAGTTGCGTTGCTTTGGAGGGGGAGATGCGCTTTGATTGTTTGAATTTCCAGCTTTTCTGCCCTGCTTTTTCCCTGTCTTTGTGGTTTTATGTGCCTTTGGTCTTTGATGATGGTGACGTACTGATGGGGTTTTGGTGTGGGTGTCCTTTCTTTTTGTTAATTTTCCAACAGTCAGGACCCTCAGCTGCAGGTCTGTTGGAGTTTGCTTGAGGTCCACTCCAGACCCTGTTTGCCTGGGTATCAACAGAGGAGGCTGCAGAAGATAGAATATTGCTGAACAACGAGTGTTGCTGTCTGATTCTTGCTCTGGAAGCCTCGTCTCAGGGGTGTACCGGCCGTGTGAGGTGTGAGGTGTCGGTCTGCACCTAGTGAGGGATGTCTCCCAGTTAGGCTACTCAGTGGTCAGGGACCCACTTGAGCAGGCAATCTGTCTGTTCTCAGATCTCAACCTCCTTGCTGGGAGATCCACTGCTCTCTTCAAAGCTGTCAGACGGGGGCATTTACCTCTGCCGAGGTTTCTGCTGCTTTTGTTTAGCTATACCCTG
>NW_012105364.1:11884896-11888615 GCF_000951045.1 Mandrillus leucophaeus
TTTTTTTAACTGCAGATCAAAATCTCTGCTGTAAAAACTGCAAACTACCAACCAGATCAAAATCCCTGCAGTAAAAAAAACGTATATTCTAGTGAGGAAAATGGGCAAGTAACAACTAAATTAGTAAAATATATACTGGGTCAGATAAAGATACGTACCAAATATCACACGTGTCCAATAAATATGTACAATAATTACGTATCAACAAAAATTTAAACATTTTTGAAAAGCCTTGTCCATGGCTGTGTGTAGAGACATAGAAGTGTCTCTACACACAGCTAAAAGGGGGACTGGTTATGAGTAGGTACCCAGTAAAAATTAGTTGAAAGCATGAATGAATTCAGCCATGGCCAATGCTTTTCAAAAATTAAAAAATTTTTGTTTATACATAATTATTGTACATATTTATTGGGCAACTATGATATTTGATACATGCATACAATTTGTAATAATCAAGGTAATTAGGATATCCATTACCTTATCATTTTTTTGTTCTAGGAATATTCCAAAACTTTTCTTCTAACTGTTTTGAAATATAAAATATTGTTAACTATAGTCACCCTACAGTGCTATCACACACAGAACTTACTCCTTCTATGTAAATGTATTTTTAAACCCCTTAACCAACCTTACTGCATCCCTGCTCCCCCCTGCCCTTCTCAGCTTCTGGTAACCATCATTCTGCTCTCTACCTTTGTGAAATCAACTTTTTAAGCTCCTACTTATGAATGAGAACATGTGATATTTGTCTTTCTATGTCTTGCTTATTTTACTTAACATAATGTCCCCTAGTTTCACCCATGTTGTTGCAAATGACAGAATTTCATTGTTTTTTATGGCTTAATAGTATTTCATTGTGTGTATGTATGCCACATTTTCTTTCTTCATTCGGTGGTAGACACTTAGGTTGATTGGCCATTGTGGATAGTACTGCAGTAAACATGGGAGTGCAGATGTCTCTTCAATATGCTGATTTCCTTTCTTTTGGCTATATATCCAGCAGTGGAATTGCTGGATTATGTGGTAGAACTATTTTTAGTTTTTTGAGGAACCTTCCTGCTGTTTTCTACAATGGCTGTAGTAATTTACATTTCCCACTAATAGTGTACTACCATTCCCCTTTCTTTGCATCCTTGCAGCATCTGTTATTTTCTTTTTGACAATAGTCATTTTAACTGGGGTGAGATGATGTCTTATTGTGGTTTTGATTTGCATTTCTCTGATTATTATTGATGTTGAGTATTTTTTCATATACTTGTTGGCTATTTTTATGTCTTCTTTTGAGAAATGTACAGTGATTATATTGATGAACAAAAAATTAGTGGGTAGTTGAGGTATGATTAGGGAGGCCTCTCTGGAAACTGAGACATGGAAGGTGAGGAATTAGTCGTAAAGATTTGTAGTAACAGGCCAGGTGCAGTGGCTCACGCCTGTAATCCCAGCACTTTGGGAGGCTGAGGTGGGCAGATCACGAGGTCAGGAGTTCGAGAGGTCAGGAGTATGAGACCAGCCTGGCCAACATAGTGAAACCGTATCTCTACTAAAAATACAAAAATTAGCCAAGCGTGGTGGTGGGTGCCTGTAATCCCAGCTATTTGGGAGGCTGAGGCAGGAGAATTGCTTGAACTGGGAGGGTAAGGTTACAGTGCACTGAGATCGCATCACTGTACTGTAGCCTGGGTGACACAGCCAGACTCTATCTCAAAAAAAAAGTTTGTAGTAACACATTTTTGACAGAGGAAACTTAAAATGCAAAAGCCCCAAGAGGGAGATCAGCCCTAGATATGATAAAAGGTGGGGTTGGTTAGAAGATGAGGTCAGAGAGGCAGGGGCTAGATCATTTAGGACCTTGAAGGCCATGGTGAGTAGTTTGCATTTTATTCTGGAAAGCATTTTATTTTAGAGGTGTTTTAGTAAGTATAAGAGGGGCATGGTATGATTTTCTTTAAAAAATATTTTTCTGGCTGCTGTGAGAATAATAGAATTTTTTGGCAGGGATAGGTGGGGTGGGAGTTTCAAGAATGAATTAAGGTAACCAGCTGAGACTGTTGCAGTAGTACTTTCAAAATATTACAGGATGACAGACAAAAGTAGACTGAGACTAAATTTTCAGGTCAGTATTGACAGTGCTTTTTAAGTGGCTGGATAATAGGTGAGCAAAAGAAAAAAAATAAAGGATTACTCTAAAAGTAGATCTTCCTTGGTTGTGTTATATTATTGTTTTATTGTACTGTTAGATATAATTTATTCCTGTTACAGTTATGAAATTTATTATCTTAGGCCTATTGGATCAACTTTCATATGGGCATTCAAGCTGGTTTAATCCTTTTCTACCTTATTAGATAGATATAGGCATGGCTTGCCCTTTAGGTGTTATACCTTGGAAGTACTTTTAAATGTTGTGTCTATTAAATGGGGCCTTATTCACACTGGGTAGTGTCAGATGGAACCTAACCAAGTTTCAGAGCATAGGTGAGCAAGCATTGTTCTTGCTGGCTGTAGGAAAGACAATATAATTGCTGTTGTGAAATGATCATTCTTACTAGACAGCTGTGAGAATAATCACTAGATGCTGACTCTCAGAGGCTTTTTTGGTGTTGTCCATGGATGGTTCTTATTCCTCATGGAAGACGGTTCCCCATGGTTCTCTAGAATTTCTGCTTAAGAGACACTGACAGCTTTGTTTTGAATTTTCTTTTCAAGGATATTTGTATAGTGAACAGTCTTAAAAGATATAGGGTCTCTTTCTAAAGCAGAGGTCAGATTTATCTGTCTAGTATAATAACAATGATATCTTCCTCCAAGGCAGAGGTTGGGCATATTTGCTTGCAGTCCATTATAAACGATTGGAGTTTCTAAGCTTAGGGTTTCTTAGCTGTGATGCAAACCTTCTGTGTCTGTAGCATCTAATTGGGCATTCCACATTGTTCCTCTGGGATTTGGGGGCACAGGGATCCTGTGTGAATATAAAGCTCATGCTATCTGCTGTGCCATGAGTAATAAAGTCCTTTGTTTCCAACCCAGGAGTCTTATTTATTCTGATAGCATTCATGAAACTATGGCAGGCTAAATTGTTAGGTTGTAGGTAGGATAAAATCTCAGACCTGTCACGATTCTTAGTTCCTATTCCTAAAGAGGCTTTAGCACACTTGATCACATACTCTCCCAGCCACCTTGTGTTTTCCCTAGTTTACTAAACCTATGATGTCTTATCTAATATTTTAAACAGGTAATACATTTACATTGTTTAAAAATAAAAATATTAAAAGTAATACATTGAGAATTGTGGAGCCCACCCTTGTTCTGGCTACTTCCTACTCACTTTGCCCCCCATCAGATAACTAGTTTTCTTAGTTTCTTTCATATTTTTCTGAGTGTTTCTTTGTCCAGGTAGAAACAAACACAAATATATATTCTTATTTCACCTTCTTTCTTTTTCTCACTCGGTATATCTTGGAGTGTGACTTTTGTCAACATATAGAGTACTTCATCCTCTTCTTCCTCTTCTTTTTTATTTAGCTTCTTTATTAAGTATAGCACAAAATCAGAAAGCTATATAAAACACATATACAGATTAATGAATTATGATAAGGTAAATGCCATTTTTATCATTTTCACCCCCACAACAGATATGCCATATGATTGTTTTGTATTTCTATGTGTGTATGACTTTATGATATTATTATTATTTTTTTAATATACTTTAAGTTCTAGGGTAC
>NW_012105364.1:11893860-11895579 GCF_000951045.1 Mandrillus leucophaeus
CCCCAGAGGTGGAGTCTATAGAGGCAGGCAGGCCTCCTTGAGCTGTGGTGGGCTCCACCCAATTTGAGCTTTCCAGTGACTTTGTTTACCTACTTAAGCCTCAGCAATGGCGGGCGCCCCTCCCACAGCCTTGCTTCCGCCTTGCAGTTAGATCTCAGACTGCTGTGCTATCAATGAGGGAAGCTCCGTGAGCATGGGACCCTCCGGGCCAGGTGTGGGATATAATCTCCTGGTGTGCCATTTGCCAAGACCCTTGGTAAAGTGCAGTATTAGGGTGGGAGTTACCCGATTTTCCAGGTGTTGTGTGTCTCACTTTCCTTTGACTAGGAAAAGGAATTCCCTTCCCCCTTGCGCTTCACAGGTGAGGTGATGCCTAGCCCTGCTTCCACTCTCACTGGTCAGGCTGCACCCGGGGACCAGCACCAACTGTCCCTGTCCGACATGCCCCAGTGAGATGAACCCAGTACCTCAGTTGAAAATGCAGAAATCACCTGTCTTCTGTGTCGCTCATGCTGGGAGCTGGAGGCTGGAGCTGTTCCTATTTGGCCATCTTGGGCACGCCCCAACATTATTTTTATACAGCCAAAGTGCATTTATATTTACCCATATATTTTCACTTTCTTTGCTATTTATCATTTCCTTTACCACTGACCTTACATCTGGAATCAGTTGTTTTTCCCTGCCACGTCGATTTTCAAAATTTCTTATTGTTATTGAAATTCCTTTTGTCTTAGTCTTAATAGCACACTTTTTTTTTTCTTTCTCCTGAAAGGAGCATTCGTTGCTTTTACTTTCTGTTATATCTTTCTAGTAAGGGATAATCTAGACACAATAAAATTTACCCTCTTTAGTCTGGAGTGCTATACGTTTTAATAAACACATATAGTTTGCATAACCACTACCACAATTGAGATTTTGAGTGTTTCCATCACATAAAAAATCCCCACATCCTTCTGTAATCAACTCTTACCTTTACCCTTAGGCTTTGGTATATTTTCTAACTCTAGGATTTGTCATATAAATTGAGTCAATACTACACAGCCTTAGTAGAGCTGACTTCTTTACTGAGCATAATTTGTTTGAGTTTCATCCATGTTGTTGTGTGTACCAGTTGTCTTTATATGCACTCACTAGCACTTGCTATTAGAGAGCTTTAAAAATATTATTTTAGTTATTCTAATAGGTACGTAGTGCTATCTCATTGTGATTTGAAGTTCCATTTTTACAATGAGTAATGATATTGAGCTTTATTTTATGTGTTTATTCTCAGGGTTGAGACTGGGATGACCCAAATGATGCACCTAGGCCCAACATTTTAGGAGTCATTCATTTTCAGACACGAGTACAAGTGTAGAGTAGTGCAGGTGCTTCACTTGCCTCAACCTAGGCCTGCCCCTGCTTAATTGCCTTCTATATGTATTCTGTGGTGAAGTATCTGTTGAAATCTTTCACCCTTTTTAAATATTATTTTTTCATATTATTCTCTATATAGTCTGGATATAAGTCCTTTATCAGATATGCATTTTGTGAAAATTATCTTCCAGTCTATGATTTGTCTTTTTTTTCTCCCAGTTGTGTTTTCTGAAGAGCAGAAGTTCTTGATTTTGTTGCTGTTGCTGTTTTCAGAAGATACCATCTTGGCCAGTTTGGATTTTGTTGCTATTGCTGTTTTTAGAAGATACCATCTTGGCCAGTTTGGATTTTGTTGCTATTGCTGTT
>NW_012105364.1:11895629-11919123 GCF_000951045.1 Mandrillus leucophaeus
TTGTTGCTATTGCTGTTTTTAGAAGATACCATCTTGGCCAGTTTGGATTTTGTTGCTATTGCTGTTTTTAGAAGATACCATCTTGGCCAGTTTGGCCAGGATAACCCCTCAGATGGAAGCAAAAGCATTACCTCAGATTCTTCAAAGAGGGCAGATGAATATGTTGCTAGGAGTTAGGGCTTTGTTATGATATCCTCTTTCTAATTGGGCCATTAAGCTGTGTTACAGGAGAAAATAATCAAAATGATGTTTTGTGTGTGTGTGTGTGTGTGTGTGTTTATTTTTTGTTTTTTTGTGGGTGAGAGACCGAAAAGGTTTCTTGACCTTTTTTAAAATTGAGCTTTGTTCAGGTTTTTCTCATTCCACTTCTTTCCCTCTTGATTGTTTTGAAATTTAAAAACTAATTTTCTGTTTTTTATTGCTTGTAGTGAGATTTAACTATGCATATTTAAGTAACGAAGTCTAGGGTTAAGAATATGTCCCCCTTGGAATGGGAGGCATAATTTTAAGTGAAATAACTCAGAAACAGAAAGGCAAATACTGCATATTCTCACTTGTAAGTGGGAGTGAAATAACATCTACACATGAACACAGAGTGGAATAATAGACATTGGAGACTTGAAAGAAAGGGAGCATGGGAAGGGTGTGAGGGATGAGAACTTACTCAGTGGGTACTATGTATACTATTTGGGTGATGGTCACAATAAAAGCCCAGACTTCAAACTGTGCTGTACTTGTACTCCCTAAATCTATACAAATAAAAAAAATTATAAATAGTATAAGGATTTCAGAGTTTGGTCTGGTTTTTCCCTTCCCAATTTTGTATTATTGTCTAATATTTCAATTTACTATTATTTTGTATTAACAGTATTTATTTGGATTTATCCATATGTTTATGATTTTTCACATTTACCTTTCCGAGTTGCACTGCAGACATCCCTTGAAATCATTTTCCTCCTTTGAGTATATTCCTTAGAAGTTCCTTTAGAGCAAATATCTTGGTTGTAACTTAGTAACTAACTTGTAAATACTTCTGTTTTCTTTCTTGCGAGGTAATTTTGCTGGGTGCACAATTCTAGGTTGATAGTTATCTTCTGTCAGTTAGCCTATTGTTGCATTGGCTACTATTTTTCTGATAAGTCTGCAGTGATTTTCCTTTTCTTTGTATTAATGTCAGCAAATTAATATGATTCAAAACAGTAGCTGTTATGTTCTTTATCATTGTACTTTCAGGACCTTCTGTTTGTCTTTGATATTCTGTAATTTCATTACAATGTATATGGCTATTCATTATTTTTATTTAACCTGTTTGGTATATATTTATGTTATGCTTCCTGGATCTGAGGATCCATATTCTTTTATCAGTTTTGAAAAGTTCTCGGCTATTACCTTTTGAAATATTTTTCCTGGCCAGGCATCATGGCTCATGCCTGTAATCCCAGAGCTTTGGGAGGCTGAGGCAGATTTATCACTTGAGGCCAGGAGTTTTAGACCAGCCTGGCCAACATGGCAAAACCCCGTCTACTAAAAATACAAAAATAAGCTAGGTGTAGTAGCTCATGCCTGTAGTTCCAGTTACTCAGGAGGCTAAGGCAGGAGAATCACTTGAAACTGGGAGGCGGAGGTTGCAGTGAGCTGAAATTGGACCACTGTACTCTAGCCTGGGTGACAGAGAAAGATTTTATCTCAAAAAGAATAAATAACACATAAAAATATTTTTTCTCTTCTATCTTTCTATTTTTCCTTCTGAGACTCCATTTTGACATATGTTAGTTCAGAAGCTGGCAAACATTTTATGAAAAGGACTTCACAGGTCTTTTTTAGACTGCAGAGACTACATGTAGTCTCCAATGCATCTTCTTTGTTGTTTTTTGGTTTCACAGTACAAAATCATTCTTAGCTCACAACAAAATATACGCTTAGGAAAAACATGCTAGACTTTCTTTTCCATCGCTTTTAGTCTCATATTTTTTGTATCTTATCTTTTTGCATCATTCTATATAAAATCATTTTATTTATCTTCCAGTTTACTAATTCTCTCTTCAACTGTCTCTAATCTTGTATAGCTTATTCACTGAGATCAACAATTATATATTTTTATTGCAGATGTTTCCATTTTTTAAAATTTATAATCCAGTATCCAGAGAATTCCACTGGCTGTGGGTGAATTTATTTTCTCCGTAAAGATTTGTTCTCAAAGCAGAAGCCCCAGAGAGAGCTTTTCCACCTCACTACTGTTCCAAGGTTTCTTATTACCCTTGTCTTTGCCATAGAAATCTGGTCTTGGGGCTACGTTCCCTATTTTCCCTTCCTGACTTCCATAGGTGAGCTCCCTGCTATATTGGACATTCGTTTCTCCAATTTAGCTCCTGCATCTGCAGCCCGGCTCTGGGATGCCCTGGACTATCCTGGTCAGATGCTATCGTCTTGTCTTCCAAACCCAAGCTCTTGGCTGCTATAGCTGTGGGTCTAGTCAGCATCAAGCTCAACCAATATTTGTTGTTAATAGGTTTATTTGGGGGAGCAGAGGTCATTGCAGACCTCTGCTACAATTTGTAAGAGCAGAGCTACTATAAAAAGTGTATTCTGTTCAGGGTACACTTGCTATAGAGATGGCTGGTTCCTTGGAGCTTCTAATCATTTGTAATGCTAGAGACATCCATATATCAGTTTTGTATTCAGAAAAAAGAAATTCAGAAAGTCTTTTCATGAGGCATTCTTCATTAAATAAGGAAGTCTCAAAAATATGAGACTAAAATAAGGAATAAATAAGGAAGAAATGACAAGATATTTAAAAATATTTTTCCATATATTCTTTGCAGAGTATTGTCAAATTTATTGTTTTGAGGTTCTTTTTTTTTAACTTGATGCCATTAGTAAGATAAACATTTTTTTAAATGAGCAACACTTTAGTTGAATATTTTGAATGTTACTCTGTACTAGCAATGAATTTGATTTTTGGTGTAGAAACTTTGTGTAGTAAGTGTGTTTATTTTTCTTAATTCAGGAAAATGTCTAATCAGCCCAAGAAGTATGAAGCTCAGAATATAGCCAATTCAACAGAAGAAAGTGATGCTTTTGACATTGTTACTATTCCAGTTCCCTCAGAAGAGCCTCAAGAGTCAGATCAAACTGAAGAGCATGAATCTGGGATAGAACAATTCAGTGAGAGCCATGCAATACATGTTGAGGAGCAGAGTGACCGAAGCTTTTCAAGCCTGGAACCAGACAATGAACAACTCATGAAAGAGGTTATATCACCAAGACAAGTTTCATATACTCCACAACATCATGAAAAGCAATATGCAATGCAGAGTCCAAATGATGATAGTTTGGCATTTCTGGATAAAATAAAGGCTATAAAGGAGTCTTTGCAAGAATCAATGGAAGATTCTCTAGCAACAGGTGCTGCCTAAGGAAGATAGGCTATTTCATTTTCTCATTTTGAAGAATGATTGTGTTTCTTGTTGGCTTATTTTCGCTTAAAGATTTGTTTTATATTTGATATTCCTTTCCCTTTCCCTCATCCACCAAACTTCCAGAGTTACTTTGCTTGAATCTCTTAACTATTTGTGAAAGCTTCTGTATTCTGCATTATCTATTTTTCATCAATGAATGATCTTCATTAAATTTAAAAATTGCTATTTATATATTTTTTCAAAGAAAGTAGGTTTTAAAAATGTTTATGACCTTTAAAAATGATGGAGAAATTGTTGACTAAAATGCGAATTATTCACATGCCAATTTGGAATTAATTGTTGTATCTAAATAGCAAGAGGTGGATAGGTGGATGGGAACTTGACAATAGATTTTCTAGTTTCATATCCAGTGCTCGCTTATTCTACATGTTATGTTGCTTTTCCATATTTCTGTAGTCTGCTTAGTGTTACCTTATATTTTCCTTCAGAAAAATCATTGTTTTTCATTGTAGGTTAATTTTAAAGACATAAAATAATGTTGATATCATAATAGTTATTATTACATTCTTAATAACAGCAGAGTGGCAGCAGCAATAAGGTGGTTACACAGAGAACCATTCTACTTGCATGGTTAACTGACTGCTCCTTTTCCATCTTGTGAATGAGTTGTGAGAGAGTTTCTGCCTACAGAGTGGAGAACATGAACCATGATTTAACAACAATAATAACAGCAGCTTAGTTTGGCTGGTAAAATGTAGCTTTTGAATCTAGTGGGGTAGTTTACCCTTGTGTGATGTGTCCATATAAGTAAAGAATGAAAAGAAGGAGAGAAAACTACTGAAGCCTGATTATACCTGACTGAAGCAGGTGTCTCTCAGTTTTAGTATTTAATGTAAATTTGGGTTTCATTTTTGGGTATTTCTGTCATTCCCTAATGTAACTTACAGCAAACACATGGTGATTTTTTTTTAAAAAAGTTGTCTTGGTCCTGTACCTCGTGAGCTTCACAAATCCCTTGACACATTTCCCCTTCCCAAAGCTTAAGAAGTCACTATTGTGAAAGTTTTAAAATTGATTATAGTTTTTTGCACTGAGAAGACAATTAAAATAACCTTCTCATGGTTTGCCATCTGAGAAAGTGTTCTCTTTGTTGATAGAGAACTGTGAAAACAAGTTTTAACAAGCTCAAAGAACCTTAGCATTACCAGTGCCTACTTAAATTTTGTCACGTTATTGATAAATGTCTTATTTTTAGCTTTATGATAACTGTAATTTCAGGAAAGGAATGTACAAAACTTTTTTGACCCACAGTCTTTATTCTATACTCCATCTTTTTACATCTTCTCTATTAAAATTTGAAGTCTGTAGATGTAAAACAGTTTACCCATATTAATTACTTTTTACATACCGTATTTCCCTCCTGTATTTGTGAACAGATAATCATTTTATAATAATATTTAAAAAATTTTTAATATGTAAGAATCTTGATTCTCTTTTTTCTAGAGGGGATTGAGCCATATAATGTCCCTCTTTGTGAAAAGTAGTTATAGTGCATTTCTAACTTCTGGGACATTGTCTGTCTCAGGTCTCTCTTTCCTAAATTCACTATGCCAAAATGCCTAATTTCCTGGGATGTTTCCTATGCTTATATCTGAACAATACATACCAGGTATTGAACATTAGAGCTAATTTTTGAGATTATGGATTGATTTTCAAAGCAACTAAATGTTGGCCACTACTCCTTATAGAAAATTAAAAGTAACTGTTATCATTGGGGCGCAGCAGGGAAACACTAGCAAGAACAACTTGCATTTTATATAATTAAAAATTAACACATAATTCTGTATCTGTTTGTGGACTGTAGTTTGCTGACCTTTGCTGTATTTAACTATAATTCTTTCTTTTCTCTTTTAATTTACAGTAAAAGTTGTACTTATTCCAGTGGGCCAGGAAATTGTAATATCTTTTAAGGTTGATACCGTTCTTAAATATCTCAAGGACTATTTTTCACACTTATTAGGTATCCCACTTTCTGTACTGCAAATAAGATACTCAGGTAAGTTTGGAGGCTAATAAAACATATCAGGACTTTTCTAGTTTTAAGATGTAAACAATCAAGATCTTTGATTTTAAAAAGTAAATACCTTGATACTAATTGAACATTGTGGGTTATGCATTCACTCTTTCAACACATATTTAGTAAGGACATACTTTGTTCTAGATACTTTGCTAAGAAATGAAGATACAGAGAAATGCGAAATAAGATTCCTGTTCTAAAATTGTTTACAGACTAGTAAGGAAGAAGATGCATGCAGTAGCTACCATGTAATGTGTAAACGCTTTCATGGAAATATGCACAAAAAGCTGTGGGAACAGGGGAAGGAACTTGGTCTATTCTAGAAAGTTTCATTTAATAAAAGTGATAATAATTGTGCCAAGTCACAAGGAGGTGAGAAAATGTGAAAGTTTCGGGAAGTGTTAAGAAGTGTTCAGTGGCTGGAAGTAGATTATATATGGGTAGTGGGAGGAGATGAGATTGAAAAAATGGATGATAAAAGAGAATGTGTAGAACAGGAAGAGGACTGAAAATGATTTACGAGTGTTCTGTACATTAAGGTCAATTCACATTTCCATGATGATAGGTATATTTATATTTTGTGGATGATATTGAACAGCCCACTGAAGTTATATAATCTTGTGTCATGAGAGGACATAGTGTTTATTAACTGTTACAGTTTATCAGACTAACCTACCTAAATATATGTTTTTATAGAATATGTCTGAACAGATCCTAATATTTTAAATAGTTTTGATATTGACTTATAATGATGCCATAAAAAGATTCCAGAGAAAAACTATTTAATTTCCAAATTATTTAAAAAAATGTATTATAGTAAATGTACTCCAAAAGTAAGATGTTCATGTGTTCAGATAAGTGATTGTTAAAACTTGATTTGGTATACGAAAGCTAAAATTTAAATAATTATTAGTAATAATGATTATGACCATATTGTTGGTGTTGGTGACTAATTTATTGACCATATACTGTGTGCTGGCGCTTCCAAAAAATGTTTTGCCTACCTTATAATTTAGTCAACACAGCAGCCTTTTGATGTAGGAATTACTAGTAACTCTTTTTTCAGGAGAAGGAAACTGAAACTCAGGAAACTTAAGCAAAGTCATAAAACTTGTAAGTGGCAGAGTCTGAACTTAAATGTAGGTATGACTTCAGAGGGAATTTGAAACTACTGTGCATTAATTATAAGGTGAAGTTCAAAATTGGATGAGAGAGCACTTTGAGATTGTAGTAACCAGCTAGTGGTACTTAAGGATTTATCTGTTCTTTGTACTTCATGACCTTTCTTCTTTAAGTACCAGGCATCACCACTGGGTAACAGGCTTATGCCAGCAGCAATTACAAAAGAGCTTGATTCTATGCCAGCCATCCTCTAAAGTGCTTTCTGCTAGTACTAGAACTTGAGCTTCAGTTTGGTGGGATTAAACCCATTACAGAAATAAGTAGAGAAATAAAGGGGGCTGTGGGGACCCTGTATTAGTTTCCTATGGCTGTTCTAACAGTCACAAATTTAGTGGCTTAAAGCAGCACATATATTTCGCTTATAGTTCTGGAGGCAAAAAATCCAAAATTAATTTCATTGAGATTAAGTCAAGGTGTCTACAGGGCTGCTGTCCCTCTGGAGGCTCCAGAAGAGAATCTAATTCCTTGCCCTTCCAGCTTCTAGAGTTGCATTCCTCGTATTTCTTGGCTTATTAGCCCCTTCCTCCTTTTTAAAAGCCAGAACTGTAGCATCTTCAAATCTCTCTCTGCTTCTGTCATATGGCCTTCTCCTCTGTCATCAAATCTTCCTCTTCCTCTAATAAGGGGACTCGTGATTACATTTATAGCCCAACCAGATAATCCAGGAAAATCTTTCCAACTCAAAATTCTCAATAAAATCTGCAAAGCCACTTTTGCCGTATAAGGTAATATTCATAGGTCTGGGAGATTAGAATGTAGACATACTTGGGGCAGTTATTCAACCTATCATAAAGTCCATATGACATTCATGTTAATTTTGTTTTTTTTTTGAGATGGAGTCTCACTCTGTTGTCCAGGCTGGAGTCAGTGGCATGATCTTGCTCACTGCAACCTCCACCTCCTGGGTTCAAGTGATTCTCCTGCCTCAGCCTCCCCAGTAGCTGGGACCACAGGCACACGTCACCATACCAGCTAATTTTTACATTTTTAGTAGAGATGGGTTTCACCATATTGGCCAGGCTGGTCTTGAACTCCTGACCTCGTGATCCACTCGCCTCACAAATTGCTAGGATTACAGGTGTGAGCCACCACACCCAGCCCTCATATTATTTTTTTAACTGAAGAATTTAGGGTGTGAAGTAGAAACTCAAAGATCTTAGAATGTGCTTTCTTGAACATAGCCAAAATAGACTACAGATGCTCATCAACTTATGATTGGGTTATGTCCCAGTAAACTTATCATAAATTGAAAACATCATATGTCAAAAATGCATTTAGTAAGCCTACTCTACCAAATCTCAGCTTAGCCTAGCCCTCCTTAAATGTGCTCAGAATAGTTACATTAGCCTACAGGTGGGCAAAATCATTTAATACAAGGACTCTTTTATAAGTGTTGAATATCTCATGTAATTTATTGCATACTGCACTGCAAGTGAAAAACAGTGATTGTGTGGGTAGTCGAAGTATGGTTTCTACTAAATGTGTATGGCTTTTGCATCATCATAAAGTCAGAAAATTGTAAGTTGAACCATTATCATTGTAAGTTGGATTATGTAGTGGTGTCTGATGGATTTCTAAGCATAAGTAAACCTTTTGCAGTGTTCACATTTCTAACTGCAATTTAGAAGGACCATAAATTTTGAAGATTAATATAGACTCCATCAATGAAGTTTCCATGACACAAAACAGCAGCCAGTCACATAATTACACTTTTGTATGCCTTAAAATAGAGAAAGAAAATTAGTCAATTTGCTGAATACACCAGTGGCTGGTTAGATGCAGGAGGAGTGAGTAGAAATTAAAACAATAACATCATAAAAATTAAGCAATGTATACTTTTTCTAGCACAAAACTGAGGCTTACCTCTACCATGGCATGAATTAATTTATATGAGTTTCTGATTATGAAAAGAGAGAAAGTAAGGGATTCTGCATATATGCTTCTCTGTACTGGGGGTGATATGGTTTAGATTTGTGTCCCCACCCAAATCTTATGTTGAATTGTATTCCCCAGTGTTGGAGAAGGGACCCTGTGGGAGGTGATTGGATCATGGGGGCAGATTTCCCCCTTGTTGTTCTTGTGATAGTGAGTTATTATGACATCTGGTTGTTTAAAAGTGTTCAGCACCTCTCCCTTTTCTCTCTTCCCCCTTCTCCAGCCATGTAAAACATGCCTCCTTCTTCTTCACCTTTTGCCATGATTGTAAGTTTCCTGAGGGCTCCCCAACCATGCTTCCTATACAGCCCATGGAACTGTGAGCCAATTAAAACTCTTTTCTTTATAAATTACCCAATCTTAAATAGTTCTTTATAGCAATGTGAGAAAGAACTAATACAGAAAGTTTGTACCAAGAAGTTGGGCATTACTGTAAAGATATCTGAAAATATGGAAGCAGCTTTGGAACTGGGTAATGGGCAGAGGTTGGAACAGTTTGGAGGCCTTTGGAGAAGACAGGAAGATGGGGAAAAGTTTGGAACTTCCTAGAGAGTTGTTAAATTGTTGTGACCAAAATGCTGATAGTGATATGGACAATGGAGACCAGGCTGAGGTAGTCTCAGATGGAAATGAGGAACTCATTGGGAACTGGAATAAAGGTCACATGTGCTATGTTTTAGCAAAGACACTGGCAGCACTGTGTTCTTGCTCTAGGGATCTGTGGAACTTTGAACTTGAAAGTGATGATTTAGGGTATCTGGTAGAAGAAGTTTCTAAGCAGCAAAGCATTCAAGATGTGGCCTAGCTGGTTCTAACAGTGTATGGTCATGTGTGAGCAAGGAGATGATCTGAAACTGGAGCTTACATTTAAAAAGGAAGCAGAGCATAAAAGTTTAGAAAATTTGTAGCCTGACCATTTGGTAGAAAAGAAAAACCCTATTTCAAGGGAGGAATTAAAGCAGGCTGCAAAATTTGTATAATAAAAAGGAGCCAAATGTTAATGGCCAAGACAATGGGGAAAATGCCTCAAAGTCATTTCAGAGACCTTCATGGCAGCTCCTCTTGTCACAGGCCTGGAGGCCTAGGAGGGAAAAATGATTTTGTGGGCTAGGTGCAGGACCATTCAGGACACTTCTGCCTGTGTCCCAGCTGCTCCAGCTCCTGCTTTGGCTAAAAGAGCTCCAGATATGTCTCAGGCCATTGCTCCAGAGGGTGGAAACCATAAGCCTTAGTGGCTTCCATGTGGTATTAAGCCTATGGGTGCACAGAGGGCAAGAATTGAGGCTCGAGAGCCTCTACCTAGATTTCAGAGGATGTATGGAAATGTCTGGATGTCCAGGCAGAAGTTGGCTGCAGTAGCAGAGCCCTCATGGAGAACCTCTACTAGGGTGGTGCAGAGGGGAAATATGTGATTGGAGACCCCACAGAGTCCCCACTGTGGCACTGCCTAGTGGAGCCGTGAGAAGAGGGCCACAGTCTTCCAGACTCCAGAATGGTAGATCCATTAGCAGCTTGTACTGTGCACCTGGCAAAGCCACAGGCGCTTAGTGCCAGCTCTTGAGAGCAGCCATGTGATCTGAGCCTTGCAGAGCCACAGGGGCAGAGCTTCCCAAAGCCTTGGGAGCCCACCCCTTGCATCAGTGTGGCCTGTATGTGAAACGTGGAATCAAAGGAGATTATTTGAAATTTTAAGATTCAGTAACTGCCCTGCTGGGTTTTGACCTTGCATGGGACCTGTAGCCCCTTTGTTTTGGCTGATTTCTCCATTTTGGAATGGGTATATTTACCCAATGCCTATATCTCCATTATATCTTGGAAGTAACTAACTTGTTTTTTATTTCATAGGCTCGTAGGTGGAAGGGACTTGCCTTGTCTCA
The DNA here is from genome assembly GCF_000951045.1 of Mandrillus leucophaeus. Classification (NCBI taxonomy): domain Eukaryota; kingdom Metazoa; phylum Chordata; class Mammalia; order Primates; family Cercopithecidae; genus Mandrillus; species Mandrillus leucophaeus. The sequence goes on from NW_012105364.1 coordinate 11,906,120, forward strand.
GATGACACTTTGAACTGTGGACTTTTGAGTTAATGCTGAAATGAGTTAAGACTTGGGGGACTGTTGAGAAGGGATGATTGTATTTTGCAATGGGAAGACATGAGATTTGAGGATTTGAGAGGGGCCAAGGGCAGAATATATGGTTTGGCTTTGTGTCCTCCCCCAAATCTCTTGTCAAATTGTAATCCTCAGTGTTGGAGGAGGGGTCTGGTGGGAGGCGAATGGATCATGGGGGCGGATTTCCCCCTTGCTTTCTTCTTGATAGTGAGTGACTTCTCATGAGATCTGATTGTTTAAAAGTGTGTAGCACCTCCTCCTTCACTCTGTTTCTCCTCCTCCGGCCACGTAAGATATGCCTCCTTCCCCTTTACCTTCTGCCACATTTTCCTGAGGCCTCCCCAGCCATGATCCTGTACAGCCTGTGGAATATTGAGCCAGTTAAACCTATTTTATTATTTTTTTCAATACATAGTTTTGCTGTCTTGCTCAAGCTTGAGTTCAGTGGCGTGATCTTGGCTCACTGCAACCTCTTCCTCCCAGGTTTAAGTAATTTTCTTGCCTCAGCCTCCCGAGTAGCTGGGATTACAGGAGTGTGCCACCACAGCCTGGCTCAGTTTTGTATTTTTAGTAGAGACTGGGTTTTCCCATGTTGGACAGGCTGGTCATGAACTGCTGGCCATAGTGATCTGCCCACCTCAGCCTCCCAAAGTGCTGGTATTATAGGCGTCAACTACCATATGTGGCCTAAATGTCTTTTATTTATGAATTATTCAATCTCGGGTAGTTTTTTATAGCAATGTGAGAAAGAACTAATATGAGGGGTAGGATGGGTATTAAAATAATTATCCTTCCTCTTGATGTGGGTATGTCCTGTACTTACGTTTAACGCATTGCGTTTTTGTTGTTTTTTTTAGTAGAATGAACGTTTAGTATATTATTTTGCTCATACCATAGAATGTCTTTATTTTTTAAATGTTTGTGGAGTTTCATGGTTATCATATATTCCTGATAAACTGAGAGTAATACAGTGTTATTTATAATGTCAAATTCCTGCTCAAAAATGCCACTAAAACTTACTATTATGGAGTTGTCTGTACTAACATCAGAGCAAGAAGTAGAAACTATTAATAGAAACTATTAACACTATATTTAATAATTAAATAATATGTGTTCCTATGAGTAAATATATTAATACTATATTTAATAATTAAATATGTGTTCAAAGTTTCAAAGTTCACCTTTGATATTTTCCATCTCCTTAAAATGAGAATGTGCAATTAGCCATTTCTAGAAATGGTGACTATAGTTAATAATAATATATTACATATTTGAAAATTTCTGAGAGAATAGATATTAAGTGTTCTTACCACAAAATGATAAGTATATGAGGTAATGGACATGTTAATAGCTGTATTAAGCTACTTCACAATGTATACATAGTTCAAAACATGTTGTACACGATATATACAATTTTTAATTTGTCAATTAAAAAACAAAAAATAAAATCAATGAATAGCCATTTCTTTGTCATAAAACTTTAAAAATTTTATTTCAATTTTTAGGAAAAATTCTTAGAAATAATGAGACTCTAGTACAACATGGAGTTAAGCCACAGGAGATTATACAAGTGGAAATCTTTTCTACAAATCCAGATCTGTATCCAGTCAAAAGAATAGATGGATTAACTGATGTCTCTCAAATCATAACTGTCACTGTCCAAACTGGTTTGTTATTTGATGTCTTTTAGAGAAAGTATTTTTGAATCCCTTCTTGGTTGAACTTTCATTGAATCTTGGTTTTATCTCTCAGGCCTTGATCGGTACCAGCAGGTAGCTGTTGAGATTGTCAAATCTGACTTTCACAAACCATTTCTTGGTGGATTCAGACATAAAGTAACAGGAGTAGAATATCACCATGCTGGAACACAAACTGTACCTAAAAAGATTCCCGAAAGACTCAGTGTATTTTGTAGGGATACACAGGTAATGTTTTCGTTTTTCCCTTTAGGTTTTTGAAGGCATAGGCTCAATAATTGTACTGTATGACTCTCTCAAATTTCTCTTAAGTAATTATATGGCAATTAGTAAAAGAAAATTAACTTACATATGTAGAAAAACTCACTTATGTGTGTATATGGGGATACTTATTTAAATTTTTAATGTTTTTCTTTTAGACAGTTTTTCAGAAAAAAAATCTCCAACAAACTACAAATACAACGTCCACACAGATGACTAACATTGGTGTATATGTATCAAATATGACTGATAAACTGGTAACACCAGGAAAGTATTTTTCAGCAGCAGAATACCATGCTCAAAGACTAAAGGCGGTGAGATAACTTTTATTGTGGATGAATACTAAAAATTGGATACATAAGCCAGTTGTTCTGAGTGTGTCTGTTTCTCCAAGCCACATTTGCTTGAGAAAGAATGCTCATGAGTATGGGTCATGTTTCACTGCTAACAAAGCAGTCTTTATCTCCATGTAAAGAACCGGAATCCTGAATGCTCCTAATCCTTCCTTTCCTCTTAGGGAAACCCAGCTTCTTTGTGTATTGTCTTTGGCCATTATTAGCTTTCTTAACACTGCTGTCCCTTGGCCTGAACGCTTGTCACAGTGGAATCACCAAGGAAACTTTCCAGACTAATTGAAACCAAATAGGACAGTAGTCGATTTTCTCTAATATTAACATAGTCACTCCAACTCTGTTTTATTTTTTGCATGGTCTATCATTTTTCATTCTTTTACTTTCAACCTATTTGATCTACCTCCTACCATCAATTTACTGTGAGTAAAAATGACCGGAAAGCAGTGACTTTAAGAGATTTTGATTTTCAAATGACAAGAAATCTGGGGTTAGGCTATTCAGCCCGATATCTTTAGAGACAAACTTGTAGTGAAAAAAAGTTAAATCTGTTGACTTAATTGCCCTGAAGGAAACAATGTACCAGGGGAACCATGGGGCTAACTTTACAGCAGGGTTTGTCAGTGCCAGTTATTCCAGCCTGATAATTTTTTACTTTTTCAGTCCAAACTAATTTTCACCAAATAAAGGAATATGTGAAGTTATTATATCATTTGGGGAAAAGTGAAGTTTGAGTGGGATTTAAGGGAAGCAGTATCCTGATAGTCTCAATGCAAAACAAGGGTGTGTATAAATGGGCCAACATTAGGTCTGGACTGTGAAGTTGACCAAGGTCACCTTCCTTTGGAAACAAAGTTAAAGGAGATGGGAAATGTTTATTTGAAGTTCTCTGAAGTTCAGCACCTTGGTTGCAAATCGAGGCTGCTTCTCTCTGTCAAAGTGATGTACAACCTCTAGGCAAGAGTGGAATGTTTCTTTCTTACTGGTCTAATTTCAAATAGGAAAGTTTCTGATAGTTTATGAATTTAGAGAACAAAGTTTCTCAGTGAGTAAGAAAATAGCAGTCACTCAAAGAAGGGGATTGTTAAAATATTTTATAGTTGTAGAGTGTCCTTGGGAGAAATACTGTTTTTGTTGATTTTGTAGCTGACATTATTAGTGCCTGTTATTCTAGCCTGACAATTTTTTACTTTCTCAGTCTAAATTAATTTTTACTTTCTTACTATACTGGGCATGGGTGGTGACTATGATGTCATCAGAATCATAAACTGCTTTCATCTTTCTACTCCATTAAGCTCATCATGAGCTTGTTACTGTATGAAGATAAAATGGTTGACTAATTTTCATCATGCTTGCATTCCATGTGAGAAGAAGGGAAAAGTCAAGGCAGCATGTTCCATGAATGCCACCTTCAAGGATTTCCCTAGAAAGCCCCACCCAGTGACTTCTACTTGCATCCCACTGACTTGAATTATGTCATGTGACTATCCCTACTGCAAAAGTGTGTGATAAATGAATTTTTAAAGTACCATATCATTGCTCGTCAATGAGATTGAGATCTTTTTAGTAAGAGAAAGTAGAGGAGAATGGATATTAGGTAAGGAAATGGAAATTGCTGTCATTTTCCATACTCCAAAAAATGATATTGAAAGAATAAAAGTATAAATATACAAGGACAGAGAATATGTAAGAAGAGTAAATGTCAGTTGTGGTTTTTTTTTTTTAAGTTTTAAAGCAGATGGAGAAGTGTTAACTTGACTTACCAGAACAGAGGGAGTGAAAATCTAAATGCCTGCCAACGAGGATGGCATCAAGAACCAAATAGATTTGCCCCATAGAGTCTTGCAAGGTGAATTGGAGGTTCTGTGGGAGGTGGAAGTGAGGTGTGACCTGTAAACAGAGGGATTTGTTAAAAGCTGATATAGGGAGTACATTTCCATTAAATAAGTTCTTTTAACTTTGATTCCTTTCTACTTGGGTCATGTTTATTTTTTTAACAGGTTTTGAGTTCACTATTTACTATTTTAAATCTTTCTTGTTTCAAGAAAGATGTTATGTGTGACTACTGATATTTTTGGGCTCATTCTTGCTATTTCATTTTGTTTTATTTACTAATTATTCTTATTTGTTTATGCTTTTTTAGCCTTTTCTTTTTGTTGGTTTGATTAAATGTTTCTTTTTTTGTTCTTTTGTAGTTCAGAAATAAGTATTTTATTTTTTCTAGTGGTTATGTTACAAAAAAGGGGTCCCGATCCAGATCCCAAGATAGGGTTCTTGAATCTCCCACAAGAACTAACTCAGGGCAAGTCTGTAGAATAAAGTAAAAGCAAGTTTATTAAGAAAGTAAAGGAACAAAAGAATGGCTACTCCACAGACAGAGCAGACCTGAGGGTTGCCCGGTGCCGGTTGCCCATTTTTATGGTTATTTCTTCATGATATGCTAAACAAGGAGTGAATTATTCATGCCTCCCGTTTTTAGACCATATAGGGTAACTTCCTGATGTTGCCATGGCATTTGTAAACCATCTTGGCGCTGGTGGGAGTGTAGTAGTGAGGATGACAGGAGGTCACTCTTGTCGCCATGTTGGTTTTGGTGGGATTTAGCCAGCTTCTTTACTGCAACCTATTTTATTAGGAAGGTCTTTATGACCTGTATCTTGTACTGACCTCTTATCTCATCCTGTGGCTTACAATGCCTAGCAGTCTGGAATGCAGCCCAGTAAGTTTCAGCCTCATTTTACCCAGCTCCTATTCAAGATGGAGTTGCTCTGGTTCACACGCCTCTGACGGTTACTTATACATATTTTTTAACATAACTAAATTTTTTATATCAAGTGCATATCTAATCAGGCTATATATTGTTTCCATGAATAAGTCAAGAACCTTATTAGGCTTTTCTTCATTTCCTGCCCCTTCCTTTCATTGTTTCCTCTTTCTAGAAGCTGTCAGGATTTTCACTTTATCCTTGGTATTTGGCAAACTTATTGTAATATGCTTGAGACTTGATGATGGACCGTGTCTGAGAGTCCATGTCTTGCTGTGGGAAATATTCCTCTATTATGTTTTTATGAATTTCTGTAATCAACTTTCCTCATTTTGTCTGGAACTTATCTCAGAAATATTTTTGAATGAGGCCAGATGCCGAGACTCAGGCTTGTAATCCCAGTACTTTGGGAGGCTGAGGTAGGCAGATCACTTGAGGCCAGAAGTTGGAGACCAAGCTCGGCAACATGGTGAAACCCTGTCTCTACTAAAAATAGAAGAATTAGCCAGGCATAGTGGCACGTGCCTGTGGTCCCAACTGCTCAGGAGGGGAAGCATGAGAATCACTTGAACCCAGGAGGCGGAGGCTGCAGTGAGCTGAGATCACGCCACTGTACTCCAGCCTGGGTGAGAGTGAGACTTTGCCTAAAAAGAAAAAAAAAAATTAAAAAAAAAAAGAAGAAACATTTTTGAATGCTGGGATTTATCTTTCATGTCTCTTATTTTTCATCATTCATTTAAATTTTTATGAACCTTTGTCCTGCATGCTAAAAGATTTTCTCACCTAATTTTCTTGCCTACTTATTACTTCTTATGTTCTGCACATTCTGCAGATCAGCTTACAAGAAACTACTAGTTCTCTGTCAATACCCATTTTTCCCTTCTCCTATTGTAGTAGAGCTTTATCTGAGCATGTGGCTGCTCCACTGATGACCACATTTCATCACCTCCCTTGTGTATCAGTGAGGCCATATAACTAAGACCTGGACAGTGAGATGTGAGGGACAATGTGAGCCACTTACAGTTATCATTCTTAAAATGCTCTTTGCTCCTTTTCCCTCTGTTTACTGGTTGGAAGCTGGTAAGTGGACCAGCCATCTGGGACATATAAGTAGGAAACCAATTGTTAAATATGACAGAGCTTTCCTACCAGCCCTAAACTGCTGTGCTGATCCGTGGATTGTCACGTGAAAGGAAAAAAACTTCTGTGTTTAAACAAATGTGTTTTGGTGTTTTAGATAAGTTTAACAAGTTTAGTAGCACTTAGGCTGATCCGTATTCTATTAATTTTTTAAATTTCAAAAATAAAAATTTTGCCAGTCTTTTTTCTTGGCTCATTATATTATTTTATACTGATAGCCTTTCCTTTCTCTGTGAAAATATTAACTATATTTAGTCTGCTCTTGTATTTTCTTTTGTTTTGATTTACTCTAGTAGTTCTAAAACTTTATTATAAGCATCATCTGGAGGGCTCATGAATATATAGAATCCTGTGCTGCCCCAGGAGTTTCTGATCAATAGCTCTGGGGTGGGGCCTGAAAATTTGCATTTCTAATAATTTTCTAGATGCTGCTGATGTGTTTGAGATTCTTAATGTCCAATGTGCCAATAGCATATTGGTTCACCCAGTCTGACCCCATGATTTTAGGGGACATGTAAAGCTTGATTATGGGAGAAAGCTAGTTTTCCAGATGGGGGCTTTTTTTTTTTTTTTTTTTTTTTTTTTTTTCTAAATTTGTCGCACAGGCTGGAGGTCACAGGGCAGACTGGCTGTTCACAAGGCAGATTTTTTTTCTTCATTCTGGGTATCACCTGGGACACTCACCACTCTTCCCTAGGGACGAATATCTCTGTTGCTCCTTGCCTAACTATTTTACAGGAACTTATCCTTTTTGCATTTTTTAAACAGTCACCTGGTTAGTGGCCATTCTGCTCAGATCATCCATCAGTTTTGGGCTTAGAGCAGTCCTAGAGCCCCTTCTGTATTTTCTGACTTGCTTCTCCAGTGCATGATTAGGTTACAGACTCTTTCTTCAATTAATTCTACCAGCCTCTTTTGTTGAAGGGATTCTTCAAAGTTTCTCTTCTTTTGGGGGACCCCTTTAGTTTGATCCAGTATCTTTGCTGATATCTGCTTTACATAGTTTTTCTATAATTATTAGGCATTAGGATGAGAGTAAGGGATGCATCAGCATAAGCTCTATCATCTGACCTCTTCACATTTTATTTTTATTTATGAGTTTAATAAAATTATAAACTCTCAGGAAAAAATGATAAACTCTCTCAGCTATATCATAGACTTTTTGAGGGTTTAGTACTATGGTGTACTTCCAAACATATTCATGTTTGATACAATTTAATAAATATTTGTTTGCTTCAGTCTCCATTTTATCTGACCTGCCTTTGATGGTTTCAACACATACCTACCTGATGTGCATTTAGGAAATACAGTTTTGTTATAACCATGAGCCTAAGCTAGTGGCATTTAAGATAAGATGGAGATAATTAATATTTATAACAATAATAGTATTGAGGACTCATGATGTATCAGGCTTGGGTTAAGCACTTTATATGTATACTCTTATTATCACTGTTTTACACATGAGGGTGCTAAAGCATAGAGATGGCAAGTAACTTATCCAAAATCAAACAACTAGTGAGTAGCAGAAGGAAGATTCAAACTAAGTTTTACTCCAGAGTCTATTCTGTTAAGGATTGTACTAACATCTTTCTGTGAAAGTGTATTTGGGAGAATTCAAAGTCAAATACCAGTGACATGCATTATACATGTTTTTTATGTTAGTGTTTGTGAAAATATCTATTTAGTCTAGGGCTAAAACTAGACTCAGTATTTTCTTATGGAATTGGAATTTAAATAATCATCATTGCCTTTAATATCTGATCAAAAAGTTGATGATAGACACTTTCTATTTCCTTTTAACTATAGGTGATAGTGATACAGACTTACTACAGGCAATGGCATGCTAAAATCTTCGTAGAGGATTTAAGAAGACAGAAAAGCTTAAGGTTGGAATGGGAAACACAGCAAGAACTAAGGAAGATAAGAGAGAAAGAAGAATGGATAAAATTGGACTATCACCGGAGGCATAATCCTAAAACAAATGAAGATTTTGAATTTCTTTATAATGCATTAGAATGTAAGTTTGACAAGGCTTTGCAAAAAATATTTTTAAATTTTTCATTAATAGGAAAAATAGATTTACTGCAGACAAAAGGAAGGTTATTATTTTAGGGAGATGTCTTGGAGATTTGCACTAGAGAATTTTGAAAGATGAATACTACTTTATATTTGGAATAAGAATTAAGGCTGAAATGAAATTAGAAATGCTTTTATATTAACAAAATGTACATACTGCTTTGTGAATTATGCAGTTTTAGTATATTATTTCGTTTGGTCCTCATTCATGTGAGATAAAGAGAGAAAGTACTGTGTAATCTGGTTTTCTTGTGGTTTGGGAATTTGTGAACTCAAAGTTGAGTTGTTCTTTAATCCCTCAATCCAGTATCCTGTCTGATTTTGCTCTTTAGAGAAGGGGCTTGGCAATATTTTAAAAATTCCCCCTTATTAATAATACTATATAAATGTATATTCTCTACACCTTGACTTTTATACCTTATTTCTTCTACAGTGTATGTGCTAGTCATGGATAAATTAAAAGTTTCAAATATTTGAATAAGCCAGGCACTCTTTACTCAGGCAGTAGATACACCATTCCCCTTCTCGGAAGTGTTTCTCCATTGCCCACCTTTGGATCTCAGGTTAAATGTCACCTCCTTAAAGGTTTTTGTGAATGACAACATAAGTTGGATATCGTTTTGTCATTTTATGGTCTTCATTGCACCTGAAACCTTTCATTTATATCACCACAGTTGGTAATACTACGTCTTTTTTTCAGTCTCAGTTATTTCTTAGTAATAATACATCTTTTGTTTAACATTTATTTATGCCATGAGGGAATAATTCATTTATTTTTTGATGAGCTGTCTTCTACTGTGCTTAGCTTGTATGCCCAACAAATGTTTGTAAAATGAATGAATGAATAAAAGGAAGAAACCCAGGGTTGTACTAATGCAACTATCTCTAGCTTCTGCTTTGCCAGCGGTACCTGGTAAGGTGGAAATAACTGAAGCAGAAGAGTTATGTAATACACCAGATATCTGAGAGTGGAGAAATTAGACCCTTATGAAGACATGGAAAAATTTAAAACCTAGAAGTAGCCTCAATTGACTTTTGTAGTTGAATGGGATATTTTAGTCCAAGGAAATAAGTTTTTGACTTCTCTCTGATTATTTATAACACTAAGCAAATTTTCTTCCATTCGTTTGTTTCATTGCATACTATTTTTTTTTGTAGATGTTATATGTTCTGTTCCTGAAGTTGCAGTTTCCTTTCTAATTGGATACATTTTTAAGCATCAGATATTGAGTCTGTTTTTATAGCTATAATATTCTATTTACCAAAAATAATATAATTAAACATTAGGGCTAATAAATAATATTAATAAATTCATTTTCCTGGTAACATAAAAATTGAGTGGCTTTAGGAATATTTACAGCTTATGGTAAACATTTACAACTACTATGGTAGTTTTTGAGGTAACTGTTAAGCCTGTTCCCTAGAATCGTGTGTCTGTTTTCCCTTTTATCCTAATCATATCATCCTCTGAAAATACTGCTTATTTTACTTTAAACTTCACTTCTACTTCCATTTTTTCTATCAGAAAATAACAAAGATTATTTTTAGCCAGGTATCTATGAAAGGTCTTATTGACAAGTTTAAAACTAACATTCTATTAGAGCAGAGCTCTATTAAAATAATATTCTAAATTCATATGTGACTAAAGGATACTTGTGTGGTTAACAGACAACTGTGCAAAATAATAGGAAATATGTTGAATGAGCTTCTGCCTTTTCTAATTATTAGTGGTGTTAATTAGGACAAGTTACTCACTTCTTCCAAACCTCAATTTCTTCATCTATAAAAGGGAATTAATAATTTTTGGCATGTCTACTTCAGAGGGTTTAATAGAGTAAAAAGGATAAAATATTACATTTATGAAAGTATTTTAAAAAGTTCAAGGACCTATACATATGTGAGCTATTGTTCTATGGCAAATGATTTTATACAGAATTTTCATACTAAAGTAAAACAGATATATTTTATATAAGTCCACATATGATTTATATATGGAGGAAAATGAAATACGTGAAGTTTCTTATATAAAAGAGACGTCTTTCGGGTTTTTCTAGTCCTAAAATTCTAAATTAAAAGCCTTGGAATAATAATTTTTAAGTTCTGTTAAAAAATCTGTGGTTCACAAACTCAATAATTTATATTGCTCTTCTGTAATTTCATTTCATATTCATAACTCCATTCCTTGGAACTGCTGCCCTCTTGTGGCTCATAATGATAATTGTATACCTTGAGCTATAATTCATAATATGAAACTTAACTTTTTCTTAAGGTAACCTGTTTTTCAGTAATAAAAGCAAAATGATATCAATTTAAGAAAATAAACTTAGCTGTATAAGGTAATATGTCAAAGATGAAGCTATCTCCAGGCAATAATATTTGATTTTTATGTCTTTTTATAGCAATATGTTGAAGGTGATCTCTTTTATCGTTCTGAATTGTCACTAGGGCCATTACTTGGAAAAAAAGGTGCTAAGTATCCCATATTCTAAATAGAATAATTGGGGTCGTTTTGTCTGTTTAAAAATTTTATATAGGTACAATTATGCAGAATAGAATTTTTTGCATTTGTTTTTCAAAATTCAGTGTTGTGTCATGATACCGATCCTTTTATTGTGAGTAGTTGCCCTTTGTTTATTCTCGTTTCTGGATAGTGTGCCATTGCATGGATGAGCCATAAATTATGTATCCATTTTACTGTGGATTTGGTCCTTCCCACCCCGCCCCCTACAACTAGTTTTTGGCAAATATAAGTAGTACACTTTGGTGAATATATATATATATATATTCACCAACAGATGTTTGTAGTAGTACTACTTGTGTATATGTACACACACACACATGCACACACACACACACATTTCTCTCAGGGTGTTAACCTAGCAGTGGAATTGCCAGATCATAGGATATACATAATTCAGCTTTAGCGAATCTCACCAGATAGTTTTTTAGAGGTTGTATCATTTTAAACTCCTATGGAAGAGTATGAGAGTTTTAATTGCCCTGTCGTCCACTCCAACATTGGACGCTTCTGTCTTTTTCATTGTAGCCTTTCTGGAGGGTGCTATCAAGCTGCCTTATTTTTGACTGAGGCTCCAATAGGTGAGATATCAAGATACCAGAGTCAATGAGAGTCAATCTCTCTCTCCCTCATAAAGAATTTACAAAGGAAGTAAAATAGGACCTATTTATTGGTTCATGGGTCACTTAACAAAATAAAAGGTATAAGAAGGGCTAGGAGAGATTTGAAGAGGTTAGTAAGGTAGGTTTTTTTGGAGAGAGCCATTGCTCTCCATTTGGGGAGAGCCATTGCTAGTGAGAGGAGCTTCAAGGGAGTACTCTTGGTGAGCTTTGAAATATCCCCTGTGTTTGGGGAACAACAAGGATTGTTGCCTGAACCTTGACCAGGATGGTAGACTGGGGTCTGACTCTAAACAAGGAAACCCAGAGAACTAGAGGAGGGCTTTCAGACTTCTTTGATGTTGGAGAGTGCAGCTGCATTATTTATAGCACTCCCAGGATTTTTAAAACAGAGATGTATCTTTGTTTTCTATCAAAAGGGGACTATACAGTAGAGAAAACAAGAGAGAGTGAGCATGCAACAGGGTAATTTGAGGTACTCTTGGTCCTGTTTAATAGGGCCAGCTATAGAAATGAAGGGATCTTGTCAGAAAGAAGCTTGAAGTGAACAGCTAGTTTATCCCTAAGTGGCTACCTGGAGTGCAAATACATCTGTCTTGGGCCAGGGGAGTTGCGGTTCAGCTCAAGAGCCTCAGGATGGTGAGTTTGAATCATCTGACAGGCCTGGAGAGTGGGGGTTTATCCAGCCAAGTAAGAACTGCTCCTTCCCATTCACTCATCTCCCAAAGGAGTACAGGGGAGAAACAGCAGCTAGTGGTGAGGAAAGGAAGTGAGAGGTGAGGGTGTGTTCAGAGGATCTACTCTTTTCCCACAGTCTTCAGGCAGGTTTCCATTCTTTCAGTCTTTGGCATGTCTTTTCATTCTTTCAACAGTGTATTTCTTAGAGCAAAAGGTTTTAATTTCAATAAGTCCTATTAGTTTCTTCTCATGTGAATCATGCTTTTGGTGTTATATCTAAAAACTCATCACCAAACTTAAGGTCCCACAGCTTTTCTCCTATGTGTTCTGGAAGTTTTATATTATATTTTGAATTTAGGTATGTTATCCAGTTTGAAATAAACTTTGCATGAAATGTGAGATATGTGTTGAGATGAATTTTTAAATTTTTTGCTTTTGAACATCCAGTTTTCCTTTAGCATTTGTCGAAAACACTGTCATTTCTCCATTGTATTGCCTTTGCATCTTAAAGATCGTAGTCTATTCGGGCTACTATAACAAAATGCCATAGACATAAATAACAGAAATTTATTCTTTAGAGTTCTCAAGTTCGGAAACTCCAAGGTCAGGGCACCAGCCGACTCCGTGTCTGGGGATGGTTTGTTTCCTGGTTCGTAGATAGTGCCTTCTCACTGTGATCTCGCATAGTGGAAGGGATGAAGAGCTTTCTTGGGTCTATTTAATAAGGGCAATAATCCCATTCATGAGGGTTCCACCGTCATTATCTGATCACATCCCCAAAGGCCCCACATCCTGTTATTGCCTTATCTTTATATACTGTCAAACTTGATTTGCCAAAATTTT
>NW_012105364.1:11919173-11919491 GCF_000951045.1 Mandrillus leucophaeus
TCTGAGAAGTTTGATCGACTGAAGCCTTCTCTCAACTGGTCAAAGTCATTCTCCGTCCAGCTTTGTTCTGTTGCTGGCGATGAGTTGCTTTGCTTCCAGGGGGAGATGCACTCTGATTTTTTGAATTTCCAGCTTTTCTGCCCTGCTTTTTCCCCCATCTTTGTGATTTTATCTGCCTTTAGTCTTTGATGATGGTGACGTACTGATGGGGTTTTGGTGTGGGTGTCCTGTTTGTTAGTTTTCCTTCTAACAGTCAGGACCCTCAGCTGCAGGTCTGTTGGAGTTTGCTTGAGGTCCACTCCAGACCCTGTTTGCCTG
>NW_012105364.1:11919541-11920593 GCF_000951045.1 Mandrillus leucophaeus
TTTTGAGGGTTTTTTGTATCTCTATCTCCTTCAGTTCTGCTCTGATCTTAGTTATTTCTTGCTTTCTGCTACCTTTTGAATGTGTTTGCTCTTGCTTCTCTAGTTCTTTTAATTGTGGTGTTAGGGTGTCAGTTTTAGATCTTTCCTACTTTCTCTTGTGGGCATTTGGTGCTATAAATTTCCCTCCACACACTGCTTTAAATGTGTCCCAGAGATAGTGGTATGTTGTATCTTTGTTCTCATTGGTTTCAAAGAACATCTTTATTTCTGCCTTCATATCGTTATGTACCCAGTAGTCATTCAGGAGTAGGTTGTTCAATTTCCATGTAGTTGAGCGGTTTTGATTGAGTTTCTCAGTCCTGAGTTCTAGTTTGACTGCACTGTGGTCTGAGAGACAGTTTGTTATAATTTCTGTTCTTTCACATTTGCTGAGGAATGCTTTACTTGCAACTATGTGGTCAATTTTGGAATAAGTGCCATGTGGTGCTGAGAAGAATGTATATTCTCTTGATTTGGGGTGGGGAGTTCTGTAGATGTCTATTAGGTCCACTTGGTGCAGAGTTGAGTTCAATTCCTGGATATCCTTATTAACTTTCTGTCATGTTGATGTGTCTAATGTGGACAGTGGGGTGTTAAAATCTCCCATTATTATTGTATGGGAGTCTAAGTCTCTTTATAAGTCTCTGAGGACTTGCTTTATGAATCTGGATGCTCCTTTATTGTGTGCATATATATTTAGGATAGTTAGCTCTTCCTGATGAATTGATCCCTTTACCATTATGTAATGGCTTTCTTTGTCTCATTTGATCTTTGATGGTTTAAAGTCTGTTTTATCAGAGACTAGGATTGCAACTGCTGCTTTTTTTTTATTTTGCATTTGCCTTGTAGATCTTCCTCCATCCCTTTATTTTGAGCCTATATGTGTCTCTTCATGTGAGATGGGTCTCCTGAATACAGCAAACTAATGAGTCTTGACTCTTTATCCAATTTGCCAGTTTGTGTCTTTTAATTGAACCATTTAGTCCATTTACATTTAAGGTTAATATTGTTAT
>NW_012105364.1:11926958-11931671 GCF_000951045.1 Mandrillus leucophaeus
GATATCAAGATACCAGAGTCAATGAGAGTCAATCTCTCTCTCCCTCATAAAGAATTTACAAAGGAAGTAAAATAGGACCTATTTATTGGTTCATGGGTCACTTAACAAAATAAAAGGTATAAGAAGGGCTAGGAGAGATTTGAAGAGGTTAGTAAGGTAGGTTTTTTTGGAGAGAGCCATTGCTCTCCATTTGGGGAGAGCCATTGCTAGTGAGAGGAGCTTCAAGGGAGTACTCTTGGTGAGCTTTGAAATATCCCCTGTGTTTGGGGAACAACAAGGATTGTTGCCTGAACCTTGACCAGGATGGTAGACTGGGGTCTGACTCTAAACAAGGAAACCCAGAGAACTAGAGGAGGGCTTTCAGACTTCTTTGATGTTGGAGAGTGCAGCTGCATTATTTATAGCACTCCCAGGATTTTTAAAACAGAGATGTATCTTTGTTTTCTATCAAAAGGGGACTATACAGTAGAGAAAACAAGAGAGAGTGAGCATGCAACAGGGTAATTTGAGGTACTCTTGGTCCTGTTTAATAGGGCCAGCTATAGAAATGAAGGGATCTTGTCAGAAAGAAGCTTGAAGTGAACAGCTAGTTTATCCCTAAGTGGCTACCTGGAGTGCAAATACATCTGTCTTGGGCCAGGGGAGTTGCGGTTCAGCTCAAGAGCCTCAGGATGGTGAGTTTGAATCATCTGACAGGCCTGGAGAGTGGGGGTTTATCCAGCCAAGTAAGAACTGCTCCTTCCCATTCACTCATCTCCCAAAGGAGTACAGGGGAGAAACAGCAGCTAGTGGTGAGGAAAGGAAGTGAGAGGTGAGGGTGTGTTCAGAGGATCTACTCTTTTCCCACAGTCTTCAGGCAGGTTTCCATTCTTTCAGTCTTTGGCATGTCTTTTCATTCTTTCAACAGTGTATTTCTTAGAGCAAAAGGTTTTAATTTCAATAAGTCCTATTAGTTTCTTCTCATGTGAATCATGCTTTTGGTGTTATATCTAAAAACTCATCACCAAACTTAAGGTCCCACAGCTTTTCTCCTATGTGTTCTGGAAGTTTTATATTATATTTTGAATTTAGGTATGTTATCCAGTTTGAAATAAACTTTGCATGAAATGTGAGATATGTGTTGAGATGAATTTTTAAATTTTTTGCTTTTGAACATCCAGTTTTCCTTTAGCATTTGTCGAAAACACTGTCATTTCTCCATTGTATTGCCTTTGCATCTTAAAGATCGTAGTCTATTCGGGCTACTATAACAAAATGCCATAGACATAAATAACAGAAATTTATTCTTTAGAGTTCTCAAGTTCGGAAACTCCAAGGTCAGGGCACCAGCCGACTCCGTGTCTGGGGATGGTTTGTTTCCTGGTTCGTAGATAGTGCCTTCTCACTGTGATCTCGCATAGTGGAAGGGATGAAGAGCTTTCTTGGGTCTATTTAATAAGGGCAATAATCCCATTCATGAGGGTTCCACCGTCATTATCTGATCACATCCCCAAAGGCCCCACATCCTGTTATTGCCTTATCTTTATATACTGTCAAACTTGATTTGCCAAAATTTTATTTTAGAATTTTTGCATCTACATTCCTAAGGGATATTGGTCTGTGACTTTTTTTCCTTGTTATGTTACTCTCTGGTTTTAGTATTTGGATAATGCGAATCTCCTCTGTGCTCTTCAATTTTCTAAAACAGTTTGTGTAAAATTAGTAGGATTTCTTCATAAAATGTTAGGAATTCAACAGTGATACCAACTAGGTCTGGAGTTTTCTTTGTGGGAAGGTTTAAACTATAAATTCAATTTCTTTAATAAGTATAGGGGTATTCATGTGACTTATTTATCATTGAGTAAGCTTTGATAGTTACTGTCTTTAAAGGAATTGGTAATTTTATCTAAGTTGTTGAATTTATTGGCATAAAAATGTTAATAATGTTCCATGTTATCCTTTTAATACCTATCAGATCTATAGTGATGTTACCTCAATACCTGGTAATTTTGTGTCTCCTCCTTTTTTTCCTGATCTCTCTGCCTAGGGATTTATCAGTTTTATTACTCTTCCCCTGATTTTTCCCAGTTCTTTTTCTCTGTTCCGTTTAATTTCTATTAATTTTAATTGTTAATTTCTATTGTTATTTATTTCCTTCATTATGCTTACCTTTGGTTCCGTTTACTCCTCTTGCAGTCCTGTGGTGGAAGCTGAGGTCATTTGATTTGAGAACTTTCTTCTTTCCTAATTACAGGTGTTTGGTGCTGTAAATTTTCCCTTAAGTATTGCTTCAGCTGCATCCTCACATTTTGATATGTTGAGTTGACATTTTCTTTCAGTTCAAAATACTTTGTAATTATCCTTTTGATTATTTCTTGACCCATGGAATATTTAGAAGTAGGTTATTTAATTGCTAAATACTTGGGGATTTTTCAGATATCTTTCTGTTACTGATTTCTAATTTTATTGTAATGGGAGAATGTAATTTTGTATAATTTGAGTTTTGTTTTTTTGTTTTTTTTTTCCTTCTGAGACGGTGTTTTGCTCTTGTTGCCCAGGCTGGAATGCAATGGCATGATCTTGGCTCACCACAACCTCTGACTCCCAGGTTCAGTGATTCTCCTGCCTCAGCCCCCTGAGTAGCTGGGATTACAGGCATGCGCCATTACACTGGGCTAATTTTGTATTTTCAGTAGAGATGGGGTTTCTCCATGTTGGTAAGGCTGGTCGTAAACTCCCGATCTCAGGTGATCTGCCCACTTCTGCCTTCCAAAGTGCTGGGATTACAAGCATGAGCCACCGTGCCTCACCAATTTGAGTTCTTTTAAATTTATTGAGACTTATTTTAACAACTAGAATACAAATGACATTGGAGAATATTCTGTGTGCATGTAGGAAGAATTTACTTTCCATTGTGTTTGGGTGTAGTAATCAATAAATGGCAATTAGATCAAGTTGGTTGATAATGTTGTTTAGGTTTTCTATATTTTTACAAATTTCCCATTTATTTATTGAAGCTAAAGCTATGTAAACCTCTATGGATGGAAAAGAAGCCTACTGTCTATGGGGAGGAATCCATGAGCATCCTGCTCATGGAAGTGCAAGGACAGAATTTATTCTGCAAATTCAAAACCAGGGTTGCTGCATGTGAGAGGTGCAGTAAACGAGGAGAACTATAAATGTGGCACATACGTATTTTTAGGAATAGTTCAGAAAATCCAAAAAAACGTGGAATGAACTGAAACTCATGATACATGCCAATGACTAAAGTGACTTTGGAAATATTTGTTCAGAATAATGAGCAGTGGACTGCAGTTTCAACCTGTTTTGTTTTCATGTCTATGCAGAGCATAGCACAAACATGGCTTAAGTGAGTTTGGGTTCCCAGTCCAGATGTATATTCCAAGGTAGCAGAGTAATGATCAAAACTGTTCTCAGTAAACTTTAGTCATGAAGAATGGGCGAAGTGCCCAGAAGACATGATCTATCAGAGAAGACTTATGGTTGATTATTACAAACATTACAGCTTTTTATAAATCTCTCCTCCTTTTGACAGGTACATGACTGACATTTGAGGATTATTTATACCAAATTTCCCCAAGTTTACCTTGCTGAAATTTTTGTTGCATCCTATGCATTTTGACATGTAGCGTTTTTTAATTAATATTGTTATGCTTTTTACTTTTCTTTGATTAAATTGTTATTTTTGATGATATTTCTTCAATTAACAAGCAATTGGAATATTTCTATTTAAACTTTTGTTATTCTAGTTTAATTGTTCTGTGGCAAAAATGTAGTTTGTAACATTTCTGATTTCTACTACAATATGATATATCTATATAAATGGTTTATTGAACTTGGAAAATGAGGTTACATTTTCAGCTTTTGGTGTTCAGAGCTTGATGTATGACAATTTAATTTTTAAAAATCGTTGTTCAAATATCTCATGCTTTTAATTTTTTTAGTTGGCTTTGTCATAGATTAATGCATTTGTATTTTATCTATTTTTTAATTATATAAAATATACTCCCCAACATTGTATTGATAATTGATAGAATTTTTAAAAACATACTTGATGGTATATGATTTCCTATATAAACATTCATGACAGTCAGATGTTTCATCATAAAATCACCTTCTACCTAAAAGACCTGAATTTTGAGGTTCTCCCCCCAGTTTTATGTTTTAATATTGCTACTTCTACTTTCTTTTTTGTTCATATCTGCTAACCTTTTTTTCTTTTTTTATACTTTAAGTTCTAGGGTACATGTGCACAACGTGCAGGTTTGTTACATATGTGTACATGTGCCATGTTGGTGTGCTGCACCCATTAACTAGTCATTTACATTAGGTATATCTCCTAATGCTATCCCTCCCTCCTCCCCACTCCCCACAATAGGACCTGGTATGTGATGTTCCCCTTCCTGTGTCCAAGTGATCTCATTGTTCAGTTCCTACCTATGAGTGAGAACATGTGGTATTTGGTTTTCTGTTCTTGCGATAGTTTGCTCAGAATGATGGTTTCTCAGCTGCATCCATATCCCTACAAAGGACACGAACTCATCCTTTTTTATGGCTGCATAGTATTCCATGGTGTACATGTGCCACATTTTCTTATTCCAGTCTGTCACTGATGGACGTTTGGGTTGATTCCAAGTCGTTGCTATTGTGAATAGTGCCAAAATAAACATACGTGTGCATGTGTCTTTATAGCAGCATGACTTATAATCCTTT
>NW_012105364.1:11936370-11944973 GCF_000951045.1 Mandrillus leucophaeus
TTCCTTCTAACAGTCAGGACCCTCAGCTGCAGGTCTGTTGGAGTTTGCTTGAGGTCCACTCCAGACCCTGTTTGCCTGGGTATCAGCAGCAGAGGCTGCAGAAGATAGAATATTGCTGAACAGCAAGTGTTGCTGTCTGATTCTTGCTCTGGAAGCTTCGTCTCAGGGGTGTACCCAGCTGTGTGAGGTGTGAGGTATTAGTCTGCACCTAGTGGGGGATGTCTCCCAGTTAGGCAATTCAGGGGTCAGGGACTCACTTGAGCAGGCAGTCTGTCCGTTCTCAGATCTCAACCTTCATGCTGGGGGATCCACTGGTCTTTTCAAAGCTGTCAGACAGGGACATTTACCTCCTCTGAGGTTTCTGCTGCTTTTTGTTTAGCTATGCCCTGTCCCCAGAGGTGGAGTCTATAGAGGCAGGCAGGCCTCCTTGAGCTGTGGTGGGCTCCCCCCAATTCGAACTTCTCAGCAGCTTTGTTTACCTACTTAAGCCTCAGCAATGGCAGGCGCCCCTCCCCCAGGCTCACTGCCACTTTGCAGTTAGATCTCAGACTGCTGTGCTAGCAATGAGGGAGGCTCCATGGGCGTGGGACCCTCCAGGCCAGGTGTGGGATATAATCTGGTGTGCTATTTGCTAAGACCCTTGGTAAAGCACAATATTAGGGTGGGAGTTCCCCAATTTTCCAGGTGTTGTGTGTCTCACTTTCCTTTGGCTAGGAAAAGGAATTCCCTTTGCCCTTGCGCTCCCCAGGTAAGGCGATGCCTCGCCCTGCTTCAGCTCTCGCTGGTCGGGCTGCACCCGGGGACCAGAGCCAACTGTCCGACATGCCCCAGTTAGATGAACCCAGTACCTCAGTTGAAAATGCAGAAATCACCTATCTTCTGTGTTGCTCACACTGGGAGCTGGAGGCTGGAGCTGTTCCTATTTGGCCATCTTGGGCGTGCCCCCTCTGCTAACCTTTTAAATTTCACCTTTGGTGTCAGTTTTTTTCAAGTGTCCCCTCTGAAAACATCATGTCCCTAGAATTTTGCAAAATTATCTTATTTTCAACAGAAAAATATCTGTATAATCATTTCATATTTTAAACATAACTATTATGCTTTTTTTTTTTTTGCTTTTCTCTTCTTGCTTTCTGTACTATTTAAAATATTTTTCTTTTTTTTGCATAAGCTCATAGTTGTTATTATCTTCTGCAGTGACTGGAAATGTTAGGCATTCTTCTGAAAGTTTCTCAAAGACTTTCTTAAAGCATGGTAAACTGTCAAATAGCTTGATAAACTGCTCTTTTCTCTAGTTCCGAGTTGCTTAAGTTGGGGTTTCCCATCTTCTGCTACGATGTTCACTTTCTGAAATGAGAAAGCAGAAGTTTGGATAACAACATTTATGTGCTTTTTTGACAGTCTTTCATTTATTTGGTAGTATCTGCACTATATCTTTTCGAAATTCCCCAGGGTTTCTTATATAGGGATAAATTCCTTTCAGATTTTTAGTACTGATTCAGGTCTCTCTCATTTCTCCTGTCTTTCATATTTCTTTTATCATTTTAGTAGTGACATAGGAGAAGGGAGGTAGAAGTTTGTGTAGAAGCTTCTATCTTGTCAGAAATTTGGTATGCCATATTTTAAGAGGTACTATGATAAATCAGAGGAGCTTGACTTACATGGACAGAAAATGAGTCAAATGATGCAC
Organism: Mandrillus leucophaeus; assembly: GCF_000951045.1. Taxonomy (NCBI): domain Eukaryota; kingdom Metazoa; phylum Chordata; class Mammalia; order Primates; family Cercopithecidae; genus Mandrillus; species Mandrillus leucophaeus. The sequence continues at coordinate 11,938,058 of NW_012105364.1, forward strand.
AATTGAAGAAATAGAAATATTTATGGCTAGAGAAGATAAAACATAAATGAGGGGTGATTGCTCTCTTCACATACCTAAAGGAGTACCATGTGGCCCAAGAAACAACCTGACGCAGTGTTGCCTCACAAGCTAGTATTAGAACCAGGGTGGGCCAATTAAACCTGTTCAAGCTGTTCCGAGAAGGATCCTTTCTTAAACGTGGGGTTGAATAATTTAATTTCTCAAGTTCTTTCCAACCCTATTCTTTTGTTAATATAAATAAGGTTGACATTTTTGAATTGTGGGATACAAAAGAGTTTTCTTCTCCAAATTTAGTATATGTAAAAATTAAATGAAAACTTGGTAAAATGCATGCATCTGAGCTCAGAAATTTTGATTTATTTAAGTTTGGGCAGCACATTTTTTATTGATAGTAACCAGGGCTTTAAAATATCATAAATATTATGATAACATAATGCATTAGTTTGAGTAAACAGTAAATGCAATTACTTTATAACATTTGTGACTATAATTTAGAGTTTTGTAAATAAATGGAAAATGGCGCCTAAGTGAATGAAGGAAATGACTGATATCAACAGTTCTACATAAAACTATATCAGCTTGGGTCCTTGGGGAAGCAGACACCAGGATGTAATTGGAAGTGAAAGATAAAGATGAAAGGGAGCAGAGGAAGGAAAAGGAAATCTTCAGTTTGAGATGAGATTTGACACCTCATCAATTGAGAGAGGAAAGGAAAGAAGATGGGGTATGGAAAGTCTTAACTCTAAGGAAGGCTAAGCCAGCCCAACAATTGGCTCATATATGATTGACCACAGAAAAGTCCATTGTTGGGCAGATACAGCCTGGTTCTGACTCCCACATGGTGCCTGGTCATTGATGAGAACTTTGTAGGCAGAATGTGACCTCAGCTTCAACAAGGCAGCAGATCTGAAATGCTGTAGTTGGAACTGTCAATTACCTTTACCCTTTGTGACAGGTACTCTCTTGAAGGGAGATGTGAACAGTGCACGCTCATGGCTGCCACAAAATCCAAGTCATATTTTTGTCAATGCTAAGCAGTATGAATGCTCACTTGGAGACATAATTTGACATCATCTGTACTGTTTCCCTTTGGCTTCTGTTTGTTTGATTCTACTTTTATTAAGTCTCTCAGCTTCCATTTTGTCACTTTTTTTGCGCATCAGGTATACAATATAAATGATTCTATTGGAGTATACTTTTGTTTAAATTGATGTAAAAATAAAATACTCCTCATCAGGATGTGATCATAAAAAAGTGGGATTTTAAAAACTCAAGAGTCTATTGTATTATTCCTCTAGTCTGGCGGCAAGAAGAACTTAAACGTATTAACCAATCTTTCACTGGAGCTGAAAGGAAAGCTGCTCTGTGTGAACTTCTGGAAAAAGAGACTCAGATAATTGCTTCTATTGGGAGACATAGATACATTGCTTATACGGCGAATCAGGAAGCAGCAATACAAGCTTTTTTGGATAAGGTTAGTGAAGTAACTACTGTTTAAATATGAATGTATTCTGAATTTAAAAATGTAGAATAATGTACCAGACGAAAGACTTAGATTACAAGAATTTACATGAATTTTGTTTAGGATTTTGATGACATATTTCTTAAAATGTGATATATATTTTTTTCTGGTATAGCTTTAGATTTTAATAGCAGCCTAGGGTAAAAATTGATAGGTAATATGACATCCATACATTCTTAATTAAGGAGATTGGCCATGAAGCAAAAGATGGAGAGACATTTCTTGTGACTCTGTTCATTTAGATTTAGATTGGCTATATAAATTAGATAAATTGTATACCATGATAAAATGCAGAGTATTAAAGTCACAAAACATCTAGGTCTGGGGTGCTCTGATGGTAAGCAACCTGGGAGAAATAGCTATAGACTAGTATTTTTGCTTTGGCTCACATCATTAACTGACTTCAAATTTCTGACAGAAAGAATATACGATTATTGAAAACCACGAAAACATATAATTAAGGAAAAAACTAAAGTAATTACCACTTTTGTGGTCAAACTGCCTGTTTGATATTGAATAGCCTGTTTCCATAGTGACCAATTTTCTTTTATAAACCTGGTCTTTCCAAACAATTTAAAGCCAATTCAGCTACAGAAGAAAAGGGGTGTATTTCTCTAAGATGTTAGCCTGTAGTGCTTCTATTTCTATGGTTCTTATTATTTGAGGACATTTGTTCTTAAAAACCATAGTTTTGATATTCTAAATGCCCTCTTCTCATCTTATTCACTCCTTTGTTTGATCTCAGTTTATCTGTGCCTTTAACTACTACCTGCATCCCAGAACTCCCTATAGGTCCATGCCAGATCTCTTTAAGGAGCTTCCACATCATATATCCAATGGCCTACTGTCACTGCTCTTTGGATGTCCCAAGATTACACTTCAAGGAGACATGATGAACCCTAAGTCATATCACCTTACTATCCCTTGCCCCCTCGCCTGTAAATTAATCTTGTTCTGCATCATATAACCTATCTGTATGAAATTTCATCATCTACTCAGTTGCTCCAGACAGAAACCTGGGTATTATTTTTGACTTCTCCATCTAGCCACCAACCTGTTTATTCTATTGTTTAATACCTCCTTAATTCTTTTTTTAATCCTTGGTCAATTATTTAATAGTGATTTTGAGCACTTACTAAGTACTCTGTTTTAGCATACATTGTTCCTTTTTTTTATTATACTTTAAGTTCTAGGGTACATGTGCACAACGTGCAGGTTTGATACATAGGTATACATGTGCCAGGTTGGTTTGCTGCACCCATTAACTCGTCATTTACATTAGGTATTTCTCCTAATGCTATCCCTCCCCCTGCTTCCCACCTCATGGCAGGCCCCTGTGTGTGATGTTCCCCACCCTCTGTCCAAGTGTTCTCCTTGTTCAGTTCCCACCTGTAAGTGAGAACTTGCAGTGTTTGGTTTTCTGTCCTTGTGATAGTTTGCTCAGAATAATGGTTTCCAGCTTCATCCCTGCAAAGGACATGAACTCATCCTTTTTTTATGGCTGCATAGTATTCCATGATGTATATATGCCACATTTTCTTAATCCAGTCTATCATTGATGGACATAATGGGTTGGTTCCAAGTTTTTGCTATTGTGAAGAGTGCCGCAATAAACATACGTGTGCATGTGTCTTTATAGTAGCATGATTTATAATCCTTTGGGTATATACCCAGTGATGGGATCACTAAGTCAAATGGTATTTCTAGTTCTAGATCCTTGAGGAATCGCCACACTGTCTTCCATGATGGTTGAACTTGTTTACACTCCCACCAACAGTGTAAAAGCGTTCCTATTTCTCCATATCCTCTCCAGCATCTGTTGTTTCTTGACTTTTTAATGATCGCCATTTTAACTGGTGTGAGATGGTATCTCATTGTGGTTTTGATTTGCATTTCTCTGATCACCAGTGATGATGAGCATTGTTTCATGTGTCTGTTGACTGCATAAATGTCTTCTTTTGAGAAGTGTCTGTTCACGTCCTTCACCCACTTTTTGATGGGGTTGTTTTTTTCTTGTAAATTTGTTTAAGTTCTTTGTAGATTCTGGATATTAACCCTTTGTCAAATGGGTACATTGCAAAAATTTTCTTCCATACTGTAGGTTGCCTGTTTACTCTGATGGTAGTTTCTTTTGCTGTACAGAAGCTCTTTAGTTTAATTAGATCCCATTTGCCTATTTTGACTTTTATTGCCATTGCTTTTGGTGTTTTAGTCATGAAGTCCTTGCCCATGCCTATGTCCTGAATGCTATCGCCTAGGTTTTCTTTTAGGGTTTTTATGGTTTTAGGTCTAACATTTAAGTCTTTAATCCATCTTGAATTAATTTTTCCATAAAGTGTGTAAGGAAGGGATTCAGATTCAGCTTTCTACATATGGCTAGCCAGTTTTCCCAGCACCACTTATTAAATAGGGAATCCTTTTCCCATTTCTTGTTTTTGTCAGGTTTGTCAAAGATCAGATGGTTTTAGATTTATGGTGTTATTTCTGAGGCCTCTGTTCTGTTCCATTGGTCTATATCTCTGTTTTGGTACCAGTAGCATGCTGTTTTGGTTACTGTAGCTTTGTAGTATAGTTTGAAGTCAGGTAGCATGATGCTTCCAGCTTTATTATCTTTGCTTAGGATTGTCTTGGTAATGCAGGCTATTTTTTGGTTCCATATGAACTTTAAAGTAGTTTTTTCCAATTCTGTGAAGAAAGTTATTGGTAACTTGATGGGGATAGCATTGAATCTATAAATTAAGTATGGCCATTTTCACGATATTGATTCTTCCTATCCATGAGCATGGCATGTTCTTCTATTTGTTTGTGTTCTCTTTTATTTCATTGAGCAGTGGTTTGTAGTTCTCCTTGAAGAGGTCCTTCACATCCCTTGTAAGTTGGATTCCTAATACCTCTTTAATTCTTTACTTCTTCCTTTCCAAACCCACTACCATTGCCTGTAGGGAAAAGGCTCTGCCCTGGTGTCCTGATGACCCTGCATATATCAAATAGGCCTTCCTATCTCCCCTGGGAGGATGTCATGAGACAGGTCTTGCCTTATCTTGTGTGCATGAGCTCGACCCTGACTTAACTGAATCTGGATTTTCTTCTCATCTGGATTCCTTTATGTTTCCAAATTGAGCTGCCGCCTTCAGTTTCACTTCTCAGTTCTCTCCTCCATTATCTGCATCACTGCCAACATGGCCTCACTAAACACAACTCTGACCCTGTCCTTCCTCACTGCCCTTAGGGAACAAGGATTTTTGTGTTTGCAAACCTCACTTATCTCACTGTTGCATCACCGCCATTTCTCCCTGCATACTGTACCCATACTGCTTCAGCCATGCTCAATTACTTGCATATCCCCAGAAAGACCAGGTACTCTCGATCCTTTTGCATTGGGTGCCTTTACATGGAACATCCTTTCCTTCCTTCCTTAGTAGCTAGCTATTGACCCTGTAAAACAAGCTCAGATGCCTCTTCTTTCAGAAAGCAAATGCTGGTCCACCTACTTTAGCCTGTGGTATATGCTCTCATGAGACTGTCTCATCTCTGTCTTTGTACATAGTGTGCAGTCTTTATTGTATCTACATGCCTGAATCCTTTCTAGATTTTGAATCTTTAAAGGAAAGAGTTGTCATTTATCTCTGTATCCTCATATCTTAGCACAGTTCTTACTACAGTGTCAATAAATGTTTGTGGAAGAAGGTAGGGAGGAAGAATAAGGGACACAAATAGTGGTTGTATAATTTTGTATTCCAACTATCATCAAGAAATTATGTAATGTAGATACTGTCATTTAAAATGCTTAAATATCTTAATTCTAGGAAAGATGAATTTATTTTAGGAAAGCTATAATATTCATACTTCTCCAGAGTCATCTTTCGAAATAAACTTATTTATTTAGCAAGTTGCTTTATCTGCATCCTGCTTTATCACTGGGATACCTAATTGTTTACCTCACCAGAGAAGAGAGTATGAGCCCAGCGCAACACGAATGTTCGAAGGAGATGGAAGCCTCTGAGTGTCCGTGGACAAGGAAGATGGGTGTCACCTTTCTTTACTTGATGCTGAGCCTTCTGCAGAATTTTCTCACTAGTGCCATCATACTTTCCTGCAAACTATTTAAAATTCTGTTGTTGTATATACTTACCCAATGTCTATTCTTCTTTATGCCCAGAACATTCCCTACCCCAGGCCCCATGTCTAGCATTGTCTGTAAACATTTAACTAAGCTTTTTGAAATTATGGAGTATCCATAAATGGATCAAGACCCAACATAGGAAAGTGATTCCAGAGTCAGTAGATGACCACTACCCTTTCTCATGAGGTGTGGCACTCTAAGAAGGTTTTCATGTAAACCTCACCAAAAAGAAAAAAAAAAAAAAGTGAAATGGAGAAATTTTAAAATTCTGTTTACCAGAATTCCTAGGAGGAAGGAAGACCTATTTTTTGCCTTTGTTTTTTTGTAAATACTTTGATAAGCTATTGGGGTGGAATTTGAGACCCTGAAGGATCCTGAGTACAGGAAGAATTGTTCTATTCCAGGAAAATGGAGGTTTTCAAGAGTTGTCCTAGAGGGAAATAGATAAGGTAAAGTGAGGAGGCAGTTGGAAGGCAGTGGGTGTACAGTGTGACTTTTTGTGACTTCTTTAGTTATATGACTAAATAAAGGAAATATTAAATGCAACATAATTTTATTTTTGGAAAGGGAGAGGAAACCAGATAAATAAGCTGGGCTCTGTGTCCAGATGGATACAGGGTAACACACAAAGGTGAAAGGCAGAGAATTGAGGGAAGGATGAAGTTAGCCACAAGAATTTGTAGAAATCAAGGCAAAGGCGTTTTGTAGGTGACATGGTTTAGAATTGGAGATCTAAACCCACAGTTACCCCAGCTGATAAACCAGTTAATCTCATCAATCTCCAGGCTAAATTTGAAGGAAACTGACATTTTAGTTGATACAATGGGATTTTCTTTCAGTTTTGACTAAAGACTTGTATTAGAACAGGAAAACACACCACAATATGGATCAGTTACACTTGATGACAACTCCCAGTCAGTTCACATAGCCTAATTAGTCCAGTGTTTAAAAATATTGACTAACAGTGACTTCTGACCTGCTTTTAGCCTGCTATAGTAAATCAAAAACTCACTGCTACTCTAATTCAGAATCATTTAAATCACCTTTTTGTATATGATGCTATACTAAGAAGACAAGATAAATTTTATTCTTCTGATGTAAATAATTATAAAACGTCTGTTTTTCTCTATGCTTGTCAACCTCCCCCACTCTAAGCCTAGTATTATCTCTAATATTCAGGAGGAGTCAGTGTTGATTTCATAAAACTTGAATGAAGTAACTTATTATTCTGAAGTTTTTGATTTTTTTTT
>NW_012105364.1:11946123-11973962 GCF_000951045.1 Mandrillus leucophaeus
TCTGTTCCATTGGTCTATATCTCTGTTTTGGTACCAGTACCATGCTGTTTTGGTTACTGTAGCCTTGTAGTATAGTTTGAAGTCAGGTAGCGTGATACCTCCAGCTTTGTTCTTTTGACTTAGGATTGTCTTGGAGATGCGGGCTCTTTTTTGGTTCCATATGAATTTTAAAGCAATTTTTTCCAATTCTTTGAAGAAACTCATTGGTAGCTTGATGGGGATGGCATTGAATCTATAAATTACCTTGGGCAGTATGGCCAAAGTTTTTGATTTTTAAGAAAAGATAGCTTATAATTAACCCCTGAAAGTAGACGAGGTCAGAGTTTTTTCGCATGTCAAAATTAACAAACAACGAGTGCCATATGTGAATTTGAAGATCTACATTTAACACCACAATATGCAGATACATCCAGAGAAACATTTACTTTCCTTTAATTTGGAAATAACTTTGGAGAATACAATTTTATATTTTACTTTCAGTTTCACTTTTTTGAGTCCAAATACTGTGTGGTTTATTGAACCAATATTTTATCTTTAATTCTTTTGTCCTGAACATAGAATGTCTCTGAATAATGAGTGACACAGTCTTAAATTTGTCCAGTCAAAGCATTGAACTAATAGATTATAATAGACTGTATACTAAGTCCTCATTCATAATAAAAGGCTAACTCTAAAGATTTTTAAAAGCATTATATAATTAGTAATTTTAACCCACCAAGCATTGACTTCCACAGGGTATCAAATATTAAAAACTTGACTGGGCATGGTGGCTCGCGCCTGTAATCCCAAAACTTCAGGAGGCCGAGACAAGTGGATCACAAGGTCAGGAGTTTGAGACCAGCCCAACCAACATGGTGAAACCACGTCTCTACTAAAACTACAAAAAAAAATACCCAGGCGTTGTGGTGGGTGCCTGTAATCCCAGCTACTTGGGAGGCTGAGGCAGGAGAATCACTTGAACCTGGGAGGTGGAAGCTGCAGTGAGCCGAGATTGCACCATTGCACTCCAGCCTGGGCAACAGAGTGAGACTCCGTCAGAAAAGCAAAAAACGAAAAAACAAAAAAACTCAGAGAGCTTGACAGAGGTGAAGAAATTCAGGTTAAGAAGTTTGAATCAAAAATCATCAGCTGGTTTCTAATATATCTTTGAGTGTTATTTACCCAAACTGTGTAAAGAGACCATTTGAATTTCTGTAAGATATTTTTCCTTGAGTCAAGGCCATTTATTTATTTGATGCCCGTTGATTTGTACACTATTCACAATCACAGCCTTAAAAAACTGCAATCCACATTAGCTGTGTCTTTTCAATGGTTTTTCTCCATACCCAGGTAGCTAACAGTTAGTAGGGCAGGAAAATGCCACTGCCTCTTTCTGAACACTGCATGAAGTAAGGGCGCTGCTATAGCTGAGCAAAACCCCCGTGCTGTGTAAAAGAAAAGTTGATCACTATACAGTAGCTTCTGTGGGGAGTTAGGGCTATTCTTAATTTGTGTCCTTAGGGGCTTGAGAATCAATTTAGGAGGAAGAAAATACCTACTCTCCTAGTGCAGTCATTTCTTCTTTTCTGTGGAAGCCTGCTGCTCTCAAGGTTCTTGTTATTTCTCCACCTTCCTTTCCCTGAAATGTGTCTTCCTGCTGTTCTTCTGTTCCTCTCTTCCAGGCTCTGTGCTGTCTCATTTGTTGGCAGCTAAATGGAATTTATTATACTCCTATTTTCTGAAGCAATTTAAGCACATGATTGTTGTATATCTCTTATCACAGCCAAAGCTTTCAAAGAAAAAAGGAAATAGGGAAGAGAAATAAGCAAAGTTGACATTTTTCCTGTGTCAGAGTAGAAAACACCTTAAACCCTGAAATCAAAAAAGCCTAGCCTTGAAGATCAAGTTATCTGTGTTGGCAGAAATACATCTAAGTATAAAAACAGCGTTGCTGAACAGATTTTTAAATATCTTTTCAGTGCCAACTCTAGGGAACTTGAACTTCAAATCTAGGATTCTTTGATTGTATCACTCAGTTCCCCTTAATCTGGCTAACTCCTAGTTATTCTTCAGATTCCGTCTTAGATACTTTCTTTTTACCAGTTAAGTGCTTCATAGCAACCCACAGATACCTATTTATCTACAGTCATCAAGCGTACTCATCTTTTTTTTCTAATTACTTATTTTCTTATCCTTCCATCCCATGAGATTTGAGAATTCTTGAAACCAGGATAGTATTTTTTCTACTCAGTGCCTAATACATTGATTAATGTATAGTAAACACAGTAAGTATTTGTTGAATGAATGAAAGAGTACTGTAGACACTGTGAGATATATAGAACTACATGAGAAATTTCTTTCCTCCATCCCTCCCTCTCTCTCTCCTTCCTTCCTTCCTTCCTTCTTTCTTCTTTCCTTTCTTTCTTTCCTTTCTGTCTTTCCTTCCTTTCCTTTCCTTTCCTTGCCTTTGCCTTTGCCTTTGCCCTTGCTCTTGCCCTTGCCCTTGCCCTTGCCCTTTCTTTTCCTTCATTCTTTCTGGGTCTTGCACTGTTGCCCAGGCTGGAGTGCAGTGGCGCAATCTTGGCTCACTCCAACTTCCACCTTCTGGGTTGAAGCAATTCTCCTGCCTCAGCCTCACAAGTAGCTGGGATTACAGGTGAGTGCCACTGCACTCTGCTAAATTTTGTGTTTTTAGTAGAGATGGGTTATCACCATGTTGGCCAGGCTGATCCCGAACTCCTGACCTCAAGTAATCTACCCACTTTGGCCTCCCAAAATGTTGAAATTACATGTGTGAGCCACCGTGCCCAGCTGAGAAATTTATTTCTCATACTCTTTTGGGAGAAATGGAATTAGCAAACATAAAACAATTATAAAGCAATTTGGATCCAAATTTCACTGCCTCTAGTCACTAAAATAGAGACAATGTATACTTCTGTTTGTGTGTTTTTATAAGTACAATAGGATTTCATGTACAAGTGATATAATTGTTTCAAACCATAGTAGTTAGAGGAATCTTTACGGAAGAGGTAGGGTTTAAGTGCAAAATTGAAAAGTGGAAAGGACTTAGATGAAGAATGTATTTGGAAACCAAGATCTAACCACATTATGCTCTATTTGTTAGGGCTACAAACCTGGGGGGAAGATAGAGTTAAGTCCGTCTATCAACTGAAAAATACAATGTGATAGGTAAAGTAGGCATTTCATAGAAAGGTCATTATATTTGAATTATTACAAATGAAATAATTTACCACCCTGCAGATCAAAAGGTGTTGTCCAAATTACTGGAAGAAAAGGAATTGCATTTAGTAGAGCAAACCTGAGGAAAATTATATGCAAAGATTAAGACATTGGTTAGACTTTCGAATATTAGAACATGAAACTTAGACCTAGCCTTTAAAAACTTTTTAAAAAGAGCTTTAAATAAGCATCAAACTTCAATAACACTCTGAGGCCTACCCAAAATAAGGCTAAATGCATTTAAAAATTATTTTATTTCTAAGTGATAATAACTGAATGATAAAATATTTTATTATTGAGCTATTTTCCTTATAAGCTTTTAATCAATCTTAATTATATTAGTCTGATAATAATACATTATTTAATATTAAATTTATGCTGTAACAATATAAATTAATTATAGGGCTGCAACTTCTCATTTACTGGATTAAAACTAGAGCTGAGAATCTAAAGTTTCTAATGAAGATTCCTACCTCTGAATAACATTCATTTTGGCTTTGCTCTGAATATGATGCCATTGCTTTGAGAATATATCAAATATAGTTGTTTTTACCAGGTAGCTTTGCAGTTCTCAATGTGATTTAGCTAATGTGAATGTAAAAAATTAGATGTAAATTGATGTTACAACTAAAATTTCCTCCTGATGCTGTCATTTTAATACAGTTTTATATAATGTCTCTATTTGGTTAGTCCACATTCCTGATGATCTGTTCCAATACATAGAGCTTCCATTTAAACCTTATGTTAGATCACATCTAAGATTTAAATGGTTGCAAGTACGGCATAAATTGGGCTACAAGGACACCAGAGCAACTACAGTTAACTTACAAAAACATCCAACATTTGGAGAGTTGTCATGATCAACATAGTCTTGTTTCTGAAAATTTATCATTAGGGAAAGAAACTGAGCAGCTTTGTACCCTAAAGTAGAGGAGCTAATAGAGAGTAAGTTTTCACTGTGAAATTTCTGGGTGAATGCATCTCCTCTGAATGTCCCTGTCAGAGGGAACAGAAGCAGTGGCAAACACAGAGGTACCATCATTAAAGATTATCCTGTGTTTCCTGAGTCGATAGAGGACTAATTTCACCTCCTATCTCTAACCTCTGAGTTCTTAGCCTGGGAGTCCTCAGATGAGCTTCAGGGCAAGTGAACTTCATTTTTGGCCCTTCATTTAGGAGGTGGGCTAGGTTGGGAGACACTAAGCCAGATTTGGAAATAGGAAGTGAGAATCTTAGCCAGCATCAGGGAGGCAGGAACCACAGCCCAGCACTGCTAAGATAGCAATATAGCTCTTTCACTATGGACATCTGCTTTGAGAAGAATTTTGAACTTGTTATAGAAGTATTTTTATAGGACATTAAACCATAACTCACAGAGTCCCTTTTTGGTATATCTTTAGGTCTAAATATATTGAGGATTGTCATAATTACTCTACAAAAGTTATCTTCAATTGGCAAGGCAGGATCAAGACATATTTATATACACTCAATATAATTGAACCAAGCAGATAATTGTCCTCAGGGGGTTAAGGAGTAATTCCATACATCTCTCAAACAATTCAACATAAAGACTAGTAGCAAATCCTGAATATTGTAGAAGTGTATGAACTTCTACACACTGAATAACTCTTTCATATTTGTTTTTTTCTAAAATATTTTACTTTTGCCTGATCTATAAATTCTTAAATTAATTTTCTTAAGCTTTAGCGATACTCTAGTTATAAAGCACATGATACTAAGGTAGACTTTTAGTAGAAGGAGCAAAATTGTTATTTGTAGTTTCTAATTAACTGATAGTTATAAACATAATATTATTTTTAAGTGTTCAGCTCCAAAGATATGGAGAACCCCTAATGGCAAAACAATTGAGATGGATACGCAGTTCACCATCAGAGCCAGAGAGCTGCAAAATATCTATAAGTGCATCATGCTGAAAAATATCTCTCAAGATGAGAGGCTAGATGTGCTCTTAACTCTTAAACACACTGTAAAGGTATGTTAACTTTCTCTTAGTTTGGGGGTAGAGTTCACTATCAATAAAAAAAATTAATAAAATACTAAAACAAGTAAAGTGTTTTACATTAAGAATTGTTTTGGTATAATTTGGGTGGTTTATTCATTAATATTTACCTAAAAGTTCTCAAAATATGTTATATTACATAATAAATGTAAATATAGTGTAATGAATGTAAATATATCTTTATGCAATGAATGAAAATATATGCAGTATAGCATGAGATTAATAATTACATAAACAGCAATTATTTACATATTTTGACATTTTTCAGTGAAAAATTGATTTTTAGCAGTTTTAAAGCAGCTCCATTGTATTTTTATCTTTTTTCTCGTCAGTTAGTTATTGATTTTCTGTGTTCTTAATCCTACTTTTAATGAAAACAAGGTTAGTGGATGTCACAGATCAAATTTTCCCAAGAAACAAGAAACAAACTCAGAGATGGGTTTTATATTTAGGAAGTTTGCTGGAGAGTGCTATCAGGGATAATTCCTGTGAGGCAGTAGAGAAATCAGAATTGGCAGGATAGAGAAATTAAATTGTGGTGGATTCTCAACACTGACTTCAGCCAGTGTCACGGGGAATTCTGAAACTTTAAAGGCCATCCATAGTTGTCCTGAATTGAGGCAGGACAGTTTACTCCCACTTTGACCATTTATTGGATGGGCTGCCGCCAGAAGGGCATGACTTTGGATGAGATAACTTTCTTTATTAGAGAGCAATTCTCAGAAAGAGCCTCACTTGAGAGTTGTCAGCCAACAATCTACCAAGATGGGGAGAATACACATACTGTTGCCTGGATCCACTTCATGTTGTAGGTTTTAGGATTAGCTCCTCCGGATTTAGCTAGGCCCCAAAGCAAGGTTAATAAGAAAAACTGCAGCCCCTAGTGTAGTCATTGGCTTTAAGGCCACAGGAGATGCTCACTGTTTCCTTCCTCTACTATCTATTTTAGATTTCCTTCTCCCTGAACTAGCACCTTGACAGGTCCAGTTGGTCTACTTTTTGGAGTGACTTGCAGCTTGAGAGGTCTGAACCACAGGTCACTCTGCTTTTCTCAGGCTGAGGCTACCAGACTTCCATTTACTGTCAAAATCAGGCAAAGATATACCAAGAAATGCCCACTACCTGGGTGCCAAACATATTCTTCTCTGTCCCTATTGGGTAATAACTGCACCATTGCTTTTGAAGATCAGAGTCAGTTACCTCTATAACTGAGGAAACACTTGCCTTGCCCACAGGTCTCTTGGCCTGCAGAGCTTAGGCATTAGTTGTAGCTCAGAGTTTAATAGGACTTGCACTATGTCTTACATTAGAAGAATTTTTCCTCCAGGAATTAGGACCTGTAAACTTAAAGAGTCCAGAGTTACGGCAGGAAGGAAAAATTTCCCAAGTAGTAAGTGGGGCCATTTTTACTTTCACCTCCTCTGTTCCCAGGCTAGGGCAGTTTCAGGGGCTTCCACTTGGTTTTCCTCATCATGATAGCTCTCACTCCACAGGTCAAGAAATCAAGGGTAGTGAGGCTGTGATACTATCAAGTATTCTATTCCAGTTATATATTCAAGGACTAGGGAAATGAATACTGGGTGGCCGTTTGAACCCAGTAGATCCATTATGAGCTGGACCTGGGCGAAGACTTGATTTAGTTTTTGTTTTCACATACCCCAGACTCTCACGGGATCATGGGTCTCTATACTGCCACAGCAATTAGTCATTTGATTCACAATGTCCCTGAGAAGAAATATGACCTTAGATGAGGCAGTTTGTTTTCAGCTGATGGTAACTGTCTATCTTTAGGCCAGATGGCTCTCTTCAGCACAGGGAATTCTCAGAGAGAGGCTCAGTGGAGGGCTGTCAGCTACCACAACTTGTGGTTGAGAGTCTCCTTCAGTGCTGAAATAGGGCTGATCTGGGCAACACACTCGAACTTTCATTACAATGAATATGTTTTCTATATTTCTAATTAAAGGGGGAAACTCTACTGTTATTAGGACCATTGGTATAGCTCTTGCATTTTATAGCCCAAATTAAATAATTTACATTATTTTATTTAATTTATCCTGACCATAATGTAAGCTCAATATTTAATGTAAGCTTATGTAATAAGTGGGCAATACAGGTAAAAAGTATTTGGGTTCTGAATTGTGCTTTTGAGTTCTCAAGTTAATAAAACACTTGGCAGATGCTTGTTCAGTATAGCACAGAAATACAGGTTGTTTCTGAGTGATCATCTGTATTAACTAACGTTTATACATAAGCAATGGATTAGATAACTGCATGGTCAGTCTGTTTTGGTCATCAATATGGCCCAGATTGCCAGAACATACAGGCATAGATATTGTAGTGAAAATGAGTGGTTCACTATATGTAACAACTGAAAACTGTCAGCCATATTTAGGTCCATCTAAGTGAGCTACATGATTACAAACCTGAGAATTTCATAAGCATAACATTTTGATATTCTGTGTAGGTTTCTGTACTCCTAACTGTAAAGAACACTCTTTCTGTTGATGAGTTTATGTGTCTGTCCTCCAAGGCACACAAAACTCTTAAAACACATTAAATAATTGGGTAAATGGTTCTTCCTGGGAGATCTCCATAGATATCTTGCATTTCTTACCAGCAGAGGCGTTGACTGCCTTTTTTTCTGGACTACCTTTTCAAAGATGTTTGCATAGTGACCAACCTTGAAAGATAAGAGATAGGTAGGGAGGGAGAAGCAATAGGTCCAGAGGTAGGAAATAAACATGATACTTACAGAGGGCAGTAAAAAGACCAGATTGGCAAAAAGAGAGTGCATAGGGAATATAATATAAATCCTGACATAATTAGGACCAGTAATAAAAAGGCCAAAGGATGGACTCATAAAAGGCAAATCATGCATATCTTACTATGTTTAGTATGAAATAATCATGTATACATTTACTTGAAAATATTTTGATGGAGGGTTAAAGTCTTTAAGCACAACTCAAATTCTGACTCTTCATTTATGGCTGCACAACCTTAAAATAAGTTAATATTTCTTCTGAAAATCAGTTTTGTCATTTGTAAAATTAGTTACTTTGAGAATATGTATGTGTGTATCTACATGTATGTATATATATATACACACATATATATAAATATAAAAACTTAATATAGTGCCTTACAAAGAGGGGGGCCTCAATAAAAGGTGTTATTTTGATAGTAGTTACTAATACAGACCAGTGAATTTTAAACCTCAGTGCATATTAGAATCACCTGGAGAGCCTGCAAGAGGGACAGCATGAATGAATATGAGCATAAATGAGTATAAATCTAGGCCCCACTTTAGAGCAGTTAAATTAGCTCCTCAGGTATGAGGACAATATTAAAATTTTTTTAAATCTCCCTGAGGTCCTTCTAAAGTGCCTCCAGGGTAAAGGACCACTGATGCAGACTCTCATATTAGCCTTACCAACCATGTAGTACAAAGTACAGAAGAGCGTTATTTTACAATTAATGACTTTATCTTCTGACTCCTTCATTCAAGCTGTGTATCTTCCAGTTTTCCCTTGGGCAATTGGAGGACCTAATAAATACTTCTACATTAATCACTTTATTACTTGTGGCTTTTTCATCCAACCACACTCATTTATATTACTTTATAAAAAATATTGTGACCTATAATAAATAGGCAGAAAAGTGAATAAAATATATACGTACAGTTTAACAAATATTAAACAGGATGTTGTCAATGTTTCTGGTGTCCTCTTTTCCAATTCCTCCTGTCATCTCCTAGAAGTAACTATCATACTGACTTTCGTGGTAGTCATTTTCTTGATTTTTCTTCATAGTTTTACCACCTCTGTATAAATATGTAAATAATATGATTTAGTGTTGCTTATTCTTGAATTTTATTTGACAGAATTGTACTATATCTGTTATTTTGTACTTGCAGTATTTTGCTTAAAATTAATTTGTAAGATTTAAGTTTTTGTTGTATATATAGCTATATATACAACAAAAAATGAACTATAGCTATAGTTCATTTATTTCCATATATTAGATAATTTATTGTGTAAATAAGCTGTAATTTATTAATGTAATCTATTTATGGACTATTGGCTGTTTCTAATTTTCAGTTAATATGAACAGTAGAGCTCTACATGCACATTTCTTTAAAGCACCTAAGAGTAGAATTCCTGGGTCATAGATTTGGCATATATTTAACTCTAGTGTGTCGGATATACCGATTTTTTTCCAAATTAGTTTTGCCAATTTATATTCCTATTGGCAATGTTTCATTTCTTTTGGAATGTAGATTTTGGTTTGTTTCGGTGGCAATTTGAAAATGAACTTAGTGATTTGTAAAATTTTATACCATATATTTTTGTGTTTTGTATAGGAACATGAATGTAAACTAACTCAGGAAATTCTAGAATTGATTGACAGAGAGGTTGACCTTATGATGAGAGGAGTCAAACATCATAACCTTGAAGGACTCAGAAAAAGAATTGCGACACTCTTTTTTCATTATATCAAAACACCTCTGTTTAATCCTGAAGTTGCAAAATACCTTAAGGTATTCTACTTCTTTATATTCCTTCTTCAAAATCCTAAGATGTGGCATAGTAAATTGAAGTATATTCAAGTTTTGCTTTAACACTTTCCTTGGAGTCCATGTGGAATACCATCTTATTGGTGGTATCTCCTTTGAATGATTATTTTGTATGTTGGTAAACTACACTTACTTGACTTCTGAGTATTTCCAACTTTCAATTATTTCCTAATATCTTCACCAACTTTCCAACTGAATATTGCATTGTGTTGAATGTATTATGATTTCTCACACCTCCATGGCTTTGTACATACTGTTGGTTTCCCCTGGAACCATTCACTATTTACCCAGCCAATTCCTCTTCATTTTCTAAGACTCAACTCTCATCTCTTCTCCTTCATGAGGCGTCACAGGGAGTTAAATTGTTTTTTTCTGAGATTCTATGTTATACCTTGTCTGTGTTCCTTAAAACACTTATCACATAGTTATAGTTATTACTGAACAGATCCATATGGATCTTCTGAGAGAACTTCAAATGTAATGTATTTGAATTACACTATCTTCTCCAACTCCAACGTCGTTAGGCTTCTGTGGGAATTTTCATTGCCTTCTTACTGTGCAGAGCTATTTAAAATACTATTAGTAAAACTCTTGGGGTGGAGAATGTTGTCAGAGAATTATAGTTTTATTTCAATGATTATATTCAGTTAAAATTTACTTAAAAAGCTGACTAAACATCTTTAGCTTTTTTGAAAAAACAAAATCTCATATTTAGTCAAGACTTCTAGAAGAATAAATACTGTTTAATTTTTATATTTTTCAAATTCATTTTTTAAAACCTGATTGTATTGCAAAGATATTAAAATATAACAAAAGTCCAAGAGAAAAAGTTCCCATTATATTATTTCTTATTCAAACCAGTATTTCATTTGTCTGAGCCACCATCTTTCTCTGTAGACTTATTCGGTTTATATTTGGAGTAATACAATTGATAGAGTTTCTACAACTTTACATAATGTTATATCATTTTATTTATTTTTAAATTTTACCTTTGGTAAAATGTACTCTTTTTGGTAAGTTCTGAAAAATGTATAGAGTCATATAACCAGTAGCACAGTCAAAATAAGAAATGGTCGTATCATCCCCCAGAATTCTCTCATGCTGCCACTTTGTAGTCAGCCATTTCCCTAACTTCCCGATCCTTGGCAAACACTGATATGTATTTTATTTTTATAGTTTTATCTGTTTCAGAAGGTCATATAAATGGATTCATACTATATGTAGTCTTTTGAGACTGACTTCTTTCACTTAGCATATTGCATTTGAGATTCACTCATGTTTTTGAGTGTGTCAGTGGTTTGTTTTTATAGCCCAAAAATATTCTAATATCTGGATATACAAGAAGTCTTTAAAAATCCATTCACAGTTGTAGGACATTTGGATTGTTTAGAGTTTTGGTCTTTTATGAATAAAGTCATTATAAGTACTAGATACGAGTTTTTGGGTAAATTGATTGTTTTGGGGTAAATTCCTAGAAAGTGGCATATTGAATCACATGGTAAATGCATGTTTACTTTAAAAAGAGACTACTAAACATTTTTTTTTCCAAACTGACTGCACCATGTTGCGTTTCTGCCTGCGGTATGTGATAAATATATTAATTAAGATAAAGTGTTTAAAGTTTGTTCCTGAATCTAGGACACACCTATGGATTATCCTGTACTTCTTTTTTGGGAGGAATATACTCTTTAATATCTTAAACTACTGGCTGGATTTAAACGTTACTGGCTTTAAAAAGGAATGGCTCATTTGCACATTTTTAGTTTGCATAGTGGGAGAAGAATTTGAAGGAACACCACTACCCCCACAACCACTTTTTGGGAGTAGGCCAGCATGAAGTACCCAGTGTACTCTGGAGAATGCATAGTGTTAAATTCTGCAGCTTAAATGGAGCCCTCTGTCATCATAATAATAATGAGAATGAGTTTTTTTTTTTTCTTGCACAATTTCAGATGGGTAGAGAATATCTTTCCATGTCATTATAATAAATGCTCCATCTATAATGGAGAGGTGTGCTAACGTGTTTATGAGGTTGACTGATGTATTTGCTAATTTAATGCATAGAAGGCATGAAGATAAAATAATCATTTAAGATAAACAAAATGTGTAAATCTCAGAATAAGAAAATAAACCAGATAAGTTGTCTTCTGGATCTTTGATCCATATACCCCAGATCACTCTTCTTTTCTCTCGAAGAACTGACTACCTTTTAAATTTACATATTGTCTTATCTCCCAAAATTACAAGACAAGGGACAATGAAGTTTTTAAAGAATATTACCCTTCAGGAAGATGGAGCGTTTAGGAAAAGTAAGGCAGAGTAGAAGGGAAGGTGCAGAAAGGTAACAGATGTTCAGAACAAAGTAAAACATTGGAAGGGATTATAATGGTAAATATTTTAAATCTACATTGAGTAAGAGAAAAAATTTATAGATTTATAGAACATTGATGTCTATTTCCTTCTTTATAAAAATATTTTTTGAAAGTCTTATATATCACATGCAAACTCTGTTGCTGCTTGATCTTTACTTTCATGGAAGCCAGAGGTACTGATGTACCATAAATTAGGAAAGACTGGCTTATATACATCTTGATTCAGTTTGTGTTGAGATGTTCACAGTTCACTCATTCATTCATGCCCATAGTGAATAGTGAATTTTTAGCCCATAGTGAATGATTGGATTGATTATTTTGTTGATAGAATTACTCTCTGTCTATTGTTTTAGACATAGAATTTCAAACTTTGAAAATTAATCATTTGAACTAATCCAAATTTATTTTGAAGATAAATTAAACGAGAAGAACAATTGGTTTAGTGGGTTTTTACTTATATGTGAATCTATCTATTGCCTATAGGAATAACTAATGTAGAACTGAAAAAAATCCAAACTTTTCTTAACAATAAAAAGCCTCTTCCTACTATTTTTTTCAGTCAATTAATTTTCTAAGTGATTTTACAACTAATATCTAAGAATTGATGAATAACAGATTTTCAGTATTTTGGCAGGATGAATAAATACTGCTGGAAATTTAGATTTTCTATAGAATAAGAAGTTAAGGGAAAATATAATTTTGGAAATTAGCCAACTGTTTTTTTTTTTTAATCTCATTCTAAGATAAGTTAGCCCTTGATGCTTCTATTAGTTAGGATCATATTTGGCCTGGCCTGGCTTATTTATTTATTTATTTTTTTACTATTTAGGTCCCTCAAGACCCATTGAAATTTTATAAAAAGATTTACTTTTGCCACAGTTGCCAGCTTTATTTGCCTTCTACAGAGTTTTCTATATCATCCACCTCACGCCGCATATACCGGTGTCGTAACTGCATTAGCCTTGAGAATGAGGCTCAAAAACGAGAATCATTTTTGAAGTACAAATGTTTGCTTCAACAGCTCTACTTTACAGAAGCTGATTATGAAGATGATTCTAAAATTGCTTTCTTGATGCAGGTATGGTCAATAAGGGGTGCCAATTATAGCTGAAGCCTGTCAAGGAGGCTGTCTTGCAATCTTATGCGTGTTTGTGTGTGTGTGTGTGATTGTTTAATGACTCTCTATTCCACTAGACTGTAAGCTCTGTAAGGGCAGGAGTATGCTTTTTATTCCTCCTGCTCACCATTATACCTCTATAACCTAATACAGTACCAAGTTTTTATTTAAGGCCCTCAATATTTGTTGAATGAATGAATGACTTTCACAGAAACTGATGTTACATATACACATACTAGTGTTTATGAATAACAGTACTAATTAATGTAAACCGAATGTGACCATAATGGTAAATAACACCAAAAGTGAAAGCTAAGGCTTATAGAAAGTTAAAAAAAAAAAAACCTTAAGGAAAGACTTTGATACTTGTCTGTGTAAAGTGTTGGTATGAACCACACAACTGGAAAATTTCTGGCCAGAGTTCTTTTGGATGAATCATTGCATTGGATCATTGACCCTATCCGCAATCTGCTTCTCTTAAGAACTTCTCCTAGCTCTGTGAGAGGGTGGAGCCTGTGAGATCAAGAACTCTGACCTGAATTCCTAACTTAACCACTACTTTGGTCTCTTTGGTTATTCCATGACTTCTATTGGGTTGTTTAGGCCACAGGATAGTCTGTGTCTCTACAAAATAAAAACAAATTCCTGACACTGTTTGGACTTATGTAAGGGAGTGAGAAAAGAGAAGGACTTACTTGTTGTTGATATGACTACCCAACATGAGCCACTTATTAATAAAAGTATGTTATAGTGCACTATTCACCTCATTAATGATATTTGTGTTCACAGACTGTCAAATAAGGGCAAATTTTCTGTAAATTAAAGTTATTAATTAAAATGAACTAAACTGTGTTTAATACCAAATAGGAAAATAGGCACTACTATGAATAGAAAACTTTATAGAGATTTAAAAACAGGTACCAAATGTGATGCGCTTTGTTAAAAAATTCTTCTAAATCAGTAGCTTTCAAACTCTTAAATCTCAATCTACAGTAAAAATGTATTTTTATGACAACCTGATATAGGCATGCATGATAATTCTCAATACTCAGTACCTATATGGCTTTACATACTTTATTGAGTTAATCAGCACAAAATTCCCATCGAAATAGCCTTATTTCTATTCTGCAGATGAGGAAAGTGAAGCACTGAGCAGTTAACAAACTTGTCCAAGTTTACGCTACTAAGTACCAGCACCAAGATTGAAAACTAGGCAGTTTGAGTCCCAGAATCCATACATGTAAACACATGCTGTTCTGCCTCAGAAATAAGAGTTTCCAAAATAATGTTTATCTTTACCCCTATGGATGCACTCTGATGTTTTCTATTCAGTCTCAGTCTACTTATTCTAATTTCCATTTGGAAAACTTTGGTATCACCCAAGAGGTAGCAACCCACAGTTTGAAAAACACAAATTAAAATGATTACATATTTTGTCCAATAGAATGAATATTTTATTAATAAATTTGATGTTTATATCAGCTTAAATTCTTATTTGCTACTTTTATTCAGGAATTGTTGACATGACAGATGTATATTTCCTTGTAGAGAATCTTATATGTACTAGGGCTTTAATATAAGTCACCAACAAGTGCTGCCTCAATATTCCATGTTGTATTAGTCAGATTTCTCCTGAGAAACAGAACCAATAGGAAATTTTATACATATATGCTATATATATATACACATATAAGGAGATTTGTTACAAGGAATTTGCTCACATAATTATGGAGGCTGGTAAATCTAAAACCTAAACAGCTGATGGCCCAGTTCAAGTCTGCTGACCAGCAGGCTGCTATAGAACCAGGAGGAGCCAATGTCTTAATTCAATGGCCATTAGGCAAGAACAGTCTTCCTTACTTGGGGGCAGGGTCAACTTTTTGTTCTATTCAGGCCTTCAACTGATTGGATAAAGCCCACTCACATTATGGAAGACAATCTGCTTTACTCAGTTTATTGACTTAAATGTTAATCTCATCCAAAACTACCCTCACATAAACACCAGAATACCATATGACCAAATATCTGGGTATCCTGTGGCCTCATCAAGTTGATGTAAAATCAACCATTACACATATTGAGTGAAAAAATTCTAGGGGAGCATTGTAACCTTTCAGATAAGGATAATCTCCATTAGATGTGATTTAATTTCAATACTGTATCTGTGTAGGGTTTTGGTCTCTTATACTACTTTTCCAATGTCTAGGATTAGCAGACAAATATGAGTGTCCAGTAACTTCCCCCCTTGTAATTGGTGTAATTTTGATTAATATTTATTTCAGTAATAGCATTTGAGGCATAATTTGAATATTTGAACATTCTCATAAACAGTAAATCTTGTGAACAACAGCAAATATTAGCATATATTAAATGTGAACATGATGTCATATAAAATGAAAAGGTGAAAGCTAATATATACAAAAAGTAAACATTCTGCTTAGACAAGAGATTTGAGTGTTGTACTAGTCACCTCATTTATCTGTAATGCATACAAATACTGCCTAATAGGCAATAGTATTGCTGTTTTACTGCAAAAATTTCAAGTACAATGACTACTTGAAAGGTAGAAAGCTCTTAGAGACTGCCAATCACACTTATCATGTGCATATTTGACATTTACATGCAAATAAACATGTTATTCTGTATGATACAATTTCAAAATTATTAGTACAGTTGAGCAAGTAAATTAAAAACAAAAATGTAAACAAGATGCATTTTGAATGTAAGGAAAATATATAAAACATTGAATTTTAAAAGTCTATAAATTTATTTTTCATAGCAGCTGTGTACAGAGTATTGTCTTTTTTAGCATTAATTAAAAGCTAGAATGCATTAGTTGAGCTTAATATATTGAATTATCAATTTATGAAATACTGTCATAGCTGATGATTACAGGTTCTTTTTGTTTTTTACTTTGGCAAATTGTTAGGTTTTGTCTACTCATTTTACAGAAAATATTTCTGCTCTCACAGTTTTTCACAGAAGCTTTTAAAAAAAATGTTCTTTTTACATGCTTATACTTCATTGAGTTTGTCCCTCTCTGGCAATTCTTAATTTATAATGCAGACCCCATGATAAAAAGTCATTCCAAGAGTTTTAGCTAATAAAGTTTACATTTTTAAAAAAGTTTTAAACAACAATTTCATTACCCCTCTTTTTTATTGAAACAACCAAGTCTTTTAATTAACACTAAGTGAATTACTTATCTTTATTAAATCTCAACTTCCTGTGTTCGCTTCAGCAGCCCATATACTGAAACTGAAACCATACAGTGAAGATTAGCATGGCCCTTGGACAAGGATGACATGCAAACTTGTGAAGTGTTCCATATAAAAAAAACTCAACTTCCTCATTTGTAAAATGGCAGTAAAAGGTTTTAAAAGGTCTCGACAATGGTCCTGAAATTAAGATGGTACTTACTAATGAGTTTTTAAAAATCATTGAATACCATATGTTTATTATGGCAACATTACAGTATTATTAATATTATATTAAGATAAAATTAGCATACTGAAATAAATTTATACTGCTTACTCTGGTTTAGAGATGGGGACGCAACTGTGAGACTGATAATGTAGTTTAGGCAAAATGAACAGAAGTTTAGTGAAAAATAAGGGGCTATGTGTCATTGAAACCTAGTGAATAATATTTCACTTAAAAATACTCTATAACTTAATTATTTGCTCAAGTAATATAATAATCTTAAACGAATTTAAACTACATTGTTTTTAAAACTTGCTTTGACATGCAGCTACAAGACATTCAGTACCTAACAGAGAACATCTGGGCGTCCCAGTCCGTCCTCAGTGCCTGGGACGATCTCAGTGATCTGGTCATGGTCAGATGGAATAAATCCCTGGAGTGGTCCCCCTGGAACTGTATTCTTCTTACCAAAGATGAAGCGGCTGCTCATCTCAACCTAACAAGTATTGAAGAGGTAAGAAAGGTGAATTTTATTTGTGAAGTTAATTTAATCATTGGAATTATTAGAGCTAACTGGACTGCCTTCTAATATATTCCATGCTTAAATACTTCCATCAGATTAAGAAACAGAACTTATGGATTAACAGCAAAAAAATATATGAATGGCATATATGGCACAGATAAATAAAAGGTATATATAAGAGATTTGAACATATTACAAGTCCTAAACATCATACCAGTCTCTCCTAATAGCAAGTTTAAGCATATTCCACAGTAAATTCCATGAAGGTAGCGATTTTGTTCAGCTTATTTACATCTATTTCTCTGATACCTACAATACTGACTGTTGCAGAGTGGAGTTTCTAAGTATTTGTTGAATGAATAAATGTGCATTACCACCAGATAGGTATTATGGAACCCAGAATCTGTCCTTCTTTGATTAATTATCATGAGTCTGCTTAAAAACACCCAACTCTCAAATTTTTTTCATAATTTTGTGCTCTAAATGGCAATCATACTGATGGAATGTAGTTCTGATGCTCCATTTTTCATTTGCTTCCAACTTGCCAGGAGCGGAGCAAGCACTATAAACATTAAATGCCATTTACTGTAATTTTAGTAACTTACATGATGCAATCTGTAAAACATTTTGATGGGTAAATTGAGGGGCTCCTGAAGAGTTCCTAGAGAGTTCCACTTACACTAAGTTCAAGATCCCAATAATTAATACTGATTCTCTGCATTCTTTAATTCTATGCAAGATGTCAGCTAAGTAAAGTAAAGAAATTACAAAATACAATAGTCATTTAAAATAGTGTGATTCCCTGTTTGTTTTTTTCATGGAACAAGGGGTGATTAATATAAAGATAAGAAACTAGCTAAGGTTTTAGTTTTTAAATATTTTTTTAGTTTTAGGAAGCAAGGCTAAGGAAAATTTCACTCTAGGGATTGAAAGAAAAGGTAGCAATAAGTTGAAGCTGTGTTAAATGTTATATTTGGTAAACTAAGCTGCCTCATAAATATTTAACCACAGGAAGCATAGTAAATACTAGCAATATCATTTCATCTAGGACCCATGATGAGATTGAGGTTCATTCCCAAAGCTGATATTCCAGTGCTTCTTCAATTAATCCACACAACTCCCTTTGTGCATTTAATCAAATTACTGCAGTATCGAATTAAATGTTCTATTCATATGCATTTCTAATTTCAGAATGCCAGTCTTATCGAATTTCTATAAAGGGCACCAAGATTTGCAACCAGACAAACTGGAAGAACATTTGCCTTTTTTATGATTTTGGGCTGATACAGTCTTTTAACTATTAACTTTCAGCCCAATTGAAGAGTAGCTTGTGTCTTGCAGAAAGATGGAACATTTTCAGAATTTTCTTAATGTTCAGAGATATTTGCTTTCTTAAGAAGTTAAAAAATGCTTTAAAGTTAATATGAAACAGGTATAGGAAATGTGGAAAAACACTTTTCGTTAATGTGAACTTTAAGTGGAGCAGATTGATCTCTCCTTGTGTGCACATTGGCCAAAGTAGGAACAATCGTGGACTTAAAATCAGTAATCCTGACCCATTTACTCAAATCTCTGTCACTGACAACTTTACATTAAAACCTGCCCTCTTTGCTTCATAAATGTTTAGAAAGATTAGCTAAATAAGTGGAATCAGTAAAGAGGATAAAAGCAGCCCTGGCTCTGAATTCTAGCTTTACCATTCATGAGTTGGGAGAAATTGGACAAATTTGTGAATGTCTCAATGATCCAGTTTCTTGTCTATAAAAAAGAGATAATGGTATCTCATCATAGGGAAGCTTTGAGTAGACCATTATTTAAAGCTTTCCACATAGTTTTTTTTGGCATGAATAAACTTACGTAGTAACTATGAAAGCACTTTAAAAATTTTTGATGCATTTTTAATTTTCATAAAAGCAATATATTATTGGCTTAGAATCTGAACATAGTAAAAAATGTAATGTAGAAAGTAAAAGTCTCAGAGGTTGAGGGAATAGGAAGAGATTTGTTAAGGATAACACAAATTATAGCTAGATAGGAGGAGTGAGTTCTAGTACTGTTCTGTGCCACTGTAGGTTGTCTATAGTTAATTACAATATATAGTTCCAAATAGCTAGAAGAAGCATATCAAAAGTTCCCAGCACAAAGAAATAATAAATATTTGAGATGAATATGCTAATTACTCTGATCATGATATGTGTATCATCCCATCATGATGTACCCCATAAATATGTACAATTATTATCAATTTAAACATTTTAAAAATAATTGAATGAATAAATAAAGGAAGGCAAATAAACAAATCTCCCATGTAGAATTCCAAATAATTTATGTATATACTCTCCACTCTTAAGGAGTTGGAGAATAACTCTCCACCCTTTAAGTGTGGGCTGTGCATAACTCCTTTCCAAAGAGTATATTATGGATGGAAGAGGAGGAACTTCACAGTAGAGAAACCTGACAAGCACTACCTCAGCCAGGTAATCAAGATTAACAGCAGGAGTGGTGTCATGTTGACGGTATGTACCCTTGATATGATGTGAGGAGAAGGGCACTTCAGCCCTGTGGTCTTCCTCTCCAAACCCATCCCTTCAGTCTAATAATGAAGAAAACATAGGACAAACCCAGATTGAGAAACATTCAGGAAAATGTGGGTGTGGGGTATATGGGACTTTTCTGTAATATTCTTAGAACTCTTTGTACACCCAAAGAATTTGTGGACATAGTTTAAAACCATCACATGGCTATTTCAAGAGAATGGACCTTATTTCAATGGGAAAAAAGGTCTTGATGTCCACCCATCCCTATCTCCATGTTACAATGATAACTACTATTTCTTATGTATATAATAGTCTATTGAAATCCTTCTGGAAATTTTCTATGTGTATGTAAGTATATACACTTTTACTATAGCAGGAATTTCATATTAAATGACTCTGAGAGTGTCTTTGCTTTACTTAACAATATAAATAATATAATATGGAAATATATTCAATTATTTAAGAGTTACTTATTAGTGCCTTGAACACATATATCATAATTTATCTCATCTTTACTAATTTATAGTTCTGTAAAGGCACTTTGAAAACCTGTAAAGTTCTGTACATGTGTAAGTTAATATAGCATAATAAAGTGTGTTTTCCTTGAATGAAATATGGGCTATGAAGTGGTAGAAACAGAGTTAGATTAGCTCAAAAGATGAATATTCTAACCTAGTAAATTTTTCTGTTAAGAAGAAATTTTAATAAGCCCAGGATACTCCTATATAATGCTTTCTTCTCCTTTGGTCCTTTCACCCAGGACTTTCTTTTATCTTTGATTTGACCTTTTTAATAAAGGGAATGTCTTATTCTCAGAAAATAAATTTTAGGAAGAAGTGTAGGTAGTAGTTGTGATTTGACTGAAAAGAGAGCCAATTAAGATTAATAGGTAATAGATTATATTTATTAATTTAACCAGAATTTACTTTTGAATGTGCCAAATACTGTACTAAGTAATTACAGAGAAACAAGAAAATTTAATGAATATAACTTTTTGTTGTCTCAGCTGCATTTGGGTTCAGCTACAAGAAGAAAAAATCAATTTATAATGATTTAATCAAATGTGAGTTTACTTTTCTTATGTAACAAGAAAGTTCAAATGTTGGCAGTTTGGGGCTATTATGGTGGCTCACCTCGTTCTCAGAAATTCAGGCCATCTCACTTTTTCCTCAGCCATATTTAATCTTCAGCTTTCTCTCTCATGCTTGATGGACTCTTAGTGATAGGAGAGCTAGTTCATCTACTTCATTACACGTACCTCTCAGTAATGGCAAAAGGCTAGAGGTGCTTAATAGGCGAGTCTTCCCACTCTTAAAAGTCCCTTTAAAAGGCTTTATTCAATTATATATATAAATAATTATATAAGATTATATATATTGTGTATAATTAAATAATCTTGGAAGACATTTAGTTGTCATGTCTCCTTAGATGCTTCTTGGTGGTGACAGTTTCTCAGACTTTCCTTGTTTTGTTTTTTTTATTTTTGTTTTTTCTGACCTCAATATCTATAACAATAATATAATTATATATATATATATTCTAACTAGACACCCCCAGTTAGAATAAAGACTAAGAAAGCTAGACATATCACACCCTGTACAAAATCAGGCCTCTGGCTCAAATGGAAGAGAGAATGAATACTGAGTTGGTAACTAGCAGCAATTTAAACTTAGAGAAGTCAGAGGGAGAGTTGGGGAAAACTTCCAGGTTAAAGTATCATAGGAACTGAGTCGTGAATGATGATAGACAATGTAGGAAAAATAAATGTAATCTGGGATGAAAGAATTGACAAGCAAAGGCACCGAGGCATGACAGTATTTTTATCTGGCAAAATACATCTGCAGTATTTACTAGGATTTGATTTTTTTCTTTGCAGGGATATGAACGCTCGTTTATTCACAAGATCAAACACAAGCATATCCTGGCTAAGAACTATTTTTCTCAGATTCCAGTGCTGGCTTCATTTATACTTGATGATCCTGAAATTGATGAGATCAGATGGAAACATCACTCAGACACAACACCTAAGATCCCATAAATATGTACAATTATTATCAATTTAAACATTTTAAAAATAATTGAATGAATAAATAAAGGAAGGCAAATAAACAAATCTCCCATGTAGAATTCCAAATAATTTATGTATATACTCTCCACTCTTAAGGAGTTGGAGAATAACTCTCCACCCTTTAAGTGTGGGCTGTGCATAACTCCTTTCCAAAGAGTATATTATGGATGGAAGAGGAGGAACTTCACAGTAGAGAAACCTGACAAGCACTACCTCAGCCAGGTAATCAAGATTAACAGCAGGAGTGGTGTCATGTTGACGGTATGTACCCTTGATATGATGTGAGGAGAAGGGCACTTCACCCCTGTGGTCTTCCTCCCCAAACCCATCCCATAATGAAGAAAACATAGGACAAACCCAGATTGAGAAACATTCAGGAAAATGTGGGTGTGGGGTATATGGGACTTTTCTGTAATATTCTTAGAACTCTTTGTACACCCAAAGAATTTGTGGACATAGTTTAAAACCATCACATGGCTATTTCAAGAGAATGGACCTTATTTCAATGGGAAAAAAGGTCTCTTGATGTCCACCCATCCCTATCTCCATGTTACAATGATAACTACTATTTCTTATGTATATAATAATCTATTGAAATCCTTCTGGAAATTTTCTATGTGTATGTAAGTATATACACTTTTACTATAGCAGGAATTTCATATTAAATGACTCTGAGAGTGTCTTTGCTTTACTTAACAATATAAATAATATAATATGGAAATATATTCAATTATTTAAGAGTTACTTATTAGTGCCTTGAACACATATATCATAATTTATCTCATCTTTACTAATTTATAGTTCTGTAAAGGCACTTTGAAAACCTGTAAAGTTCTGTACATGTGTAAGTTAATATAGCATAATAAAGTGTGTTTTCCTTGAATGAAATATGGGCTATGAAGTGGTAGAAACAGAGTTAGATTAGCTCAAAAGATGAATATTCTAACCTAGTAAATTTTTCTGTTAAGAAGAAATTTTAATAAGCCCAGGATACTCCTATATAATGCTTTCTTCTCCTTTGGTCCTTTCACCCAGGACTTTCTTTTATCTTTGATTTGACCTTTTTAATAAAGGGAATGTCTTATTCTCAGAAAATAAATTTTAGGAAGAAGTGTAGGTAGTAGTTGTGATTTGACTGAAAAGAGAGCCAATTAAGATTAATAGGTAATAGATTATATTTATTAATTTAACCAGAATTTACTTTTGAATGTGCCAAATACTGTACTAAGTAATTACAGAGAAACAAGAAAATTTAATGAATATAACTTTTTGTTGTCTCAGCTGCATTTGGGTTCAGCTACAAGAAGAAAAAATCAATTTATAATGATTTAATCAAATGTGAGTTTACTTTTCTTATGTAACAAGAAAGTTCAAATGTTGGCAGTTTGGGGCTATTATGGTGGCTCACCTCGTTCTCAGAAATTCAGGCCATCTCACTTTTTCCTCAGCCATATTTAATCTTCAGCTTTCTCTCTCATGCTTGATGGACTCTTAGTGATAGGAGAGCTAGTTCATCTACTTCATTACACGTACCTCTCAGTAATGGCAAAAGGCTAGAGGTGCTTAATAGGCGAGTCTTCCCACTCTTAAAAGTCCCTTTAAAAGGCTTTATTCAATTATATATATAAATAATTATATAAGATTATATATATTGTGTATAATTAAATAATCTTGGAAGACATTTAGTTGTCATGTCTCCTTAGATGCTTCTTGGTGGTGACAGTTTCTCAGACTTTCCTTGTTTTGTTTTTTTTATTTTTGTTTTTTCTGACCTCAATATCTATAACAATAATATAATTATATATATATATATTCTAACTAGACACCCCCAGTTAGAATAAAGACTAAGAAAGCTAGACATATCACACCCTGTACAAAATCAGGCCTCTGGCTCAAATGGAAGAGAGAATGAATACTGAGTTGGTAACTAGCAGCAATTTAAACTTAGAGAAGTCAGAGGGAGAGTTGGGGAAAACTTCCAGGTTAAAGTATCATAGGAACTGAGTCGTGAATGATGATAGACAATGTAGGAAAAATAAATGTAATCTGGGATGAAAGAATTGACAAGCAAAGGCACCGAGGCATGACAGTATTTTTATCTGGCAAAATACATCTGCAGTATTTACTAGGATTTGATTTTTTTCTTTGCAGGGATATGAACGCTCGTTTATTCACAAGATCAAACACAAGCATATCCTGGCTAAGAACTATTTTTCTCAGATTCCAGTGCTGGCTTCATTTATACTTGATGATCCTGAAATTGATGAGATCAGATGGAAACATCACTCAGACACAACACCTAAGATTATAGAATCCCAGAGACCGCCTCCTTAGGTGATCCAGGAATATTTGTTTGATGATCGGCATTTTGTTCACTGCTTATAGGGTAATACAGAGGTCACAGAGTATGGAAATGGAATTTAATCTGTTTATTGATTTTATTTTTTGTTTTTCATAAATATTTTGAGTTATATAAAGAGAAAACATTTCTATATAAGTATATTGTTGTTAGGAAGTTAGTGCTAAATTGAAATGCAGTTTTGTTACTGAAATTAATATTTTGGAGTAAAGAAAACATTTTAAAATGTGTTTTCACATTAAATTTTTTAAAAAATTTCAAGTATATTAGAGTTAAAATCTAACAACCAAATAAAAACTAGACAACTTTCAAGTTATTTGTTTTAGATAAAATGTAGTTATAGGAAGCTAATCAGTATGTGGAGGGGAGGAAACATTATAAAATGCTCTTTCTTGAAAATTTCCGTAAGCAGGATAAAAAAATTCATATTTTAGTATAGGCATTTGAATCTTTGCAGTTTGTTGTCTGCTTTCACCTTCCATCCTTCTCATAATCCCAATAAAACAATTGACACTATAAATAAATAAAAAACCTTAATTCTGGGTAAACAATGGAGCTATTAGCATACGCAAGAAAAACTTCCCGTGGACCATGGTGAAACTGTAAGAAGAATAAACTTGGTTAAATAAACCATAACAACCCCCTTCTCCAATAAACCAAAGAAGTGACCTTGACCACATATACATTAGGGACCTGCGGTGATGAGTAATGGTTTGCCAGTCAGTCTTAACAGGAAATGGATGGCACACTCGAAATAGCTTAAGCCAAGGAGAGTTTATTTACAAACGGCCTTATTGTAAGGTGTGGGTAGTGGGTAGGGAAACTAAAAGAATAGTAAAGGAACACAGGGCCAGTATCAGACAGGCTGTCTCTCCCTCTAGTCTCAAATGAATTTGGGGAGAAAGTCTGAGAACCCAGAAAGAGTGTAAAGAAGATAACTGAGAGGATCAAGTTATCTTGATCATGATAACATGACCAGTTGTGAAGGGAACAGCCAGGCATAAGGGAATCTCATGAACTAGAGAAATACACAATTTCATACTTCTTCCTTCCTCCAGTCTCCTGCTTGGGTTTCCCACTGGCCAAACCCAAAAGGAAAGCAGAAGGGGTAGGAGTCAGTTTATAATTTTTAGGGCTTCAAGGCAAAGAGCAGAGTATGTAAGGGGAAGAGTAGATCTGAAGGACTAAATAGAAAGTATCCAAATGGAGAAAGAATTAAAAGTGAAAATCTATAATCAAATAGCAGTATTTTACTCACTATCACACACAACATAGTTATATATACATAAGACATATGATTTTTCTCCTAATTCCAGTCAGCAATTAATGAGACTTTTCTCTCAAGTTTAATGATCAAGAAGTTAAATATTTGTTCTATGTAAATATTTGACAA
Source organism: Mandrillus leucophaeus (assembly GCF_000951045.1). NCBI lineage: Eukaryota > Metazoa > Chordata > Mammalia > Primates > Cercopithecidae > Mandrillus > Mandrillus leucophaeus. The sequence continues at coordinate 11,971,728 of NW_012105364.1, forward strand.
CATTTCAGCCACACATTTTGTAGGATATCTACAATTTTTTACAGCACATGGCAGTTGTTAAGAAAGTATATCAAGGAGGAAATTGCCATAATGTAGTCATTTTCAAGGTCTCATAGACAATTCAGGGAACTCTCTAAACAATAAATTACAGATGGGACTAGATTGGGGACCATTCTGATTACTGATAAACTGGCAGCAATTTAATACAGACAAATGCAGGTTTACACTGGAATGTAAATGGTTAGATGTTTTGTAAGACACTTTAGGAGAATCCCATAGCTCAGAGAAGAAAGGGTTGGGGAGGCAGGCAGTGAGAAGAAAATAGCCAGAGAGGAAGAAATAAAGGACTTTAGAATTCCCCTGTTGACCCAGGGGTGAAACAACTGGAATGGAAGACTTACGGAGAAAAATGGAGAGAGGATAGGAAATTTGAAGTCTGAAAGAAAGACGTGAGGGTATGTAGTCCCTTGGTTTCTCCTATCTGCTTTTTTGGTCTGTTGTCAGTGGCTGCAATTCTCTACATTAAACCACAGCTCTGGCTGGGTGGTAATCCCTCTTGCACCATGACTCTTTCTGAATTTTGAGTCATCTTTCCTTTTCCTCTTTTAGCTTAAGCATGAAAATGGCTTCCTTTTGTGTAGCTAGGTTAAGATGCTTTATTTTTTGTATTGATTTTGTTAGGGTCCTCTCCATTGTAAAAAATTATTTTATTAAATACTTCTTAAACAGTTCGAGTGAGCCAACAGATTTCTGCTGGACCTTGGCCCAAGCAGTAATTGGTACCAGAAATGATCTCAGGAAACTGAGCTTAAAATGGAATCCTAGCCGGTCACGCTGGCTCACGCCTGTAATCCCAGCACTTTGGGAGGCCGAGATGAGCGGATCACGAGGTCAGGAGATCGAGACCATCCTGGCTAACATGGTGAAACCCCGTCTCTACTAAAAATACAAAAAATTAGCCGGGCGAGGTGGCGGGCGCCTGCAGTCCCAGCTACTCGGGAGGCTGAGGCGGGAGAATGGCGTGAACCGTGAGGCGGAGCTTGCAGTGAGCCGAGATCGCGCCACTGCTCTCCAGCCTGGGCGACAGAGCGAGACTCCGTCTAAAGAAAAAAAAAAAAAGGAATTCTAGGGTTGGGTTACTCCCACATTTGAACAGCATATGGATAACCTTGCCAGGTGAATGGAATAATGGCAATCTGCAACAAGTGGTAGCATCATGATTACTCACATTATCACCAATGGTGGCATAGAATAGAATGGGGTGCAGATGGGGGGTAAAGCATATGGAGATCCAGTGGCTGAGGCAATTTATCCCTTTGATGACAAAAATTGTGGGATAAGATAGTTGTATTTTACACTAGAGAGGGTCCATAGAGAAAGGGATAAATTGAAAGTCTCTAATGTCCAACTCAAGGCCCAGATAGATATTCAGAAAGTCTTTGTGACTGAATTACTTATCTCCTGTATATACTGTACAATATTGTGCCTATAGTTAACAATGCTGTATTTTATACTTAAAAATATGTTTAAAGGGCACATGTGAGTGAGGATTAAGTCTGGAGCCTAATTAAACTTTGCAGAGCTGTACTGTCAATTAAATGTCAACTCTTATTAGATCTTTTGCTAAGGTAAGGATACTAGTGAGGAAGAAAAAAGTGTGTTCTGGTATGAGTTAGCTTGAACACTGGAAGACCTGCAGGATCTTGCATTATTTTATAAAGAGCCAGGGGAGCATGCGTAAGAGCATAGTGTAAGGGTATTAGGTGATTTAAAAGGATAAAGATTATATCAACGCAAATTTGTGTTTCTGCCTAAAATTCAGGATTTAATGTGTTCCTTTAAAGTGTTGAGAATTGCTAGATGTGTTAACTGATGCCTGGACTCAAAAGTGGCCTATACCAATCAGTTTGAAATGCCAGCACTTCCCTGGAAAACATTACTCAGGATGATGGGTTGTTGGAATAGATCTACTTATTTTATATGCCACCTTCTCAGACACCTCCTACAAATACCTACTCCCCATAGGAGAGAAAAATCCCTAGAAGCCCTAGGGACAAAATAACAAATCACAACAAACGATGGTGGGATTGTGGAGAAATTGGAACACTTGAACACTGTTGGTGAAAATGCAAAATGGTGCAGCTACTGTAGAAAACAGTTGTATGGCTGGGTGTGGTGGCTCATGCCTGTGATCCCAGAACTTTGGGAGGCCAAGGCGGGCGGATCACGAGGTCA
>NW_012105364.1:11975860-11979467 GCF_000951045.1 Mandrillus leucophaeus
AAAAAAAAAACACAAACAAACAAAAAAATCCCAGAAATGTATTGTCTTACAGTATTGGAGGCAAGAAGTCTGAAATCAAGGTGTCAGCAGAGCTGCACTTTCTCTGGAATCTTTATGGGAAAATACTTCTTTGTCTCTTTCAGCTTCTGGTGGCTTCCAGCATTTATTGGCTTCCTTGACCATATCACTCTAATATCTGCTTCTGTGGTCACATTGCCTTCTTGTCATGTGTCTGTGTCTTCTGTCTCTCATAAGAACACTTGGCATTGGACTTAGGGCCACTGGCTAATAATACAGGATGATTTAAGACCCTCAATTTCTTTATAACTGCAAATACCCTTTGTCCAAAGTAAGGTTACATTCACAGGTGCCAGGTATTGGGACATGGACGTATCTAAAAAGAGGCCACCATTCAACCTACTACAGCAGCCTACTATGGTTCTGTATGACGTATATGAGCAGAGAAATTTCAACTCTGGAGGACAGAAAAAATTTTACTCAAGGTGCTGTAATGGGGAATATTTTATAGAGAGAGAGAGAGTGTGTGTGTGTGTGTGTGTGTGTGTGTGTTTTATAGAGTTCTCAGACTTGAGCCATTTCACAGACCTAGAGCCTCTTGATGGAAGAAGCGGCTGGCTGCCTTTAAGGAATGACCCCCCTCTACACGCTTACAAATGGTTACCATCAATATTTCTCTAAGCCATCTATAGTGGGACCTGGGCCATTTATCAGGGGACAGTAACCTGGGGAGAAGCAAACACCCAGACCTTCCAAGGGTTCTTAGATACTGGCTCTCTAATGACTCAGGTCCAGAGATTCAAAACATCACTGGAGCCCACTGATCAAAGTGGGAGTCTTTGATGACTAGGTATTTGATTCCTGACCTAAATCTATCCAGTAATGAGTGCATTGCAATAGACTCATTATGTTCATTTGTCCAATCCCAGTATATAAAGAGGGATATCTATATACTTAGTAACTGGCAGTATTCCTACATAGGTTTTCTGATCTATGCAGTGAGGATTATTATAGTAGGAAAAGTCAAATGAAAGCCCCTGAAACTGTACTCCAATCCTTTCCTTCCCAAGAAAGAATAACAACAATACTATATCCATAAGAGAACTGATGTCATCAAATACTGGAAAGATAATGATTCTTACCATGTTTCCATTTAATTACCCTTTAGGCTGGTGCAAATTTTATTGAAGTTGTAAAGCTGCTGTGGATTATCATAAAGTTAATCAGAGGATGATAGCAATTGTAGCTGTGGTTACAGATGTCTTGTCTTTATTGGAGAAAGTCCGTGTATCTCCACCTCTTTGCATATACCTATTGACCTATTCAATGTTTTCAACTCCCACTAGGAAAATAGATAATATGTATTTAGTCTTAATGAGTCAGGGACAGCAGTAAGTCTTCACTGTCTTACCTCAAGTCTCTGTCAACATTTCTAGTCTCCCTCATAATGCAGCAGGGTCTTGACTATCTTGATATCCCACAGAATATCATGCTTCTCCATTACATGGTTGATATTTCCAAATTGGACCTGGCAAGCCTGAAGTAGCAAGCATCCTTTGTGCCTTAGTAACACCTCTGCATGCCAGAGGATGGGAGACGAATCCTGTGAAAGTTTAGGAATCTGCCACTACTAGCTGGTGTGATTAATCCCAATTACTAAGGAGAAATCATGGTGATGCTATACAATGGGGGCCAAGGAGAACTATGTTTGGAATCCAGAGGATTCTCTGGGGGTCTTTTAATACTTGTTTTCTTAATAGAAAAAGTCAATGGAGAACTACAGCAACCAAATAATACATGACTGTGAACTCAGACACTTCAGTGATAAAGATTTTGGTTTCATCCCCATAAAGAATCCTGACCAGCTGGTGTTGTCTGAGGGCACAGGTAATATAGAATAGGCAGTGGAAAAAGGAAATCATAGATAGCCACTAAGGCCTTTTGACCAGTTATAGAAATGAGGGCTGTAGTAGCTTTGTGTATTGTTTCTTTATTTATTATATGTAGGTTTTTATCTGCATATGCCAATTAGTTTCCTTTATCCCATTACAATTTTATATATAAGTTATTTCAGGTTACATTTAAAATTTATCCTTTAGATGACAGGATTCAGTCAGATTGTAACTGAATTTTAGAAAGAAATAATAAAACTCGTGATAGAATAACAGTTGGGACTGAGTCTCCTAATTTGGAAGAAACGGTAAGAAAGTCATCTTTTCTTTGAAGGATAGCTTATCTTGATAGGTAGAGGCATAGGAAGTTCAAATGGGGGTAGAAGGTTGTATATAGGAGCCAAGAAGCTAGAAAAGTCAGCTGTGCCAGTTCTTATTTGTATTGCCTGTCAGCTCCAGTGATGTACTTCTTTGCCCTGCTTGCAATACTGAAGCTGAATCCTGTAAATGTTTCTCCTTTGCCAGTTGGACCATGTTAAGTATTGCTACTGGAGGGAAATGTAAGGATAATTTAGTGAGGGGCTTATTTTCTTGGTTCCCATGTGCTTTTTTGAATCTTTATTCCATGTGGTGGGAAGCAGTGGGCAGAACACCCAGTGGCACCCACCCTCCAGTGAATGGTGCCAGCACTTCTGCATGTGGCTGAAATACCCAGTGGTGGTGTTCACTCTCCCATGAGTTTTGTCAACACCCCAGTGATTAGTTCCCCAGTGAATCTTGCCAGCAATCTGATGAGCCGTTTCCTGCTTGTCAACCCTGGCTTGTGGCATTACAACACACTTCTCTGCCACATCTACACCTTCTGCATCAAGGTCTGATTCTCAGCTTTGGGTAGGGCGTGCTTGCAAACTTGCTTCTTCCTTAGGTGATCTGCCTCTACCTTAAAGGTGGACAGATCCCTGCATCTGCTGTTCCTATATTCTTAAGAGGTCTCTCAGTAGTAGTTAATCACTTGTTACTAGCCAATAATTCTTTATATTAAAATTTCCCATTTCAAATTATAGTGTTGCTTTTAATCTCTTGACTGGACCTTGACAGATACAGGAGAGAATGTTCAGATTTCCTCTCTAAAGTAAGAAACCATTTGCTGTACTTTGTATTACCCACTGTTAAAAAGAGGCATAATACTTAGTAGGCTTCTTAGATTCTGGGGGCAACATAAGCCACATTTGGATATGGGACTTTTAACTATTTATTGAATAAACCTTAAAACAGCAGTTTTAAGTGAAATAAAGGCACCTCTGCTTGGGCCATGTGACTTAGCAAACCCTATACCTATAGTATAGGAAATATGCTCTTTTCTGCCAAGTGTTCTGATCTTCTTTTGGGTCATGGTGGAAACTGAATTACCCAGTCACGATTCACTAAATGACTGTATTACTCAAAATGCCCATAATAAACTGTGAGTTATCAGATCCACACAATAATAGAGTTGACCATGCACAGCATCATTCCTATAAAGTAGAGATTATATGAGAATATATTTTAAGGTCTGGAAGTTACAAGTAAACTTCATGAGGTAGATTGTTCAAACTCCCATGATATGTTCTCCTTCTGCTTTTCTATTAACCCCTCAACTAACAACTGTGGATTCTGGCTGGGTGTGGTGGCTCATGCCTGTAATCCCAGCACTTTGG
>NW_012105364.1:11981172-11983948 GCF_000951045.1 Mandrillus leucophaeus
AAAAAAAAAATTGTATGAAGGTTCCTCAAAAATTACAAGGTAGAATTACCATATGATCCAGCAATTCTATTTCTGGGTATTTATCCAAAAGAATTGAAATAAAGATCACAAAGAGGTACCAGCACTGCCATGCTTATTGCAGCACTATTCACAATTGCCAAAATGTGGGGGAAAAACCTGAATGTTCCCCAGTGGATGGATAAAACAAATGATATATGCAATATACATGCAATGGAGTACTTGCAGTGGAATATTATTCAGCCTTAAGCAAAAAGGAAATCCTGTAATATTTGACAATATACATGAACCTGAAAGATGTTATACTAAGTGATATCAGCCTGTCAGAAAGAACAAACACTGTGTGATTCCGTTCATATAAAGTATCTAAAATAGTTAAACTCATGGAAGCAAAGAATGAAATTGTGATTGTCCAGGGCTGGGAGCAGGGGAGGGCGAAATAGGAGTTGCTGTTATCAGTGGATGTAATATTTCAGTTTTGCATGATGAATACATTCTAGAGTGCTACTGTGCAATATTGTGCTTATAGATAACAATGTTGTATTTTACACTTAAAAATATGTTAAAAGGGTCGATCTCAAGCTAAATGCTCTTACCACAATAACATTTTAAAAGAAACAAGTCACTATGGATAGAGTGGTTTGACCCTGCAGGGATTTATAGCAGCTATTAATTGATCATCATATCCACAGGAATGAAATGGGCAGTTGTAGTAGCTTAGTAGGACCGTCATAAAATTGCCACGAACTGGGTGTCTTAAAACAACAGAAATGTGGCCAGGCACAGTGGCTTATGCCTGCAATCCCAGCACTCTGGGAGCCCGAGGCAGGTGTGCCACTTGAGGTCAGGAGTTCGAGACCAGCCTGGCCAACATGGTGAAAACCCATCTCTACTAAAAATACAAAAATTGGACAGGCGTGCTGGCAGGTGCCTGTCACCCCAGGTACTTGGGAGACTGAGGCATGAGAATTGCTTGAACTCGGGAGGCAGAGGCTGCAGTGAGATGCAGAAGTTGGAGACTGAGATGGCACCACTGCACTCTAGCCTGAGTGAAAGAGCAAGACTGTCTCAAAAAAAAAACACAAACAAACAAAAAAATCCCAGAAATGTATTGTCTTACAGTATTGGAGGCAAGAAGTCTGAAATCAAGGTGTCAGCAGAGCTGCACTTTCTCTGGAATCTTTATGGGAAAATACTTCTTTGTCTCTTTCAGCTTCTGGTGGCTTCCAGCATTTATTGGCTTCCTTGACCATATCACTCTAATATCTGCTTCTGTGGTCACATTGCCTTCTTGTCATGTGTCTGTGTCTTCTGTCTCTCATAAGAACACTTGGCATTGGACTTAGGGCCACTGGCTAATAATACAGGATGATTTAAGACCCTCAATTTCTTTATAACTGCAAATACCCTTTGTCCAAAGTAAGGTTACATTCACAGGTGCCAGGTATTGGGACATGGACGTATCTAAAAAGAGGCCACCATTCAACCTACTACAGCAGCCTACTATGGTTCTGTATGACGTATATGAGCAGAGAAATTTCAACTCTGGAGGACAGAAAAAATTTTACTCAAGGTGCTGTAATGGGGAATATTTTATAGAGAGAGAGAGAGTGTGTGTGTGTGTGTGTGTGTGTGTGTGTTTTATAGAGTTCTCAGACTTGAGCCATTTCACAGACCTAGAGCCTCTTGATGGAAGAAGCGGCTGGCTGCCTTTAAGGAATGACCCCCCTCTACACGCTTACAAATGGTTACCATCAATATTTCTCTAAGCCATCTATAGTGGGACCTGGGCCATTTATCAGGGGACAGTAACCTGGGGAGAAGCAAACACCCAGACCTTCCAAGGGTTCTTAGATACTGGCTCTCTAATGACTCAGGTCCAGAGATTCAAAACATCACTGGAGCCCACTGATCAAAGTGGGAGTCTTTGATGACTAGGTATTTGATTCCTGACCTAAATCTATCCAGTAATGAGTGCATTGCAATAGACTCATTATGTTCATTTGTCCAATCCCAGTATATAAAGAGGGATATCTATATACTTAGTAACTGGCAGTATTCCTACATAGGTTTTCTGATCTATGCAGTGAGGATTATTATAGTAGGAAAAGTCAAATGAAAGCCCCTGAAACTGTACTCCAATCCTTTCCTTCCCAAGAAAGAATAACAACAATACTATATCCATAAGAGAACTGATGTCATCAAATACTGGAAAGATAATGATTCTTACCATGTTTCCATTTAATTACCCTTTAGGCTGGTGCAAATTTTATTGAAGTTGTAAAGCTGCTGTGGATTATCATAAAGTTAATCAGAGGATGATAGCAATTGTAGCTGTGGTTACAGATGTCTTGTCTTTATTGGAGAAAGTCCGTGTATCTCCACCTCTTTGCATATACCTATTGACCTATTCAATGTTTTCAACTCCCACTAGGAAAATAGATAATATGTATTTAGTCTTAATGAGTCAGGGACAGCAGTAAGTCTTCACTGTCTTACCTCAAGTCTCTGTCAACATTTCTAGTCTCCCTCATAATGCAGCAGGGTCTTGACTATCTTGATATCCCACAGAATATCATGCTTCTCCATTACATGGTTGATATTTCCAAATTGGACCTGGCAAGCCTGAAGTAGCAAGCATCCTTTGTGCCTTAGTAACACCTCTGCATGCCAGAGGATGGGAGACGAATCCTGTGAAAGTTTAGGAATCTGCCACTACTAGCTGGTGTGATTAATCCCAATTACTAAGGAGAAATCA
>NW_012105364.1:11986723-11990287 GCF_000951045.1 Mandrillus leucophaeus
CAGCCTGGCCAACATGGTGAAACCTTGTCTCTACTAAAAATACAAAAATTAGCAGGGCGTGGTGGCGGGTGCCTGTCCCAGCTACTTGAGTGGCTGAGGCAGGAGAATCACTTGAACCCCGGAGGCAGAGGTTGCAGTGAATGGAGATCACACCACTGCACTCCAGCCTGGGCGACAGAGACAGACTCTGTCTCAAAACAATAACAACAACAACAAACAACTATGGATTCACGAAGAGTTCCCTATTACCACTTAAATGAAAGAAAAAATGAACCAGTTTATAGAAGGATCCATACACTATGGTGTCAGAACATGATCTGGTTGAGAGATAGGCGTGCCCTCATGCTGGACACTGTATTACAACTCCACTTGAGATGGTCATGGGAGACAGTGATACAGATAATTCGATCAGAAGGAAAAACTTCAGGTGGTACATGTTTGTGGGATGAGAAATGGATGCTAGTATAGATCTACAAAGATCCATAGGAAGCAACCAAAAAGAGACTTGGGAAGAACATAAAAGAGACTTGGGAAGAAGAATAACTAGAAAATTGGTGATAAGGAATTCTGGGGAAACTGCATATGGATAGGCATGTCCTAGGTAAGTGTGTTCCAGGTGGCATTCACTGCAGAGGAAGCTGTCAGTATCCAAATGGGCAAGATGAGTCCTCCTGTGGATGTCAGTCAGCTGCTTTTGTTATCCTTTCTGGTGCTTACTCAATGGGTCCATTTACAAAGTGACTGTGACAGTATAGATGGAGCTTATTCATGGGCTTAAAACCACAGAGATTTTTTTTTTTTTTCCCCCACAAAGGCTGCTTTGGCTACCACCACTGCTGGGTGTCCAACCTACCAACAGCACAGGCCAATAAAAAGCCACAAAACAATGTTATTCCCCAGGAAATCTATCTGGCCATCTGGTGACTGGTTGATTATGTTGGATCCTTTCTGTTACGGAGTGGGCAGACTTGTTTTTTTCTCATGTATATAGATATTTAATAGGCATATGGATTTTCTTTTCTTTTTTTTTTTTTGAGACGGGGTCTCCCTCTGTGGCCCAGGCTGGAGTGCAGTGGCGCCATCTCAGCTCACTGCAAGCTCCGCCTCCCGGGTTCACGCCGTTCTCCCGCCTCAGCCTCCCAAGTAGCTGGGACTACAGGCGCCTGCCACCACACCCGGCTAATTTTTTGTATTTTTAGTAGAGGCAGGGTTTCACTGTGCTAGCCAGGATGGTTTTGATCTCCTGACCTCGTGATCCGCCTGCCTCGGCCTCCCAAAGTGCTGGGATTACAGGTGTGAGCCCCTGTGTCCGGCCAACATATGGATTTTTTTCTATGTTTACAATATTTCTGTCCACACAATCATTTACGTATGTACAGAAAGCCTTACTCATCACTATGGTATCACATGTTACATTGCCTTTAATGAAGGAACTCATTTTACAGAAAGGAAGTGAGACAATGGATTCATGCTCACAGAATTCACTGGTTTTACCGTGTCTCTGTCATGTACGTATATATGCCTTGATAAAATGAAATGAAATAGCCTACTAAATGGTGAGTTATGGCACTGTCTGGGTGACAACACCCTACGAGGTTAGAGTGCTTTCTGACAGGATGCAGTGTATGCCTAAAATAATTGGCTATATGCGGTGCTGTCTCCTTCACAGCCAGAATTCACAGGTTGGGAGATCATGGGTAGAGCTGGCTAATAAATACTGCTGTCTCTCCTATTTTCAGAATGCATGGAACTGGGGACAAAAGCATAAAGCAGAGAGTGACCTCTTTCACTATTGTACCATATAACCTACATAAAGAACTATCATTTCCTATCCCTCAGTCTTGGACTCAATAAACTTGGAGGTCTTAATGTCCAAGGGAGGAATTTCTCCTGGGAACACAGTAATATTTCCACCAAATCAGAATTTGAGACTCACAGAGCAATTCTTCAGAGATTCCAAATAGTGTGTCTTCCTAAATGAACAGGCTAGAATTTCTACTTTCCATAGGTTGAAAGCTACAATGTCAACCAACAGCTGGTTGAAAACAGCATTTTCATATTTTTTTGTTATAAGATTATTCTATTCTCATCAATTTTCTAAGTTATAGTCCCTGGCAACTCCAAGTGATATTCCAGGAATGTACCATGGTGCCCTATTAGATGTGATACACCATATTGCTTTACTGGATCCAAGAGCTGCCTATGGGGATAATAATATATCATTACATAATGAGCATCATAAAACATCATTTTGGATTCCAAAAACTAACACACACTATATTTTGTAGAAAAGTAATATATATTTCAAAGTGAGACTGTTTCAGAGGGAGACGTAAAAAATAATTGAATCAAGAAAATAGTATGTTAGAGGCTCTTGGCTGGGAGAGAGTTCTGATAATCCTTTTACCAAATTAAATTTAATGCATGGCAGATAAAAAACCCCAATTCTTATATTACATACCTCTAATACACATACAAGACAGATCAAAAAATTATTAATGAATTTAAATTTTAAAACATACCTATACTAAATTTTTGCTCTTGATAATTCAGAAGGAAATATTCCTATTAATATTATGCATTTGTATAATCAGGAAAGGAAAATACATACTAAACTATGAACCTTTCAAATATGAATAATTTGTAATAATGACAGAATCAATGTCTGCTTTTCATAGCAACTTGTCAACAGTGGTTATGCTTGTGAAACATAAACGGAATTTTAATTTCTTCACTTGGACATACAATGCAGAATAAATTCCAACATATGCATGCTGTAAGTGATTGTTCTCAGATTCTAGAGAGCTGACATTTCTATATCATGTCAAAACAAATTAAGAACATATCAAAACTGAATTCAGAAATGTCTAATTATTGCTGACTCAAGTCACTTAGTGTGAAGATGACTATGAGGGATGCAGAAACAAATAGATCTTGAACAGAGTATAAAAGTTTTTGCACCCGTCAGAAGTTTATATTTTTCTGACTCTGACAAAGTAATTTACTGGAGTTGGGTTTTTCATGTCAGTATTGGATTTGTGAATTGAGTTAGGTGCAGGCACAAGTAATGAAAGAAGGAGATTGGATTATTTCTTCCTAATAGCTTTTCAAATGATTGTTATCATCTATACTTATAAGCCTCTCTCTTTGGTAATATGCATTTCCACGTGCTGGGTTCCCTCTCCCACCCCACTCCCCTGGTATTTTTTTCTACTTTCATTTCCCTGCTTCTGCTTTTTCCAATCTTATGCATTTTTCAAGATCAGCCCAATTGTACCTCATTCATTCATTTCCTTATTTCTTCCAAAACATATTTATTGAGTTTAATATGGGCTGGTTGTTACGCCTTGGAGCTACAATGTCAAGTAAGATATTATCCAAACCCTTAAGGAACCCATGTAGACAGGCTGACAGTTTCTGTTCCTCTGTCTATAAAGTGAGGTTGGCAATACTTCAGCAGCAGGATTGTTAAGAATTAGAGTCCAGATTCATAAAGCAAGTCCTTAGAGACTTACAAAGAGACTTAGACTCCCATACAATAATAATGGGAGACTTCAACACTCC
>NW_012105364.1:11993797-12122374 GCF_000951045.1 Mandrillus leucophaeus
AAAAAAAAAAAAAGAATTAGAGTGTATTTCTGAAAACATACGGGACACAGGGAATGTGTAATGTGTCTTAAATGAATAACATTTGCTCATTTACATTGTCTTGTAAGACAACTTTTTTTTTGTTTCTTTTATATGCAGTATATATATGTGGGATGAAAACAGGCAGAATTAGGTTTGCCTTCTAATGATTGGTCATTTCTCTTAGTGGCATATGTAGTTATAAACCCTAGAACAGTGACATGACACTGTGGAAATTTGCCCAACAGCCCTTGTAGCCTAATTCCAGCTTAGTGTCATCCCTTATCCTTACTGTTTCCTTTTGATATATATGAAAATTGTTGAAAAGAGACAGACCTCTGCTTTATAAAGGTGAAGTGTATAAAGTGGGAACAGCTACTGCTGATACTCTGCAGCTATGAATTGCAAGAGTTTATTACAAACTTTCTGTGGCACTTCCTCAGAAAAACCTCCCCACCTTCACAAGAGCTTTATCTGTAAATGGATTGTGCAGTTTCTCTCCTCCCCCTCAGCTTGGCTTCTGTTTGGCAGCTTCCAGTGATCTTTCTAACCTGCATTTATCTTTCCCAAATTAGAGGCAGCTGGGCAATTTTAGGGAGACAACAATTCAGTAATTCTCTCTTTTCTAATTTGTAAAGCCAGTAATTCTCTCAAACTTCAGGAGACTGATTGGCTTGGAAACAAAGAACCGTAATGTGATCTTAAACTTTTCAGGCTTAATTGTTTTACAAATACTCTATAACAATGTGAAAGTTAAAAAAATCAGTTATTATAATAAATAAACATTACATATTGTGATAGGTCTATTGTCTTTACCTGTTTTTAACCTGATATGAATAGAATCAACTGGAGTTGATTTCCCATTGTAAGTAAGAAACTAGTATTTAATTTCTATTATGCACAGCAAGTAGCCAGGAATGGGACTCTTGAGTTGAACAAGTACATTTTAAAAAGTTGCTTTAGAATAAAGAATAAGAAATTATCACCTGCTAAACGAAACTCCAGTTGTTTTGTATTTATATTACAAAGTACGTTTTTATAATTGTTTTTTTTTTTGGAAAAAATTCCAGAGATTATTTTTTAGAACAAATTTGATGTCTGCTGTTTTTCCTCTGCTTTTAAATTACATTATTATTTCACCTACCACATCTTGAGCTGCCTTTTAAACCATCTTTTCCACACTCCTTTGGAATAATTCTTAGAAGTAGACTTCATTCCATAAACAAAAATGTCACATATTGGTTAGGCTTTCTCCATGAAGTGTGGAGTGTGAGGGAAAGCAGGCTTGTGTATTTGATAAGTCATAGCAATACTTTGTTTTAACAACATTAATGCACTAATATAAATGCTATGCAAAAATAAAATAGCAAAGTATTATTGTTTTATTGAAGACATAAATTTGACAACCTATGACAAGACACTCATAAAGAGGACCCCAAATTCTCTGTTAGAATGTTTTATTTTCAAGTCTTTTGCCCATTCTTTATTTGGGTCGTTTGTCTTATTATTGAGGTATAAACGACCTTTATATATGCTGGTTACAGGTATTTCATCAGGTACATGTATTATAGATACTGTCTCTTGCAATCTGTGGCTTTCTGTTTAACTTTATTAGTCATGTTTTTCAGGAGTCGCAGTTTTCAATTTGTTAAACCCCAGTTGATAAATTATTTGTTTCATAGTCAATGCATCTTATATCCTCTTTAGGAAAATTTCGCCTCCTCCAGGGTTAAGCAGATATTGTGTATATACAGAATTTCTACTGATACAACCTCCTTTATTTCTGATATTGGTAATTTGTGTTTTTTCCTCTTTTGTTGAGCAAGGAGTGTATCTTGCTGGGGGTTTATCTATTATTATTATTATTATTTTACTTCACAAAAAACAAGCTTCTGATTTGAGTTTTTTCTGTTATTTGTTGTCTATCTCATAGATTTATTCTCTTATTTTTAATAATTCCTTGATTCTACCTTTCTTTGGTTAATTTGCTTATTTTTTTCTAGTTTCTTCAAGTCAAAACTTACATAATTGATTTGAAATCTGTTTCTTTTCTCATAGAAACATTTCATGCTATAAATTTTCTTATAAGCAGTGATTTAGCTATATTCAACAAACCTATATATTGTATATTCAATATATTTTATTTTGTAAAAAATGCAAAGTAGTCAAGTGCTATTATTTTAGTGAAAGCAATATTTTCCAAGAAAAATACTTAATCTCATATTTTTTATTTATTTGATGCTGTATATTATGTTCCCAGATTCACATATAAACTAAAGGCACATTTTTTGAGAATGAAAGTTTGAGGCAGGTTTTTATTTATATGTAATTATATATGTAATGCAAATTTAACTTTGGGCATAAAAATGACCTTCTCTAAAATAATTTATAAAGGCATCACATCAGATGAATGTATTAGATTTTAAAAACTATTTAATCTAAGAAATGAGAGTGTTTACTCAAGGCAAATTTATTTTATTAATAATAGTTTGCTCATCTATAAAATCCAGATGATAAATGTCTTTAAATTTTAATATTAAAACACTCTAAGATTGGTGTCTTCTCCCCACTACCCTCACCATTCTCTGAATTGTTCCTGATGCTGCATTGTGGGAGAGGCTAAATATGTCTCAGAAAAATCTATACCTGTTGGAAAAGATCAACTCTGCCTGGGAAGGTAGTTCCAACCAGGAAACAAAATAACACCCTCTGTGCAATGATCTGTATTTTCACTTTCCAGCATTACTCAGAAAGGCAAATGCAGTCACACTTTAACTAGAAGGAATGCCCTAGAAGGAATGCCAATTAGCATTTCTGACTTTAGCATACATTACCCACTATATGTTCATCTCATATACAAATACATTGTCTAGAGTAATGTGGCTAACCTCACAGGTGGCACAGGAAATCAAACGAGGTTTTATAGTGTTCTCGTACATGTTTAGGCAGGAATATATATGCACATCATAAGCTAAAAATCAGAAGGTGTTACTGAAAAACACTGAGGTACATTTGAGGAGGCTTGAGTTTTAATCCTCACGTCGTGATTTTGGATAAGTAACCTAATGTCTTCATGCGTACAATGAACCATTCGGCCCAGATAATCTCCATGGTGCTTTGCATCACTAGAACTTTAGGTCTACAATAACCATGAACCACATAGGAATTTCAATAGGTTCAGGAGGATAACATCAGAAACATTTTGTCAGTGCTCTTCAGTTTGATTCAATTTAGTAAACCACAGTTGATCACAGATCATGTGCCTAGTACTGCTTGTACCAGCTGGGCTCTGGGAGCAGAATATTTTTTATTTACATATATCTTTAAAATGATATTGAGTAACTTAATTTTTTATTGGTTTCTTTTCACCTTCTGCTCTCAAGTTTTCCAGAACTATATAAATACCATTAATTTTATAGTGTCAATGAATTGCGTTTTAATATTTTTGTTGGTACTCATACCAAAAGTAAAATGTCATAGGCTGTCAGTGCATGATTTTTTCTTCTTGAACAAAGGAAAGTCTTTCTTTTACTAAACTTTACCTTGGACATGACAGTTTCTATGATTGCCAGTCTCTCAGCTATCATTTACCTTTTTAAAAGCTGTAAGAAATTGACTTTGGTCTCTCAGCCTTTGGCAACTGTAATCCCTGTTCCTCCATCATTGGTGGCCATGACCCTGTTCTGGGGCTTTACATAGTAAAATTCGTCAGTTAAAAATCTGTATTTAGATACCAGATTAAAAGTAATAATAATTATTCAACAGATCAGTTTTCTCTTCTAATTTTAAGAAGTGTTTCAGATTAAAATTATTTTGTATATTTAATTCTGAGTATAATCATAGACCTAGGTAATAATGAAATAACAAAGCCATCTATAAATGAATTCAGGTATGTATCTTATAGTACATATTTCTCTTTATCCTGGAAAAAATTAAAGTTCTTGAGTCTTTCCTGAGAGAGCTATGCATAGCCATTGGTTTGCTATACACTGGAAGCTACACACCCACAACAAAAATAATTTGTGTCCCCTGATTTACAAATAGTGAGCACTTGAATTGGATCCTCCTGATGGATTTTGTTCTATATATTTCTAAAATCATAAGAATTCTGAAAATAAAATGAATATTATAGTATAGCTAGTTTACCCAGCACCATCAATTTATGGAGATTGAAAACAAAAGGTTAAATGGCATCTTGGTGACGTGAGGTATTGGTTGTGACCTGTAATTCAGATTTTCTGTCTCCTACTCCAGTGCTTGTTATTTTTGTTTTCATAGGCAAATGTTTATTGAGAACTTATATGCTAGGCATTGATAAACATTGATACACACTGGGCAATACAATAATTAGTAAAACAAGTTCTCTGCTTTCCTGGAGATTGCATTCTAGGGGAAGTGATAATGCAGCCAGAAAAATGGCAATGCTGAGATTAGAATCTAGGAAGGCAAATTCTGTACTGCCTCTCAGCTAATCTGGATTCCCTGAGTTTATTTTTAACTTTTTTTTTCAAGTTAATTTCAGACTTGCAAAAGAGTTGTAAAGATCTACACCAAGTTTGCATGTGCCCTTCCTCCAGCTTGTCCAGTATTAACATCTTAAATAACCATGATACACTCATCCAAACTAAGAAATTAACATGGTTACATATAATACTATTAACTAAACTACAGACTTCATTTCAATTTTGTTACTTTTTCCATTAATGTCTTTTTTTCTGTTCCAAGAGCCAGTCCAGACTTCCGCATTACTTTTAGTGGTCATGTTTCCATAGCCTCCTCCAATCTTAAATAATTTCTCAGACTTTCCTTGTCTTTCATGACTGTTTACACTTTTGCAGAGTATTGCTCATACAATATTTATTAGAAGCAAGATACAAAGTCCACACCACACATGGAGAGGAGAATTAAGCTCCACCTTCTGGGGAAGTATCAGATAATTTATGGAATATGTTAAAACTACCACAATAATTAATAAGTTTGAGTGGAGAGGAGATACTTGGAAGCTATGCAAATACTCTGTTTCTTCTTAAACTTTGACCCACTAATGTTAGCATTCATTGGTGGATCTTGCCTGTAGCAATTATTATTGATGTTCTAATGATGATTTTCTATTTCTTCTTTCCTTCTACATTTTTTGATTAAAATTCTTCTGGAGGAGAGAGTTTTGTTCTTCTCCCCCATTTGCTTGTTTATTCGGTCATTTATTTTTATAAGTATGAACTCATAAATACATTTTATTGTTATTTGTTGGCTCAGATTATTTTTGGCTCAGATTATTCTAGCTTACCTAGTGGGAGCCCCTTTTGACATGCATATGATCTCTTCTCTCTCTCCCTGTCATTACATTCTTACTTTTTGACACTTTAAAATGCTCCAGACTCATATTTTCTGTACCTCAGCTTCAGAATCAGCCAATTCTCTAAGAAGCTCTGATTCCTTTTGTGAATAAGGGTATTTATAAACCAAGATCTGAGCCCTAGGAATGCTTGTTGATGTTCGTCACTGCCTCTAGGCCCTCACATACAACAGAGCTAGAAAATATATGTATGTATGAATCCACGTACACACTTCTAAATTTCTAAATATATCATCCTATATATTAAAGTAAAGCTGACTTTACACTGATATTTTAGATTTCAGTCCAGTATCACAGTGTTCCTTTTACCATTCTTTATTTGCTTATTTGTAACTTCTTTTTCTGATGCATGTCTGTCTCTCATTATCTGTAACATATTTACAGTGATACATTGCTTAACCATGGGGATTTCATCATTGTACAAGCATCATAGAGTATACTTCCACAAATGTAGATGGCTCAGCCTACTACATACCTGGGCTATACAATATAGTGTATTGTTCCTAGACTACAAACCTGTACAATATGTTACTGTACTGAGTACTGTAGGCAATTATAACACAATGGTAAGTATTTGTGTATCTAAACATACCTAAAAATATGAAAGGTACAGTAAAACTGTGGTATAAAAGATTTTAAAAAGGCACACCAGTATAGGGCACTTCCCATGAATGGAGCTTGCAGGACTGGAAGTTGCTCTGGGTTAGTCGATGAGTGAGTGGTGAGTGAATGAGAAGGTGTAGGGTATCACTATATATACACTGCCGTAGACTTTATAGATACTGTACACTTAGGCTAAACTAAATTTATGTAAAATTTATTTCTTCAGTAATGAATTAACCTTAGCTTATGTAACTTTTTTATTTTATAAAGTTATTTATTTATTTATTTATTTATTTTTGAGACGGAGTCTCGCTGTGTCGCCCAGGCTGGAGTGCAGTGGCCGGATCTCGGCTCACTGCAAGCTCCGCCTCCTGGGCTTACGCCATTCTCCTGCCTCAGCCTCCCGAGTAACTGGGACTACAGGCGCCCGCCACCTCGTCCGGCTAGTTTTTTTGTATTTTTTTTAGTAGAGACGGGGTTTCACTGTGTTAGCCAGGATGTTCTCGATCTCCTGACCTCGTGATCCACCCTTCTCGGCCTCCCAAAGTGCTGAGATTACAGGCTTGAGCCACCATGCCCGGCCTATAAACTTATTTTTTAAAACCTTTGGACTCATAATAACCTTTAGCTTAAAACACAAACACATTGTACAGCTGTACAAAAATATTTTCTTTATGTCTTTGTTTTATAAGTTTTTTTCTATTTTAAATATTTTTATTTTTTACTAAAAATTTTTTTAGTTAAAAACTGAGAAACACACACACACATTAGCCTAGGCCTACACAGGGTTGAGAATTTCAGTATCAGTCTTCCACTTCCACATCTCATCTGGCTATCTATCTATCTATCTATCTATCTATCTATCTATCTATCTATCTATCTATCTATCATCAGCATCTATCATCTATATCTCTAGGTACCTAGCTATAAACACACACACACACACACACACACACACACAGACTAATACAATTTCTGGTACCAGGAGTAGGGTGTTATTTCTCACCTATATCTAATTTAGATAAGACTTAGACTTTAGAGTTGATGCTGGGATGAGTTAAGACCTTTGGGAGTGTTGTAATGGAATGAATGTCCTTTGCATGTAATAAAGATATGAATTTTGAGGAACCAGGGGTGGAATGCTGCAGACTGATTTGTACCCATACCTACTAATTTGTTATGTGAATCCCTAACCCCTAAAGTGACTATATTTGAAGGTAAGGCCTATAAGGAAGTAGTTAAGGTTAAATGAGGTCATAAGCCTGGAGCCCTAATATAATAGTGCTGATGCCCTTATAAGAGGAGGAAGAGAGACAAGAGCTTTTTCTCTTCACCATGTAAAAACACAGGGAGAAAGTGGCTGTCTGAAAACTGGGAAGGTAACCCTCACCAGGAATTGAATTAGCTGGCATCTTGATCTTAAACTTCTTAGTCTCTAGAACTGTGAGCTGTGTGAAAATTAATTTCTGTTATTTGAGCCACCTAATCTATGATATATTTTTACAGTAGCCCTATCACTATATATGTGTGTGTATATAAGTGTGTGTGTGTATGTCTGTATATATGTGTATACATACATACACATATGAATGCTTATATATGTATGCATAATATACTATAACATTATATTACATATATATCAAATACTTAACTGACAGTGTGTGTGTATATACACACACATTTAAGTATTTTTTATTTTGTTTTAAAATTCTGTATTTTCTGAGATTCTTGGATTTGTGGTTTGATATCTGTCATTCATTTTGGAAAATTCTTGCCATTACTTTTGTTCATTTTTTATTCTTCTTGGTCTTTGTTGGATTGGTTTAATTTGAAAGCCTTGTATTAGAACCCTGAAGTTCTTTCTTCTACTTGTTCGATTTTATTGCTGAGACTTTCCAGTGCATTTTTGCATTGCTCTGTGTCCTTCATTTCTAGGAGTTGTTCAATGCCTTTTATTTATGCTGTCTAGTTCACCAGAGACTTTTCCATTTATATCCTGTATCATTTTTAAAAAATTTATTTGAGTTGGATTTCACCTTTCTCAGGTGTCTCCTTGATTAGCTTAATAATCAATCTTCTGAATTGTTTTTCTGGCAATTCAGAGATTTTGTCTTGGTTTGGATCCATTGCTGGTGAGCTAGTGTGATCTTTTGGAGGTGTTAAAGAACCTTGTTTTGTCATATTATCAGAATTGCTTTTCTGCTTCCTTCTCATTTGGGTAGACTATGGCAGAAGGAAGATCTGGGATTTGAGGGCTGCTGTTCTGATTCTTTTGTTCCATAGGGTGCTCCCTTGATGTGGTATCCTCCACCTTTCCCTAAGGATGGGGGTTCCTAAAAGCCAAACTGCAGTGATTGTTATTTCTCTTCTGGATCTAGCCACCCAGCTGAGCTACTGGTCTCTGAGCTGGTACTGGGGAGTGTCTGCAAAGAGTCTTGTGATGTGAACCATCTTCAGGTCTCTCAACTGTTGATACCAGCACCTGATCTGGTGAAAGTAACAGGGGAGTGAAATGGAATCTGTGCGGGTCCTTGGTTGTATTTTTGTTTAGTGTGCTGGTTTTGTGTTGGTTGGCCTCCAGCCAGGAGGTGTCACCTTCAAGAGCACATCAGCCATGGTTGTATAGGAAGGATACAAGCTTGCCCTAGGGTTGCCTTTGGATAAGTATTCAGGTTTCTCAGGCAGTGGGAAGGGCCAGAGAGCTCCCAGGAGATTATGTCCTTTGTCTTCGACTACCAGGATGGGTAGAGAAAGAACACCAGGTTAGGGGAGGGATAGGCTGTCTGAGCTCAGAATTAGCCGTGTTGCCTAGGCTGGTCTCACACTCTTGAGCTCAAGCAATCCATCTGCCTCAGCCTCTCAAAGTGTTGGGATTATAGGTGTGAGCCACCATGCCTGGTTGAAGGCATTCTTTATCTCTGTTACTGTGTTTTTGATTTCTAGCATTTCCATTTGATTATTTCTTAAAGTTTTGATTTCCCTTCTGAAATTATATATCTGATCTTGCATATTGTCTACCTTTTAATTAGTGCCTTTAGTATATGAATCATAGCTATTTTAAATTCCTTGTCTGATAGTTCCAACATCTGTGTCTTATTCTGATTACAATTCTTACCCCTTCTTTTGAGGGTGTGTTTTGTTTGGCTTTTCATTCACCTCATAATATTTTGTTTGAAGCTGGACATCTTGTTTAGGATAAATACTGAGGTAAATATTATCACACTTAGAAATAAGAGTGTCTTGGCTGGGCGTGGTCACTCACACCTGTAATCCCAGCACTTTGGGAGGCTGCGGTGGGAGGATCACAAGGTCAGGAGATCGAGACCATCCTGGCTGACACAGTGAAACCCCGTCTCTACTAAAAATACAAAAAAATTAGCTGGGCGTGGTGGCAAGTGCCTGTGGTCCCAGCTACTCGGGAGGCTGAGGCAGGAGAATCGCGTGAACCCAGGAGGCGGAGCTTGCAGTGAACCGAGATCGTGCCACTGCACTCCAGCCTGGGTGACAGAGAGAAACTCCATCTCAAAATAATAATAATAATAATAATAATAATAATAATAATAACCCAGAAATAAGGGTATCTTTCGTTCTGCTAGACGTTTGTTTGGTGAGTTTCGTTAATGTAATCAGGAATTGGGCTGTGTTTGGGGTCTGTTGCTATGGCTACCTTTAGTGTACCATATGCTTCAAGTTCCTCTAGTGGTTAATAGCTTCGAGGCCATTTTCTCAATATCTGCTCCTCCTAGGCTTTGGATTTTCCCTTTTCTTTGCACCTGTGATACAGTATATCTCTTACAGCTATCCTAGCTGTATGCAACTGTAACAAGAAAAATCTTCAAAAAAATAAATAAATAAGGTCAAATGAGCAAGTTTCCTTTAAGCAATCAGAAAACTGAGGGCAGGTTAACACTTGTTAACCCGGTGGTGGGAAATGAGAAGGCTGTGTTCTGATTAAGCAACAATTTCTGATAATGACTGTGGCTTTTGTTTTCAGGAATGTGGCTTTCCAAAGTATTCCTGCCCCTCCTCCAGCAGTCTGGCTGGGTCTATCAGGTATTCCTGTGTGTACCAAAAAGGTGGAACTATCTGCTCCATGTTCCATTCCTCCAGCTACAATGGGTTTTCCTACATGTTCTAAGGTGAAATTTTTGCTTTTATTGTTGTTTTTCTTTTCCCTATAGATGATGGGGACACCAGAGAGATAGGTCTGGGTGGCACTTCAGCAGTGGCCAAACAGCAACCCAAACAGCACCCCTAGGGAGATTTTTCTGGATTTGTGTCAATCATTTCTGTATCTCTTGGGTTCATGGAGAAAAGGCTGCAAGAGATTAGGAAGCCTCATATATCCGTGGCCCTTAGGAACTTCACGTTGTTAGACTACGCTACACTCATCCTTTTGTAATTCATTAAAAATTTTTAGCTGACCCTCTTACTGGCCCTGTGGCATTTTTTTTTTTTTTATTTTTTATTTTTTTAGATGGAGTCTAGCTCTGTCACCCAGGCTGGAGTGCAGTGGCACAATCTAAGCTCACTGCAAGTTCCACCTTCCGGGTTCACGCCATTTTCCTGCCTCAGCCTCCCGAGTAGCGGGGACTAGAGGTGCCCACCACCACGACTGGCTAATTTTTTTTGTATTTTTAGTAGAGATGGGGTTTCACCATGTTAGCCAGGATGATCTCGATCTCCTGACCTGTGATCCACCTGCCTCGGCCTCCCAAAGTGTTGGGATTACAGGCGTGAGCCACCATGCCCGGCCCCTGTGGTATCTTATAGCACCTGTTGTAGATAAGCAAACGGTTCTCCCTTCAGGCACCTGTCTCATTCCAAGATTTTAGGTTAGTTCTTTGCCTTGTGCCCTTGGTTGTCTGACTGGTTAAAGGAAATTTGTTAATTTCACATTTTTGTTTTAGATTTTTCTTTTTGCAAGAGTGAGATAAATGCTCCTTCCAGTTCTCTAAATCTCCAAGTCAAAACTGATATACTAGTGATTTAATATTCTTCATCATCAGCTTAACCAAATACCTTTTCAGTAGTATGATGTGTACATGATGTACTTTCTCAATTCTACTTTATTCACAGAATTTTATACTACTATAGTATACATTTATGCTTGAAAGTCTTTTATTTATCACATATCAAATTTCTCTGCAACAAAACATTCATATAAACTGGAATTTCAAGTTTTTGGCTATGTCACTTAATTCCTTAAATGCTTGAATCGTATCCCAGAATCATATAGTGTTCTAGTTTCCAAAAATTATTTTAATTTAAACATCAGCTGATGACTCAATTAGGTTCTTCTTTCATTTTTTTTTTAAGGCAAAGAATGGAAAACTCACAACAGGATTCATTATTCAGTCATTATAATAATTTATTTTCCTAATCCTGATAATTAATAAGACTTGTCAAATGACTGTTAATTGCAACTATTAGTTTTTCACTTGGAGACACCTTTTTAATCCAATGTACCCAGAAAAGTCTGTGAAAATAAAATATTATTCATTTACGAAGGGCTTTGCCAATACAATATTTTGGTTAAGAATGCTTTTATCTTACCACATATTTTAAATACATTGTTTTCTAAAAAAATAAAACTGTAAGATTACAGATTTAACTCATTCAGTTTTCCACAGCTATGGAACATGCCTCTCAGATCTCTTGGTGTCGGAAGCAGACTAGACTGATAGTCCCAGCTAGTACTCTTTGGATCCACCACTGGGTTTACATGGAGGCTTTACTTCCCTTGAGTTGCTCCCAACCAGTGATGGGTATAATAATGCTGGCTCATTCCTGAGGGTATGGGATTCCTCTAAGAGGAAACATTAGCTCAGGGGTTTCCTTTGACCTAGCCAAGACTTTCACAGAATTACACTGCTGCCTGAGACTCTTTCTATCCTATAGTTCTTTACCACTCATTTTTCACGTGTCAGACCTACATTGTGGTCTGCAGGCTGTGCTGACATATCTTGCTCCTTCGCTTTTATTCTCTGTAGGATTTTCCCCCCAAATTAGTCATTTGTGCATCTAACCATGTCTTGGCACATGCTTCATGGAAGACCTGAACTAATACAAATTTATGCAAAATTTCTGCCATATAATGTAATTATCAAAGCCAGTTCTCTCAGTCAACACACTCCACCAAACTAGACTTCATTTCTATCAGAAACATCTGACTTCCTCTTCCAATTTTCATAAACCTGTTAATGTAACTTTTTAAAATGTAATAAAATGCCTAAGATAAATTATTATATCTCATAAAAGTTTACTGCAAATAGTCAATTCAAGATTAAAATGATGTAGGAACTAACATAATTAATACTGATGTAACTGTGATTTGTGTCTTTGGAAGGTTATAAGAACAATAAATTTATGTTCTTATTCATTACTTAATTTTTAGTAATGTATGAGCAGCTGAAATTATAATTTATTTATGAGGCAGAGAGCATGCTAAAAGTCGTTGTATTCCTTGAGTAAATAAGTATCCATGCTTATATTAGACTGTGATGCTCTGATTTTGGGAATGATTAAAAAATAATTGTGTATGAAAAGTCAGATCTAACTCCATGATATGGTTTGACTCTGTGCTGTGACCTAAATCTCACCTTGAATTGTATTATAATAATCTCCACGTGTTAAGAGCAGGACCAGGTGTAGATAATTGAATCATGGCAGGGACCTTTCCACTGTGCTATTCTTGTGATCGTAAGTTCTCACGAGAGCTGATGGTTTTGTAAGGGGCTTCCCCGCTTTGCTCGGGACTCATTCTCTGTCCTGCTGCCCTATAAAAAAGTTCCTTCTGCCATGGCTGTAAGTTTCATGAGGACTCCCCAGTAATGTGGAACTGTCAGTCAATTAAACCTCTTTCCTTTATAAATTACCCAGTCTCAGGTATTTCTTTATTAGCAGCATAAGAACAAACTAATAAGGTAAATTGGTACTGGTAGAGTTGGGTGCTGCTATAAGTATACCCAAAAATTTGGAACTGGGTAACAGGCAGAGGAGGTTGGAACAGTTTGGAGGGCTTAGAAGAAGATAGGAAGACATGAGAAAGTTTGGAACTTCCTAGAGACTTGGAGGGCTCAGAAGACAGGAAGATGTGGGAAAGTTTGGAACTTCCTAGAGACTTGTTGAATGGCTTCGACCAAAATGCTGATAGTGATATGGACAATGAAATTCAGGCTGAGGTGTTCTCAGATGGAGGTGAGGAACTTGTTGGAAACTGGCATAAAGTTCACTTTGTTATGCTTTATCAAAGAGACTCTTGGCATTTTGCCCCTGCCCTAGAGATCTGTGAAACTTTAAACTTGAGAGAGCTGATTTAGGATATCTGACAGAAGAAATGTCTGAGCAGCAAAGCATTCAAGAGTTGACAGAACATAAAAATTAGGAAAATTTGCAGGCTGATGATGCAATAGAAAAGAAAACCCCATTTCCTGGGGAGAAATTCAAACCGGGTGCAGAAATTTGCATAAATAACATGGAGCTAATTAGCAAATGCTAATCACCAAGGCAATGGGGAAAATGCCTCCAGGGCATCTCAGAGACCTTCAGCAGCAGGCCCTCCCATCACAGGCCTGAAAGCCTGGGAGGGAAAAATGGTTTCCAGGGCAGGGTCCAGGGCTCCCCTGCTGTGTGCCCTGTATCCCAGTGCTCTAGCCATGGCTAAAAGGGGCCAAGATATAGCTTAGGTCATTGCTTTAGAGAGTACAAGCCCCAAGCTCTGGCAGCGTCCATGTGATTTAGGTTCTGTTGGTGCATAGAAGATAAAAATTGAGGTTTGGGAACCTCCACTTGGATATCAAAGGATGTATGGAAATGCTTAGATGTCCAGGCAGAATTTTACTGCAGGGATGGAGCCCTCATGGAGGCCCACTGCTAAGGCTGTGCTGAAAGGAAATGTGGGGTCAGAGCATTCACACAGAGTCCCTACTGAGGCACTGCCTAATGGAACTGTGAGAAGAGGGTAATCATCCTCCAGACCCCAGAATGATAGATCCACTGACAGCTTGTACCATGTTCCTGGAAAAGTTGCTGGCACTCAGTGTCAGCTGTGAAACAGCTGGAGTGGGGCTGTACCCTGCAAAGCTGCAGAGACAGAGTTTTTCATGGCCTTGGGAGCCCACCTCTTGCATCAGTGTGACCTGGACGGGAGACACAGAGTCAAAGGAGATCATTTCAGACTTACAATGGGGTGCAGGTATTGGGTAAATATACTCATTCCAAATGGGAGAAATTGTTCAAAACAAAGAGCGCTTTGGGAGGTTGAGGTGGTCAGACAACCTGAGGTCAGGAGTCCTAGACCAGCCTGGCCATCATGGTGAAACCCTGTCTCTACTAAAAATACGAAAAAATTTAGCTGGGCATGGTGGCAGGTGCCTGTAGTCCCAGCTACTCAGGAGGCTGAGACAGGAGAATGACATAAACCCAAGAGGCGGAGCTTACAGTGAGCCAAGATCGTGCCACTGTACTCCAGCCTGAGCAACAGAGCAAGACTATATCTCAAAAAAAAATATTAGCTGGGTGTGGTGGCTCATGCCCACAATTCCAGCTACTCAGGAGGCTGAGACAGAAGAATCGCTTGAACCCAGGAGGCAGAGGTTGCAGTGAGCAGAGATCGCATGCCATTGCACTCCAACCTGGGTGACAAGAGTGAAACTCCATCTCAAAAAAAAAAAAGATGAAATAAGAATGAATATAGTTGGAATAAGCCTTCATTACATATACATCATATAAAATATATATTTCATTATACATTTTGGATAACACATTAATTGTGTTATCTTTTATATACTTTAATAATAGAAAATGTAAATGATTTCACATTACATTTGCATCTGCAGGTTTTATTTGTTCTAGTTAGAATGTTGTGGTACTTCTTGTTCTTTGGTTGTTTGGAGGTGCTTTTCATTCTAGATAATTACTCCTGATGATGAATGCTGAGAAAAATGGAAAATAAAATGCTCACATTTAAGTAAAAAAAAATCCATTTAAGTCTCTCTATATATTTTGCATTACTACTTGCTTTGCTTACCCCTTCCTGAGCAATTACTTCTTTGCTAATAGTTTAAGGATTGAGGGTTCAAAATTATAAAGGTAAAATCACCACTTCTTTTGATCATGGGTCTACAATACATCTGACTTTTGGCCATCCTAAGAAGCTCCAAAATAAACCAAATTCTTCATTCTTACCTCAAATTGATACAAAACTGAAGGCAGGCAAATTAAATGGGGTTAAATTGCTGTTATTACTCAGTAAAAAAGGTTTCCCAATAGCAGTATTTGTAATTTATCCTTAGCTATTTACCTTGAAAGTTGTTACTCCCTGGAGAAATGTACTATAGTGAAATTCCTAATGGCTAAAGGTATGACTTTTATTAGGAGAACGATATTGTGAAAAGGGAGATGGATTGTAGAATCTACTTGATGCTAGAAAAGAATGCTGAGAGTATGGAAAATTGATTCTTTTAAAACTATTAGTATCCTTGCATTTCTTGAAAGTACTCCCATGCCCACTGTACCCCAGGGCCATGTATTCTTCAGGTTGAAGATTGCTGACTTTGCTGTTTTTCCTTGTACTGTTTCTGGCCTTTAGCTCCTCTTGTATAAAAGTTCTGGAGTCAACATTGGCCTAACTTTTGTAGACACTTTAGTTTGTAAATCCATAATATATTCAGAGGAAGCAGGAGAGAAAGAAAGGAGAAACGAGATAAAGACAGGGAAAAAAAGAAAAAGAAAAGTATAAGATCATATTATCAGCAAACAAAGATAGTTTGACTTCCTCTTTCGCAATTTGGATTCCCTTTATTTTTTTCTCCTTCCTGATTGCTGTGGGTAGACTTCCTGTTTTTCATTTTTGATATATATGTTAGGATGAGTTATAACTTCCCTTTGAAATTATCAGTTGAACTAGTTGTTCCCAAGTAAGAGTCCATTAGAATCACTAAAAGAACTTTAAAAAATGTAGAGTCAAGCCATTTTTTTTATGTCTACTGAATTAAAATCTCTAGGTGTAAAATCCTGGAATATCTAGAGTTACTTGAACAACCTGTTTTTTGTGTGCCTTATTGCACCCTTATTAGATACCTTCAAGGTCCAGGAAATGGGAATACAATGTAGTGACCACGGAAGAGGATGACAGAGAAAGGAAGAAATACAAAAATTGTCAGGAGTGTAAAAATGAACAAACAATGATAGAACTTACTTTCTTGAGCATATATGAGAAAGACAACCAAAAAAAGACCAATATGAAAGTAGACCTCCCATAATTTGTGAATTTTGAGGGATTTAGATAAGACAGACTTAAATAGGTGTGCAAGGGTGCTGGGGGGTTGGGGCCTGGCTGACCAGGGAGCCGTGCACAGCAGCCTGAAATCGTAGCAATCAGAATGAGAGAGGGAACTTGGAGGTGAGCTGAGCTACCAGAAAACTTTGTCTAAACATGCCCAGACCTAGACAGTCCTGCAAATTCTGCCTCTCCACTCTTCCAAGTCTCATCCTGGAGAACTGGGTCACCCAGGCCCAGCCCTCCCATTTCCCTCCAAGCTCTTACTTCTAGTGTCTTTCTCTCTTCTGTCCACTGCCTATCACCTCACAACCTTTCCCTTTTCCTTTCAGGTTTCTGTCTAATAGCATTCACCCACTGTGTCTGCACAGCTTTCTACTTCTACAGTGAGGCTTGTTTTTCTCACAGTTGTTGGAGGTGAATCTTCTCACCTGCCTCTTAATTGGGAAATAAGGTGGTTCCTGGAAGGAACATTGCAAATAGCCACTGGGCTAGTAACCAAGCGTATTTTCCTACTTTTCACTCTAAAAAACAAAATATAGCAAAAACAAAAGCTACTATGCTATGGGTGAATATAGATTCCAAAATGCTTTCACTAATAGAACCCTAATACCTTCACTTGTTAACCCTGTCCACTGCCTCCTCCCTGTTAGGAAATTTCTGAAATATAACTCACCTCTCTCATGTTACAGACCAGGCCTGTGTCCTTCTGTTATGTTTTCAATGAAGATGGAGACCCATCTTTATCATTTTTTTTGTAAAATATTCTCTCATTTAACGTGTAGAAATTTCAGTTAATTTTTTTTACCAGACATATATTTCTCATTTCCACAGATGTTATTATAAAACATTTTGAAATTTCCTTATATAGGAACATGCCACAGAAATCTTGTTTCACCTTACTCCCTTTAACTCCAGCTTTATTATATGGGAGGTGCCATAGGAAAGTTTTCCCCAATGCCATGCCTGATCTCAGGTGACAAAACACAGGCCACTTGCTATTGGTATATGACTCATGCCTTGTATTCCTCGAGCCCAAGTCAAAATCAGTTCCTCTGTAAATCTCCCTCTTTGAAGCTAGATGTTCATAAAGGATACCTAAACTAATGTGAGGCTGAGTTTTTTTCAGCACAAGTAATTTCTTAAACCTCTTTTTCACTATTCTTTATTCCAGCTATTAAAATTCATAGCAGCAAACTCCATGAACACTGGATCTATGTGGGCTGGAGGTAAATTTAGGCCTTAATGGAGGATGTCACTCACAAGGCAAGATAATTTAGGGATGGTCTCTTTGCATTTGAATTTTAAAACACTACACAGGAAGAAAGAAATGTTGCCAGTGTAAATTTATGTATGGATATGGCTTTTGAAAAGTATCTTTAGAATCAACATATGGATCACCAAACTCCTATAATAAGCTTGGATAATGAAAGATCGCTTATTTTTATTTCAGTTTATTTTTAAAGATAAGTTTATACATCTTAATATTCAAAAGAGCCAAAGTTATATTTTCATGGGAGAAAGACATGTATGATAATCCAAAAGCTTGAAGCCAATTATCTGCTGCCAAACTTAAAGTTACAGGACAATCTCAATTGACCCTCTGGGAATACTATATTAAATAGATAAATTCTAAGAAGTGGTCATGATCTGCAAAACTAATGGTTTTCCTCTAGTTGTATACTATCTTCCAGATAGGATGACAATAATACTAAAAAGCTAATTTTGACACATTTAGGCATAAAGAAAAATGTTAATAAATATAGCAAAATGTTAAGGTCATTTATCTTTAGTAATGTGACCAAAAATTAATTTTTATTTATTTCCTTATATATTCTGGATTCTCCCCCATCCACCTTCCATGAGTATGTATTAATTGAATTCCAAGGAATTTTCAATAACTTCCCATTTTGGACCTATCAGATGACAATGGCATATGATTCAAAGGAATACTATTTAAAACATCAACTGGTACAATAATTATCATTAGATTGTTATGATTAACACACAAATAAATAACAAAATAAAACATAGTGGCTTAAATGAGATAGATACTTATTTTTCCTTCATCTAACAATTCAGATAGGCAGTCTAGGATTGAAACGGTGGTTCAGCTCCAGAAAACCCTTTTGAATATGAACTCTGTACTGTGGCTCTTGTCTCAATGGCCCAAGATGGTAGCTAGAGAGCTAATCATCATGTCCCAGTTTCAGCTAGGGCAATAGAGATAGGGACAAAGAGGAAAGGGGCAAAGGGTAGTCAGCAGCTACCTTGTAAATAAGGTCTGTGTATATTGCTAAATATTTTCACTTTTGCTTTGTTAGCCAGAGCTTAGCCACAATGGCCAAAGCTAGATGCAAAGGAGCCTGAAAAGTATAACCTTTAATCTCAGTGATCAAGTGACCCACTAAAAATTGGGGGTCCTAAACTATGAAAGAAGGGGCAAATGGTTATTGGAAGACAATTGGTACTGCCTGCCATAAAGCTATAATTTCTTTTATTCTATAGTCTAATTTATGTACTACACTGCTCTTCAAGTATCTCTACTCTGTGAAGGAATATTGAATATTACAAAGCATTAGTACAAAAGGGTATCTTGAGGGAGACGAGGCTTGATGGAACTGTTCTGCTATAAGGATGATGGAATTTGTACTGGATACATGGCTACAGAAAAAGCTACAGAGCTGCACACCACAGAGAGAGAATTTTACAGTATGTAAATAAAAGAGAATTTAATCAGGATATGGAGGAAATTCAAGATGGAAGGTAGAGTGTGACATTTTGCCGAAAATAGTATCATTTCAACTGTTTAAACATGATACAAAATTTTAGATTTCAACATAAAACTGTGCAAGAAGTACAAAGTTTTCAAAATTTTTTAGGAGGTATTTAAGTATAAACATTTGAAGTCTTGGCCTAGGTGAGTTTTCTTAACTGCCTTTAGCTCACTAAAAGCGCTAATTATGTCTTTAGTTAGACTATATGTTTATTTGAGTGGCTTAGGGTTGCTGTTAGAGATTATTTGAAGGGTCAGTGCAATCTTAAACCACACCTGGGCCCCAACTGTTGTACTAGGCAGGTAAATGAATGAGTGAAGTTGAGAGCAAATATAAAAATAACAACAATGCAAGTGTATTCGTTAATGGCGACTGGCACTAGGCCTCTGTCTCTGGGGGACAGTATGAGCTAAACTGGAATGCACATACTAGATCTAAAGAGGGCAACTGCTACCCAAGGCTTGGGGTGGGGGTTGCGGTGGGGAACAAAGATCTGATTTCTCAAGAGAAGCCAGAATTCTATACAACTATGTGAATTCCCCCAGTTTTAAGTGTTGGAAAATAAAACATTTATAAAAATTGTACGGGTCAAATGAAACACATTTGCTTGTCTTTTTCTTCTTTCTTTTATCAAGTGTGTGTTCTTCTCTCTTATTCCTTTTTCTTTTCCATATATCCCTCTGTAGCCAACGTAGAACTGAAGTGTGGATATTTTAAATATTCATGTAATAATTTTATATGCTCCTGTTTTTACTTTCAAGAGCAATTCCTAAAGTTAAAAATACTAAACAAACCCAAACCATGGACATTTGGTTAAATTTTACTGGCAAATAATCTTCTAATAATCAAATGCATTGATTTAAAAAATTCACCATCTCTTTAGCAATAATAACTAATTGAATACTTTCTATGTGTGAAACACCACTTTGTATAGTATTATATAAATTAAATCATTTAATTCTCAAAACAATCCTATGAGGCTTTATTAACTCATCTGTAGATGAGGAAACTGAGGCTTAATGAGATTAAATTATTTTCTAAGGTTACAGAGCTGTGTCTAGAGCCATGTTCTTAAGGATGTCCTATAAGCAAGAGACGGAGTTGCCAACAAACAAACAAAACAAACCAGAATGCCCAGTTAAATTTGAATATTCGTTTGCTGTATTTTTATTTACCAAACCTGACAACTCTACCATAAGGGTAATGCTTTGGCTTTTTTGTTCCAATTCATTTGGCAAAAGGTAGAGAATTGAAGAGAACTTTCACTAGATTGGAACCAGAAAATTTTTTTATATTATGCACATATTTTTTGTTTGCTTGATTTTGAGACAAGGTCTTGCTATGCTGCTCAGGCTGGTCTCAAACTCCTGGCCTCAAGCGATCCTCCCATGTTGGTCTCCCAAAGAGCTGGGATTATAGGCATAAACCACCATGCCTGGCCTATTATACATATATTTTAATAAACTTTCTTACTCTCCCTTTTCTTTTCACTCTCAAAGCTTTGAAGTGTAGTAGAACAAAACCATACAGAACATGGTAAAATTCATTAATGGTGTTTTAATTTTATTTTTCTAATGTCCTCTGTTAAGTGTCTTACGCTTTGAATAAATTTATAAAACATATGCAAGTCCTGTTATCTAAGCAGCCAGGAAACCAAACTCTTAAAGGAAGGTTCATTGTCAAGGAGGACTTCAGGGATGTGTTTCGCATTTGTGTGGAATTTATATCTTGTTCTTGGCAAGGAACCAAGGAAAACAAGCTCAGCCTCCGAGGTTAGGGAGGGAGAAGGAGGGAATGAGAGAGAGTATGAGATGAGAAGTGAGGTCATCTAGAAGAAGTTATTTCAGAAGAAAAGCCTCAGTACATGCCAGGGAGCAGCTGTTTGAGCCATGCTGTTGCTTGTGCTGGCCAGGCTGACTTGGATTCCCAGCTCTTTCCTTTTTCTGATGTTAATGCTACTTGCCATGTCATCGTTCTAATTTTTATCCTCTCCGCCACCTTTTTTCCTTTGGAACTGATCACTTGTTCACTATATGTATCTCCAGGAGACTTCCCTGCAGTTATAAAGGGTGACAGTGATTGGGAAGGGAGGATAGGCAGGGGATTTCACAGTTAGTCATTCAACCACAGTTCTGTGATATTTTTATCTTTAGCATATTTTATTCTTGCTACAGTATTTGGAAGCAAATGTCTTCTTTTTTAAAATTTTAGGCTCAAGTTTGATGTGAGTCTATGTAGAGTTTCCTCCTTGAAAATCTCATAAGTATACCAAAAGCATTTCCTATTTGATCTAAAACCCAAAATGGTTTGCCAAAGGGCCAATTCCAGGCAAATCAGAACCTGGAAAAGTGATCAAGGCTCCTCTTTACCTTCTCTTTGTATCCTTTCCTCCCCCACTCTCCTAGCACTTCTCTGACCTTAAATACCAGAGCCTGATATCCTAATACTGCATTCTGTTTTCCCACCACGGAACCCCGAGTCTTTACCTTTTTCTCCTACCCATTGATTCATCTGTTCATTCAATTATTTATTGGTTCATTTTGCAAGCAATTATTGAGTATCTACCATGTACCAGGTTGTTCTAGGTGCTGAGTTACATCAGCAAATAAAGCAACAGGCTTGCCCCTTCATGTGTATGTGTAAGATAGGAGACAATGTATAGGTGTGTAGTATCAATGGATGGGTATGTAATATATAAGTATATAAAATATAAAAATATATATGTATAAGTATATAAAAATAGATAAGTACCATTAAGAAAAGGCAATCAAGGTAAGAAGAGAGAAGCTCAGTTAGTTACAGTGATCAGAAAAGATCTTTTTGACGGGGTGAGATTTGAGCAGCAACCCAGCTGAAGCAGAGAAGCAAGCCAGATACCTGGGGGTGGAGAGTTCTGGGCAGAGGGAACAGCAAGAGTCACAACCTTAAAGTTGGAACAGCAAGAAAGCCAGTATGGGAGGAGATGAGGTCCAAGTGGTAGCCAGGAGCCAGATCATGTAGGGGCCTTGTAGGGACTTTGGGATTCCTTTGGTGTGAAGGGAAGTCATTGAGGGGTTTTGGATGCAAGAAAGTAACAAGGTGAAATGGATATTGTGAAAAACCTTTCAATAATATTTCCCACAGAGAGTAGAATGATGGTTGCCAGAGGCTGGGGGCAGGAAAAGTGTGTGACAGAAAATGGGGAGATGTTTATCATAGGATACAAAGTTTCAGTTAGAATCAATAAGTTCTGGAGAGCTATGAATCTATTGCACAGCATGGTGACTATAATTAATAATAATGTATATATGAAAATTGCTGAGAGATCTTACATGTTCTCAATACACAAAAAAATGATAAGTATGTGAGGTGATAGATATATTAAAGAGCTTGATTTAATTATTTCACAGTATACACATATCAAAACATCACATTGTATACCGTAAATACATAAATATATATAATTAAAATACAGAAATGAGATTGAAAATAATTATCTTTTCCTACTATTTGCATTAAAAAATAAAGATCATTGTGTAAAAAAAAAAAGAGAAAGAGAGGAATACCAGTTACTCTAGAGCCCTTCACACTGAAAGAAAATAGTATTTCGCAAACTTGTCATTTTTTTTTGTGCATCTGTGACTTTGCACATACTGTGTCTTCTGCCCTCTAATGTTCTCCCTCACTTCATCTTTATGTCCAGTGGTATTTGGCATATACAGTATATCTGTTAGATCACATTATAATATGGCCTGAAGTTGCCGATGAGGCCATGATGTCCTTAGGCATTATCCACAGAAGTTAGAACAATGCATGTAGCCTATCCCTTATCAAACATCAAACTGCTGAATGGATGAATAAATGATTTATTTCATCTTGTTGTTTCACTAAGAAGTAAAGTTCCACATTAGAAAATTCCTTAGACTCTGAAGATTAGCTCAATTGCAAACCACATGAATTTTTCTGGTAAACCGAGTTTAAAAGCTAGTTGGAGTTAACTGCCTATTTTATTATGTATCATTCTTTAAGAAACTTTTTTTTCTTGAAATGATGTAGAGTTCTTCTAATGAGTATTTTTACTTGCATTAACCCAGAACTATTACGATACAAGCCTGTTTTAATGACATTACTTTTACCTCATTGTTTTCTTCTTAAAATACATATGCCAGGTACTGTCCGCTAGCACTCAAACACAGCATGTTCCATGCTGTCTTTGTTTCCAGAAAGATTGAAACCACTTTCCTAGAATGTCTTGACTGTTGGCTTTTAGATAGGTGCCACCCGTGGGAGGTACTGAAGCAAAATTAGAAGGCAGGAGGAAGGGAGACACTTCTGCTTCTGGCTTTGGTAGTGGCAGGCAACTTCAGGTTTCTCAGTGGTAGCCTTGGCTCCAGCAGCTTCAGTGAGAGCTGAGGATATCATAGAGTTAGCACAGGGGTCTCCAGTAAAAGGATCAAGGGCAGCTTCTTCTTAGCTGCAATGGCTGAATTCCCAGCAGAGTCAGTGATGAATCTAGTCTCGTAGCTCTGTCCCAACAATGGTAGTGGCTTCCTGATCTTGGGGTAATATCCTCTCTTTTGCTCAGTCAACCTTTGTAACACATTTCTTACCAATTCCCTATGTTAAATCCCTTTGTCAGAAATACCTAGAATGGTTTATGTTTTCCTCATTGCATACTGACTGATAAGAAAAGGAGTAGACTGTATTTCTGCATTCACAAGTATTCACCAAAACCTAGCCTTGCAGTCACATTCTTTGTCTACCTTTTGTTTCTAAGTATAATACTTCTGTCCTATGTCATTCAAAATGGTGCATTTTCAAACTGAGCAACATTCCTCCTGTGTCCAGATTTTTTTTTTTTTTTTTTTTTTACTTAAAAGAATATAAAATCTTATCTTTACTTCTGTTACCCCCAGAGCCTAGCATGGTGCTGAGTCAGAGTTACATATCCAAAAATGTACTTGTTGAATTGAAAGTGGATTAAAATACAAATGAAACTAAAAGCCACAAAGCTAATAAAAATAAGAATGAATAATCTGAAATGTGTCCTCCTGATCAATACAGAAAGTTGAGGGTCTAAGAAAGAATGGAGGTAACTTTGACTATCCTTACTTTAGCCTTATCTGTTGTCTATGGAAGGAAACAAAATGATTTGCAGATTTTCCCTGTTTTATTTATATAAATGTTCAGCTTCAGTAGGTGAGTGACTGCTTAGCGACCTTCAAACCTAAGAGCCTGGGTTTGTTAAAGAAGTTGGAATTTATAGAGTTGTAAGGATGTAGAAGGAAGATTGAGACTAAGTGCCTTAAATGCCCTTCTATTTCACAAGTTTCTAATACATTTTTAAATATTTTCTATTTAATAATAGAATCATCTGCTATTGGATTGGTTAGTCATGATTTTCTATGCTTTATTCAAGCTCACCCTTCTTCATCTACTCTTAAGAGTGTACTGCACACAGTTTTAAGGAGGTTTTCCACCTGAAAAAAGGAAGCTGAAAGCAAGTACAATAGATTTTATAAAATTCAGAAAGATATAACGAAGAGTATTTACTTTTAAAAAGTAGAAAAGTCTGCCGAAATGCTGAAGAATTTTCCTCTAGTGTGTGAATCATCTATAATCTCTAATATCCAGCAATTCTAATGTTAATTACAGTTACAAGTAGGGTGACAAAAGCAAGCTTATATGAGAGTGAAAAATTTGATTTTAAAATGAAGGCATGACTAGTAATGGCAAGATGAGCATTGAAATATTTAAACATGAATCTTTTGATATGAGTGTGGAAAGAGCTGGGACTTAAACTAAAGAGCTTTTGCACAGCAAAAAGAAGAGCCAATAGAGTAAACAGACAACCCACAAAGTGGGAGAAAGTCTTCACAATCTATACATCTGATAAAGGACTAGTATCCAGAATCTACAACAAACTCAAATTACCAAGGAAAAAAAAAACAAAGAGTCCCATCAAAAAGTGGGCTAAAGATGTAAATAGACAATTATCAAAAGAAGATATACAAATGGCCAACAAACATATGAAAAAATGCTCAACATCACTAAGGATTAGGGAAATGCAAATCAAAACCACCATGTGATACCATCTTATTCCTACAAGGGTAGCCATAATCAAAAAATCAAAAAATAATAGATGTTGGCATGGATGTGGTGAACAAGGAACACTTCTACACTGCTGGTAGAAATGTAAATTAATACAACCACTGTGGAAAATAGGGTGAAATTCCTTAAAGAGCTAAAAGTAGAACTCCCATTTGATCCAGCAGTCCCACTACTGGGTATCTATCCAGAGGAAAAGAAGCCATTATACAAAAAGGATACTTGCACACACATGTTTATAGCACCACAATTCACAATTGCAAAAATGTGGAACCAACCCAAATGCCCATCAATCAACAAGTGGATAAAGAAACAATATACAATGGAATTCTACTCAGTCATAAAGAGGAATGAATGAATGGCATATGCAGCAACCTGGGTGAGATTGGAGACTATTATTCTAAGTAAAGCAACTAAAGAATGGAAAAAAACATTGTATGTTCTCATTCATAAGTGGGAGCTAAGCTTTGAGGATACAAAGGCCTAAGAATAACACAATGGACTTTGAGGACTCAGGGGGAAAGGACGGAAAGAGGGTGAGAAAGAAAAGACTGCAAACTGAGTGCAGTGTATACTGCTTGGGTGGTGGGTGCACCAGAATTTCACAAATCACCACTGAAGAACTTACTCATGTAACCAAACACCACCTGTTCCCCAATAACCTATGGAAATAAAAAAATTAAAAAATAATAATAAATAAAACTATGTGATGTGCATTAAAAAAACTCAATGAACAAACTAATGGTTGCTTACCATGTATTTCTGTTGACACAGAAGAATGCATTCTGCATTTTATCTAGATCGAATTACTGGACAACTTGTGGGAAAAAATGGCCTTGTCCTTTTTCGCCTGTTTGGGTGCAGTGACTTCAATGGGTCTTATTTGGTTGAGATCATAGCAGGATTCTATCTGTATGTTTTTAAAGCTCCCAAAATCTCCTTTGGAGCACTGTGGCCAATCACTGCTTCTAACATACTTTTGGATTAATTTGAGGGTTTAAGTTATAGGAAAGTGATTATTAAAACCTGTGATTTGTTTTCAGCACTAGTAGAATTTATAAAATACCAGTTACAGGAATTGATTTTCTGAGATGAAAAAGCGAAAGAAAAGGAGAAGTTCATTCTGAAACAATAGAATCTTAATTGTAGAATATGTTTTCAATATGTCATGATATTTGCCTCTAAATATTTAAAAGAGAGCTCCTTTCAAATTTTCATCAATAGTTGGCAATTTTTTGCAACTTCGATTTATTACAGTTGTTTGTGTAGACTGTCATTTGTACAGAGTACCAGAACTATGTTTATACGTAAGTAATAGTATCTAATATGCTTGAAAGTGTTCTCTTAGGTAAACTGCTAATTTATTACATCATTGAAGTATGAATTTACAGTGTCCTATGACCAGCTTTTGGAAAACATCCCACATATCTAGTCATTGTTAAGTAAGGACAATGACAAGTTTCATCCTTCTTACCTCACCACTCATTTCTTGAGTGCTCATTGTTTAAAACTGTTAATTAGTAACACTTTATGTACTCTATAACATAATCAAACATCACAGAAAGGTGGTGAATTTCATTGCTCTAGTGGTACATCTGTGTGACCAATTCACTTACCAAAGCAGTTATCAGTAAAATCTGGAAATATATACACATATATTATATACATGCATTAGAACCATTATTGAGATTTAGATATCTGATCCTTTTGCAATTTATCCTTGTGTGTAGTGTGAAGAATGGATTCCATTTCATCTTTTCCATTTAGTTGTTCAGTTGTCTCATACTTTATTAAAGTCCCTTCCCCACCCATTTCAGATGATGCCTTTATCATATACTGAGATTTCATTTATATTTTGATCTATAATCAGATATACTATATTGGGTCATTGGTCTGTCTGTTTATGCACTAATCCCACACTATTTTATTTATAGAGACTTTATAGCATATTTTAAAATTTGGTCTTGTCATCCTTCCTCTCACTGCTTTTCTTTCATAAAGCTTTACCTTTTATCTATTTTTATGAATTAGCTAACTAATCAACTTGTCACTTAAGATAAATATGGTATTTTATTAGGATTATTTTAGGTTTATAAATTTCTCCAGTGAGAATTAACATATTTGTGATGTTGAATATTCTAAGGTAAGAACCTGATGTGTATTTGTGTTCACTCAGATCTACTTTTGTGGTTTTTTTCCAGGAATGTTTTATACTTTTACTCATGCAAATTTTGCACTTCTGACTTTAAGGTGATGTTTAGGTTTTTTTTTTTTTTTTTTTTTGCAAAGTTGTGAATGTATCCTGTTTTTCTATCGTTTCGTCTAACTAAATTTTGTTTATACACATAAAGGCTATGGATTTTTATATTTATATTCTGCTACTTTATTAAATTCTTTTATAGTTTTTAGTAGCTTTCCCAATGGATTCTTTTGGATTTTCCAGATATTTAACTATATAATCTGCAAATAGAGATGTTTTTTTCTTCCTCCTAAGTTCATGTTTTCATTATCTTGAATTTGATTATGTGAATTAGTGTTTCTAATCCAAAGTTAAATTGTAGTGAAAATAATAGATCATGGTCTTATTTCAAATTTTACTAGGAAAACCTCTAGTGATTTTACATTATATAAAGATTCTGGCCTTAGGGCTGAGGTATCTGCACATTTACAGATACTTTAAAGGAAGTATCCATAATTCCTTCTTCTCAGATTTAAAATAATTTAAACAGCTTTAGCATTATTTGATTTTAAAAACCTCATAAAATTCCCTCATGAAGCTGTATTGGTACATGGTTAAAAGCTGGTACTTTTTAACCTGAGAGTTATTTTGTAATGTTTCTAATTCTTTTGTGGAAAATTGTTTACTTGGAGTTTTTTATCTTGTTTGGGAATTTTGGTAACTCTTTTTTTCCCTAGAAAATTACCAATTTCTACTAGAATTTCAATTTTAGTTGCATAAAATTATGGAAAGTTACCTAGTCCATTTGTTAGCCTTTTGCTTCTTGATCATACTTTCAATATATCTTTACTTTTAAAATTCATTTAAACTAACATTTTATATTCAGTATGATGTCTTATGTGGTGCCTAAATGTTTTATCTTTTCTTCTGATTCTTTTGCTAACTTATTTGCTTAAATTTGATAATTTATTATTTTGAACTCATACTTTGCTGAACTTAACTGACAAGATAAAAATTAAAGAAATATTTCCCTCCAGAAAATATTTTCTATTGCGAGCCCCCAGAGAGCACCATCAGTCTGAGTCTATGTGGTAGACATGGAGAGGCGGCATACAGATCTCCCTTCAAGAATGAACTTGCTGCCTAACTGTGTGGAGTATGCTAAACCAGGGGTCCCCAAACTCTGGGGCACAGATCGGTTGGCCCATGGCCTGTTAGGAACTGGGCCACACAGCAGGAGGTGAGCTGGTTGGCAAGTGAGCAAAGCTTCCTCTGTATTTACAACCACTCCCCATTGCTCGCATTACCTGCTGAGCTCCGCCTCCTGTCAGATCATCAGCAGCATTAGATTCTCATAGGAGCATGAACCCTGTCATGAACTGCACATGTGATACATGTAGGTTACGAGCTCCTTATGAGAATCTAATGCCCAATTACCTGTCACCGTTTCCCATCACCGCCAGATGAGATCGTCTAGTTGCAGGAAAATAAGCTCAGGGCTTCTATTCATTCTACGTTATGATGAATTATGTAATTATTTCATTATATATTACAATGTAATAATAATAGAAATAAAGTGCACAAAAAATGTAATGTGCTTAAATCGTCCCCAAACCATCCCCTTCCACCCCCTGGTCCATGGAAAAATTGTCTTTCATAAAACCGGTCCCTGGTTCCAAAAAGGTTGGGGCCCACTGTGCTAAACAGATAAGCTCTACTTACCCACTTGGGGTCTACCTCAGCTGCAAAGAGCCACTGCACCTGAGGTCATGAAGCAGGTATAATAGCTTGGCTATCATGGACCACCTCGGACACCCTGATGAGCAATACTTGTTCCACATCGCTCTGCTTTTTTGGCTGGGGCTTTGTTGGGCCTGCATCATTATTCATCTTTTCCTTCTGCCCAGTCCTGCTCCCTCTTGCTTCCTTTCACGGGCTTTGATCACTAATAAACAACTGTGCCTCAATCTCTTACTCTTGTCCTGCTGCTGAAGAGCTCAACGTGTAATACACCACTTGAAAACAATTTATTGGCATAGATCTTTCACAACCTTGTAAATAACTTACATTTGAATCCCGGCCCAATTGTGGGCTAGTCTATGGTTAGAAATTCCAAGAGGAGACTATTACTATTTCATTTTTTTCCCACTCAGAACTATGGTGGACATAGAGAAGTTTTATTTTAAATTCCCTTTGAGGTTTTTCCTCAAGTGGGCAGATTTTCCTCTAGCATATACTTTCACTGAAAGTGTGACCTCTCTGTGAGGGAGGGGGGTCCTCAGATTTCTCTCCCTTTCTTTCCACTGTGCAAAACCCCAAGGCCTAAGTCACTGGCTCCCACACAGACTGACATTTAAACCCCCAAACACTGGGATCTTGGCAAACTCCTATTTAGCTGAATTTAATGTTAGGAATTTTAAGTAGGCTAGAGTGAAAATGCTTCTCTCTTTAGATAACTTGTCTTTGCCTCTGCCAGATGCCTGGAGTAACTCCCAGTCAAGAGTACCATAAACTGAATTTTCACCTTGGGATATTAGAGCCTCACTGGAAATGTGAATTCCAGCCCCAAGTCCACCCAAGTGTGAGCTTATGATTATGAATTCTCAGGGTGCAGTCACTCTAAGCCAACCACTGTGACTGTTTTAGTCCACTTGCATTGCTCTAAAGGAATACATGATATTGGATAATTTATAAACAAAAGAGGTTTATTTGGCTAATGATTTTGTAGACTGTACAAACATGGCACCAGCATCGGTTCCTGGTGAAGCTTCAGGAAACTTCCAATCATGGCAGAAGGCAAAGGGAAAGTTGGAATATCACATGGCAAGAGAGGGAGCAAAAGAGAGAGGGAAGAGGTGCCAGGTTCTTTTAAACAACCAGATCTCACATGAACTCATATAGTGGGAACTTATTACTGC
Source organism: Mandrillus leucophaeus (assembly GCF_000951045.1). Taxonomy (NCBI): domain Eukaryota; kingdom Metazoa; phylum Chordata; class Mammalia; order Primates; family Cercopithecidae; genus Mandrillus; species Mandrillus leucophaeus. The sequence goes on from NW_012105364.1 coordinate 12,024,018, forward strand.
CAGGATGGCACCACCGTTCATGAGGGATACATCCCCATGATCCAAACACCTCCCACCAGGCCTCACCTCCAACACTGGGAATTACATTTGATCATGAGACTTGGAGGGGACCAACATCCAAATTATATCACTAACCAAGGCTGAGATACATTTTCTTGCCTGCTTCCTCTGATGTTTATGTTGCCTTCATTTTTAACCTTATCTATCCTGCATGTTGACTTTTGGAGGCATCATACTTATCTAGGTCTGTGGCCCATCTTTCCACATGATGAAAGGTCTTGATTTTGTCTTCTAACATCATTATGGTTCATTAAACCAAAGGCTCCCAGGGACTGACTGACCAAAGTCCACAGAGAAATTGCCAGCTTCACTACATTCTCAGCTTTCTAGATTTATGCTTTTTTATGTGGTTTGGGGCCTCTGAATTTCCTTAACTTTCTCATTGGCAAAGCTTTGACTTAAAAAGAGTATTTGTTATTTTTCCTAGCATTTCCAGTTGTTTTGAACTGGAGGAATTATTGCTCTGTGGATATTCAGTCTTCCTTGTTTTGGAAAATAGAAATGAATATCTAAATTTTCAACTAATTTGGATTGAGTCATGAACTCTGAAGAGAAGGCATTAAAAGGAATACGTTCTAAGATGCCGATAGATATTTGAAAATATATTGACATAAGTACCATCTCTTTTATTGGAGCAGTCTGTGGCTGATCAGCTATGCCAAAGGACATGCAAGGAGAAAAGCACTGGCCTGGATCCAAAAGGATAGTTATATAAATGAAGTTCTGAGAAAACATTCAGAATTTTCTCAGGGGAAAAACTGCAATCACTCACAACTCTGGGATGTAGTTCATCTTCAGGGACTCCTGCCTCTACCACCTGTGGCATCATGCTGACATTGATGGATGAGGGAAGGTAGATGCCAACGTAGAAGATGGCTGATTAGGTAAGAAAATTTTTCTTTCAGATGACAAATCAATATCTCAGAGCAAGACTCGATAGTTAGCACCTGATCACAAAAGATCACAAAATATTGTGGTGGTATTTTGTGGCTACTTCAACAAAAAACCCTAGGAATAAAAAAAGTTAAATCAAACCAGCTCTTTTTTTTCAGGGGATTTAAAAAAATTGTTTTTAAAGGTAATAGGCCCAGTGGGCTTAAAACATAAATTATCAACCTGAAAGGCTTAATGATAGTTAAAGGCATACAAATTATACGTAGGGCTTGGAGTGGAGCTGTTACTGTGTGCAAAATAATGAGTAGTTTATTTTGTATATATTGTACTGATTTATATGATCTTCAAACACCAGTAATGGCAGCAGTTAGACAGAGTGTACCTCAAGAATTTTGTATTATAAAAACAACAAACATTTCTTATGCTTCGCAAACATTTTTGCTCCTGGGACTCCATTCTGAGTGAGCTCTGGGTTAACTGATGAGAACTGATCTTGGTTCTGCTCTTTTTACACTTTTCCCCATGATATTCTGCTCCTCGCTCCTCTTCCCATATGTCTCAGCAAATGCTGCAAGAGGCTTGATGGGCGATGTGTGTGTGATATCTTGCCTAAAATGAAAGTGTAACATATATTCCGAGAAAAGCAACAGTAACCACACTTTGGGCATTAGCAGAGGTGACAGATGTTGCAAGGAAGGAGGACTGTATTTTTCATGGCTACAGAACACCATTCCCTCGGGCCAACATTATGTTCCCTCCCAATGCACCATGTATCAATAACCCCAAATCCTCCCTCTGTGACGGAATAACAGAAGCACTGATCCCTGTGGCTGTATTCACTCTGACTGTAATTGCTCTTGTTATGGTACACTCAGTGCCATGTACGATGTTTTTCTTCCTGGTGCATAAGAGCTTTCACGGCCATGTAGAGGTTCTGCTCTCTGCTGCTTCCAGAGCCTTATGTTTACATGCCAAGTCCTCAATCTCCCACTCCAAGATCACTGGGCTGAACAAGGAACAGGACTGTGTGATGTAGGTCCTGACTTGGCCTTGACCCAAAATTTTCTGGGTTGAATCAACGTTCATTGTTGCTGCCTTTCTCCATGGCAGGGGTTGGGCGATGTGGAGAAGGCCTTGCTGATCATCAGAATCATTTTTCCACTGATTTTCTTGGAAGGATTTAAATTCCATACTATTTTCCTCTTTTTGTTTCCCATATATTTTTATTTTTTAATAAAAGCTAATCTATACTGTATTTTGGACTTCATCCATCTGGCCACACTCCCCTGGTCTGCCTTTGAAATGCAGCCTAGAGAGATCAGCCTTCCAGACGAAGCTTGCTGCCGTCAAGATCTGCTCCCGCCTTTTCTCCTGGCCACCATACCAGTAACTAGGCCCACCAAGTGAAAGACAGTCCTCCAGGCCTTCTTAGAAACAGTCAGTTGTGAGTTTTGGGGACTTACATTTTAGGTACATTCTAGCAAGGCCACTTCCCTGAGCCTTTAGTCCTTTTCCACACTCTGCCAGCGCAGTTCTACTATTGCTGTTCTTTTAATGGAAGCTACCATTTTTCCAAGCTGCTGTGAGCCTTCCCAGCAGCACATCAGGGTTCTTGCCAGGGCATGTGATTCTGTCTCACAGGAGAGTACCCCTGTGTCAATCAACTCTGCTTTATTCTAAACACTTGCTCCCGCACCCAGGCATCATTCTCAGGCACAATTTCCTGGTTCCAACCAGCGTACCTGGGGCTTGTACCTCCTTCAGAGTGAAATCTGAGTAAGGGAAACAGTATAGAGAAAAAGGAAGGGGGAGCTATGGCACAATGTGTTTTCAGAGACAGTCCAGTGTCAGCATGACCCAATGGGGAATGTAAATTGCACCCCAGACACTATCCCACCTTAGACAAAGAAATAGGGCTTCTGTACCCCCATTGAATCAATTACTGACCTTTACCAATGAGGTAAGTGGAGGCAAGGCAGCTTCAATTGTCCATGGGTATTCCCCAGAGAAGGCTAATCATGCAAACTGTCTGCTGACATATCCCACAGCAACCAGGGTCTAGGATTATCAGCCAAACCAGTAAAAAGAATGGCAGGGAATCAGAACATGCCACGAAGATAGTCTGTTAAACCATTTATCAAAATGTTTCTTCTAGCATGTTAATGCTTAGCTGAAATTATAATATCTGAATCTTTACTAATATTTCAATCAGAATGTGTTACTACCATCTTCCCATACTTATGTTATTTGTAACCTATTTTAAATGGATTTAAAGATTTTGAGTTACAATTAGTTGTAGAGCTCTATCCCATCCTAATTGTAAATTCTCCATATTACCTTGCAGAGAGAGTTACACATGACATTTAATAATTTAAAAAAATGTTTTTGATGACATGCAGCAGAGTTAGCAGGAAAAAATGTATAGCAAATCATTTTATAAAGAAAAAATTTACCAATGTATCTTTATGTAAATCTGAATCTCCATATATTGTATTTGTGGCTGTGTGTCTCAGCAAAGGTCCTTGGAATAAAATGGCTACATATGTGTACAACTGGAACAAATTCAAAAGGATATGCTTTCTACTTGAGAGACAGTTGATGATAATATTTTCAGGGAGACCTGTGGTCATGTTCTAGAGGAAATCTTGGAAGAGGGATTAATTAAAACAAACATGGAAATAAAGTATACTAAGGCAAGCTTTAGTTTTTGTTTTTCTCAATCCTTATTAACAGATACTGCAAACTTGGTCTTCATTGAAAAAAATGTTCGTGAGCCCATAAAGATCTTTCAAATGTACTCAGCTAAATTAAAGTATCTTTAAGCTAGTTTGTAAAAAAACAAACAAAAAATGTATACCACCAAATAATAGCAGTAGAGTAAAAACAAACAAGCAAAAGCAATGCTTTGTCAAGAAAACCATCAAAAGTGGAAAGAAGCCATTTCAGTTGTTAAAAGGCAGATAGGATGGCATATGAATTAAACCAATTAACTTGGTAATATAAAGCTTCTTTAAGGCATGAATTAAACACTTTCAGTGGTTCATTTTTTAATCGTTGGTTGCCTTTGCAATGTAGTTTAAAATTATTTTTCATATACATGTTCTGCCTCAGATGCTCAATTCATTATCCAGACCAAGACACTGAAGTAGAGTTAGTAGGCAACTTACCAAAAAACCTGAAGAGTGGAACAGTGTCCCAAATCTTCAGGGACTGTTCGCTCTTTGTGTGGTGCACCGGACTGTCTCCCTGATGTGACTCCATCACCTGCCACAATTTTCCAGACAGTCTTTGAGTGTTGAGCAAACTAGTTTGGAATTGGGTCATCCCCTTCAGCATAAAAGAAAAGCAAAAAAAGGACCTATGGGCTATATTTCCTGTGCCAAGTACAGTGTACTTGTTAGGCAAGCAATAGTCATTGTATAAATACATAAAAGTGCTTCTTGCTTTTATGATAATATGAATTTTACACGTGGATGCCATACTGATAAACATTTTATTTTATGTTATTTAAATTCTAATTTAAATTATTAAAAATAGATAAATATTAGGAGATGGAGATTATCAAAGATTGGAATACTAGCTTAAGGTGATTTGAGTTAGGTGAGTGCATGTGCAAAGGTCTTTATAGGCTCACAAATAGTTTTTTTAGTGAAGCCTAAGTTCTGGATATCTGTTAAAAAGGGACTGGGAGAATAAAAATTAAAGTTTTAGATAGAGTTCATATTTTGTCATATTTAGATATTTAAAGCTAGATATACTTTCAGATCTGCTATAACCTAGGAACTCTCAGGCTAACTCCTTGAGGCTTATCTTTCCAAGTCCGCAAACACCAGCTTTCCCCTCTTTCAGGAGGCTCCACTTTCCCCATATTGTTCACATTTAGACAGAACTAAACTTCCATATATCATGAACAATTGGAGGAAACAAACTATACCATTGAGGCAAGCTTCATGTATTTCTCTTTTCTTGGCATAGGTTTAAATCATGTCATAATCATTTTCAGTCCCTCCCTATCATTACTCCCATTTTATAAAATGGCATTTTCTTCCATCTTCCATCGTTATCCACAGTTTAGTGAATATCTAAGGTGCAACTGTACACTTACAAACAAACATCCATTAGAAATAAATCCTTCACTTGGCCAGGCATGGTGGCTTATGCCTATAATCCCAGCACTTTGGGAGGCTAAGGCAGGCAGATCACTTGAGGCCAGGAGTTCGAGACCAGCCTGGCCAACATGGCGAAATCCCCGTCTCTACCAAAAAGTACAAAAATTAGCTGGGCATGGTGGTGCACACCTGTAATCCCAGGTACTTGGACGGTTAAGGCATGAGAATTACTTGAACCCAGGAGATGGAGGTTGTAGTGAGTTGAGATTGTGCCACTGCACTCCAGCCTGGGCGACAGAGCAAGACCCTCTCTCAAAAAAAAAAAAAAAAAATTCCATCACAACATCCTTCAAATTTGATGTTAATATCCAATTTTATAGATTAAAAAAATCAGGTTTAAAGAAGTTTGCAAGCAAGCGGGAAAAGTAGAACAGGAATCTTTATTTTACTCTATAACCATATTCTTTCCAGTAATATTCCATGCAGATGTACTAGATCCTAAATGATAAATTTATGCTTATTTTGATAGTATACTCTTAATTCCACCTTTCAGCTTCAGAACAGTCTTGTTTTTCTCAGTAGTTTAATCTCTGGGAGAAGGTTCTTTCCTGTATGACTCCTAGGTTTACACACCTGACTCTTAATTGACTCATATATTGTAGAATAGAGTAAGTGCTGAGTTTCAAATTCTCTGCAGCAACTCCTTCCCCCAACTCTTACAGGGAATTTGAAGTTTGTAAGATATATGAATGGCCAGTTTTGAACTCAAGAATTAGGCAGACTTAGCCACGGTTTCCCTAGCAGTGGATGGGGCAGACTTCTCCTCTTCTCCCTCCTCCCAACACAAGGCTAGGGTTCTATGTACCTTACAGCATGGAGGACAGAAGAGAACATATGTGCTCTGAGAGGAGGTGCTCTGAAAAGGAAAAATAAAGAGCAGAGCTGAGCCCTGTGTGGGTTGTTCTTCCAAATTTACAATTCATGTAAATCAGTAAACCTGCATAGGGGTAGAGTGAATTAAGGCCAGAGAGGGGCCAGTACTTAAGCTTGTTTTTTCACATCGGGAGAGAGGAAGAAGCTTTCCTCCAATTATAATGCTAATATAAGAACTTCAATGCAATTGTCTATATCTCAATTTCAAGCATTTCTCTCTGAGACTATCACCTCCTCTCTGACCAGTTCGCTGCCTTTGGTATTTTCATTTCAACAATCTTTTGATCCCATCGGGACCTAGAATCCACTGATACTATGACCTTGTGACTATCCCTCATTGCCTTCTTTTCTAGTCCTCTTTATTGTCTCAACTGAAATGCCACAGTCAATCATATAATTACACCTTTAGATAATCTCTCAAATCCCTTGCTTCTTTCTCACTTTATTATGCTGGTCTTCTTAAAAAGAAAATGGCATAAAAATGTATTCCAGGTAATCTTAGCAGGAAAGTAGTAAAATAAATCCCTAAGTAACGTGTGCAGGCAAATACTTATAAAATGTATGGCCAGTAACTCACAAAAACAGAATAAAAGTCACCTGGTGGGTGACTTTGCCACTTAAAAGTCTTTGGGACCCTCTCTTTCTAAAATGTGCCAGAACACTTTAGAGTGGTGCTATGGTTTGAATGTTTGTCCTCTCCAAAACTAACGTTGAAATTCAATTTCCATTGTGACAATATTGGGAAGGTGAGACCTTCAAGAGGTATTTAGGTTGCGAGAGCTCCACCTGCAGGAATAGACATGATAGACATGCCATTATCTCAGGAGTGGGTGTATCATTGAAGGAGTGGGTTTGCCCTGTCTTGTATGCTCTCTCTCTATTTCTCTCTCTCTCTCCCCCCTCTCTCTTTTTCGCTTTCTCTTCTCTTCTGCTCTTCTGCCATGTGATACCTTCCACTATGTTATGCTGCAGCAAGAAAGCCCTTGCCAGATGCCAGCGCTTTGATATTGAACTTCCCAGCCTTCAGAACTATGAGCCAGTAAATTTTGGTTCACTATAAATTACCCAGTCTTACGTATTCTATTATAGTAGCACAAAACAGACTAAGACAGTGATATGGGAGACTCTTCTGATTTAGCTCCTGTCTTCCATTGGCCTCTACCTAGCCATTCTTACTCACTTCTCCCTATCGTCCAGCCACACTGACCTAAGCTCACTTCCAATAATATACACTTCCAGGCATATCTTTTTGGAATAGCTCTTGTCACCTGTTTTAACTTCTATTCATCTTTCTGGACTTAGTTTGGAAATCATCTGATACACGAAGCTTTCCTTGACCTGCCTCTCCCCTTACACCATGCCTGGTCTGGGTGTCATGTTCATGGGACTCCCATCGCATCCTTGTTACTTCTATCAGAGCTCTCCTTACATTGTAATATAATTATCTCAACCGTTTGTTTCCTCAACCTTTTTAAGGGCAGGGACTACATTTTATTCATTTTAAAATTTCATTTTTGTATATCTTACGTGCCTAGTAAAAATGCTTGGTACCTAGAGTATGTTTAATTAATGTCCATTGAATAAGTGAATTAATTGATAAATGAAAACATGAATTCTTTTGCTAAAAGTAATGTTTTGGGCTGAAGAGTGGAATCAAGAGGTGCGCCCTATACTCTATGTTTTTGTTGGACATTTTAGTCTTTATCTTCTCCCTGTCACAAACTGATGTTAGAGGATAAATAAATGTCTTAAAGGACTCAGGGCTTTTAATATAAAGGTCCAGCTTATGTCTTTACTACTCACTAAAAACTAATCTGTTAAGCCTGAGTTATGGATGGAAGCACACATTTTAGAATGATTCTTCTAAGGAAGGTTTGACCAAGTCAAAGACCATAATCATGGCATTTCCCAGAGCATCTAAGAATTTAAAGGAAAGTATTCACTTAACTTTAACTTTCAGGCACAGAGACATAATCAAGAGAATACCAAGCAGTTCTGAAACCTTAGTGGTTTGGTGGGCAAAACTGTTGATTGCAGTTTCTAGATTGACATACATTTTTCGTCAGAACACTTTAGGGTTGCCAGCCCAAATATATCTGTGTACCCTAAAGGCTGTGTACCACCGTAGTGATGCTCTATGAAGACAGTCTTCATTATCTTCTTAAAATTCAAGTCCAATTGTCATTAGTACTAATTGTGTCTTTTGTCTATCATTGTTGCTGTTAATAGCAATATTTTGGTGACAAAAAGTTTGATATGTTTTGAAGGATTTTAACAGAGACTTTAACTAGATGTAGAGACACTGACTTCAACACTAAATTTATTATCTTATCTCTATACTATCAGCATTTTGATAAATCTGTAGATATATATCCATATATAGCCTTAGTAAGTTTAAAATATGTTCCCAATCTCTAACAATACTTAATGCAAACCAAATCAACCAGTGAGCCAATATAAAGAGGAGCATTTTTAATCTCACTTATTTTGATGATGTTAGTATTCTTATTATATAGAAACATAATTTTTAGAATAAGCCTTTGATTCCTTCCACTTTTTAAGTAGGATTTCCATGGAGTTAAGTTAGTTTTAAATCTAGTTTCCATCATTTAGAAAAGGATGACTGACCAAAACAGTTTGTTCAATGACATTTAAAAATCATTCTGTCCATAAATACAGCTCTACAAAAATTTTAAATAAAATGTTTTCTCTAAGAGTTTTCTCTGAAAGTTTAAAGGATATTAAATAAAAAGAAGGCATTATAAATAAAATAAAATAAAATATATTCTGAAATGATTACCACTTGAATGTAGTACTTTCTTTTCACTGAACATTTTCATAAAAGTGGTTTTGGCTAATTATGATGTCTGTATATATAAATTCTTTTCTGAGAATCATAGTATAGCACTAACTATTAGTGTTTTACTCTCTGTTATGGTAAATCTTCAACTTTGATAATAACTAACTGAGCACAATTGCTAGTTTATTTGCAGCTCACTGTGGAAACATTAGCCTTCATTTAAGAGAGGGCACACCACAAAACAAGAGTGGAACATGTCTCTATGACTAGCTTTAATGCAGAATTCCCATACATTCTTATTTCATTAACATATGGTAGTTTGTTTTTCACTTCTTTTTTTTTTTTTTTTCTCACTCTGTTGCCCAGGCTGGAGTGCAGTGGTGTAATCTTGGCTCACTGCAACCTCTGCCGTCCAGGTTCAGGCAATTCTCCTGAATCAGCCTCTCGAGTAGCTGGGATTACAGGTGCCTGCCACTGCACCCTGCTAACTTTTGTATTTTTAGTAGAGACGGGGTTTCACCATCTTGGGGTTTCACCATCTTGGCCATGCTGGTCTTGAACTCCTGACCTCATGATCCACCAGCTTCGGCCTCCCAAAATGCTAGGATTACAGGCATGAGCCACTGCACCTTCCCTATTTTTTTTTTTTTTTTTTTTTTTTTAGGTTCGGAAGACCATTCTTTTTAGTGACCAGAGATATCATTCTGAACTGTGATGTTTTTGTCTTTTCTTTTTTTTAAGGAACTGAAAGTTCATGCAGCAAAGTAAAGAATTTCATAAGGCATCTTGCAATATTTTAATCAATTATTTCTCTTCAGCATGCTATATTCCAATGGGTTTTAAAAAATAATTTTAGAGTTGAATTGTAAAAATTATGCTTGACTGACAAATGAAATCTCAAGTAATGAACTTGTGGCTGAGGGAAAATAAGTATTAAAATTTCTTTCTGAGATAATTTTTTTTTGCAATTTTTATCCAAACTCATCTTTCAGGATGTTTCTCATGATACACAACATAAACTATAAAAATGACATATTGAATATTTCCAAAAGTCACATCATTCCAAATATTCATGAGTTCACTAAAATTTTTATTTGTTTTATTCCTACCAAAGCTAAGACTTAATCTTAAGGCTTGCCAAAATAAGACAAGTTTTACTTCTGGGTGAATGGAGGCAAATACATTAATTCTGAAAGTTGAAAAATATATCGTGGCTTAATATAATAAACTCATATAGTTGACATCTTCACATAGATCTAATGGATCACATATTCAGAGGACTATCTTAAGGTAAACAGATACTGGTCTAGTAGATTTCATCTTGGATAATTGACACACTAATTGTCATTTCAATGGCGGCACCAGAATGTTCCTTTGTGTTGGTTTGTGCTTAAAGCATTTGGTATAACTGCAATTCAGTGTACTTTTTTAGGCTTGGTGATTGGGGGACCAGCAGACTCTCTGAGACTTTTGGCTCTTTGGCCAATAAGTGCCAGTGTTTTGGCAAAGAGGATGCTTATGTGGCCACCAACTCCCCAGATGTTTATCTGTTGGTGAGCAGACATGAAGGCTTCCGCTTCTGTTGTGTCTCTGACTCAGTCCCCCTCATCCATGTCATTACTCCTCTAGATCACTGACACAGCATCAATGCAGAGTTCTGAATGCCTCTCACTGCTTGTTGGAAATGGGAAGCTAAATCTTTATTTGCTTCAGTCACTGAGACAATAGCTCTCCTCTATGGAGGGCATATCACCTCATAACTGGAGCTTTACCTGTTTAATGTAAGTGCTGTATAAAGAAATTAGAGGAGAATGTCAGGAAGTGGGGTGGGGACCATATGTGTGAACACACGTGTAGAAGAGAAACTCAGAAGAATGTTTATGGTTTTCTTTACTCATATCCTAAACATATATATTAACACTATATACATGGCATGTTGAGTTTCTTCCCACTATGTGCTGGTTACTTAAACATTCTTTTGTATTCGTGCACAACCCTGTGAAACAGTGATGTTATTATCCTATTCAATACATAAGGAAGCTAAGGCTTAAGAAGTTAAGTAACTTGCCAAGGTGACGTGGCTGTTAAGCAATGAAGCCATGTTGGCTTCCATCCACTCACTCCAGAGGTTGGCTCTGAACCATTCTGCAGAGATGCTGCAAATATAGTCTGTATGATTGAAAGTACACCCCTGGGGCTGTGCAAATGGTAGCCCTTCGACTCTGCTCTACTGCACTGGGCAAAGGGAAGAGTAGACATAAACTTAGAGCTCATTTTGTTCTCTATTGAAGGACTTTTGTCTGTAAATAGTCTCCATTATTCATGCTCTAAGGTCCTTGAAGAAACAGCAGCACTGGGAAAGAGATGATAATTTCACACCTTTGTTGTTCCTGTTTAGTGGTGACAGTTTATTGCAAGTCTGTTTTTTTATAGGGCAATGCCAGATTGATTTATATTCTATTCTGCAATAGAAAGAAAGGAAGAGAAATTTTATTTAAAATGAAAAGATTCTTAAAGTCTATGGGAAATGAATAGGATTTTTAAAAAGGTTAAAATTTTTCTCTTTTGACATTTTCTGCTACGTTAACATTTCGGTGGTGTTTGGTTGAGGGTGAGACCTTTTCTGTTTTGCATTGTTTATGTTTGTCTCAAACAAATCAAGTCCTTTGTTTTAAAATTTTTCTGTTTTTTTCTTCTCTTTTTCTCCCCCAACTTTTGTTATAGTTTCAGGGGTAGACATGCAGGTTTGTTACAAGGGAATATTCTTTCCTACTTTTTAAGAGCATGTTTCCCTAAGAAAATACCAAGTTTTTCTTTAAGGTTAAAATACAGTTGTTGAAATGATGTTTGCAGTTTTTCTGTGTTTAAAAAATTTACAATAGAAATATACATATCCCAGAAGATAAATGCAGGTTTCTCTGTGTGTGTTTTTTAGTTGTTTTCTTCCTGTTTTAAAGTATTTTAAGTACTTAGCTTCTGAAATAAAACACAATTATATGAACATGGAAGCCATGTTTATGTAAGATATGCAATTTTGTCATTATGCAAGACACTCAATTTGTATATGCATAAATGGATAACCCAGGCCAAAACTCTTCTTTGACTAAAGAAATATCGACATAGCATTTCATTAAGAAGCATGAATGAAGGCTCCCAAGCTCAGACTTCAAGGCTAATATTCTACATTAGTAGTCATGAGGACCCAGTTGTGTGTATAACTGCCTGACTGCATAATTTTTCTGGTTTAAGAGTCACAGAATTATAGAATTTCAAGAATTGGAGAATTAGCTGGTTTTAGCCTCCTGCTGAAGTAAAACACACACATTTTGATATATTTTTGTTTACTTTTTTTTTTAAATCACATTTTGCATATTACAATAAAGAAAATATCCTGTGCAATCTTCCCCTTTTGTATATGCCCTCTTGGCACCTGTTTTAGTTTCATAGGGCTGTCAAAACAAAGTACCACAAACAAGGTGGCGTCAAACAAAAAACATTTATTTTCTTACAGTTCAGAAGGCCAGAAGTCCATTGACGTGTTAGTTTTGGGTTTATTCCTATTGGAAGCTTTCAGAGAGAACCTGTTCCCTGCCTTTCTCCTTGCTTCTGGTGGTTGCTAGCAATCCTTGATGTTCCTTGGCTTGTAGACCCATCACTCCAATCTCTGCCTCTGTCTTCACATGACTTTCTCTTATATGTGTGTCATTGTCCAAATTTCTCTGTTATAAGCACACCAGTCAATCAGATTAGGGCCCACCATAACCCAATATGACCTCATTTTAACTTGATTATGTCTGCAAAGACCCTATTTCCAAACAAGGTCACATTCACAGGTACTGGGGTCAGGACAGCAGTGTATCTTTTTAGGTGACACACTGGTGCCCAATGTGAGTAAAACCCTATACTAAGACAAAGTTCATGGTTGAATGGACAATCGATGAAATGCTATTTATGCATTAGTTCCATTGCTGCAAACTTTAAAGAACTATTCAAAGTGTTGTTTTCCCTAGAATATTGAATATTGACTTGAAATGATTCAGTGACAGATTGACATGTGAAAATCTCATGCATAATATGGTGATTTCATATTATTGATATTTGTTGTAATAATACTTAAAACCTGGTGGTTTTAGTGGTCTAAGTAGTTGGTAAACATTAAGAAAATGAGTCAGATGTACTCTGTGGCCAGAGGAAGGATTCTGAACTCAGAACTTCCCATTCCCCAAGTTTGCCTGAGGAAATTTAAGGCTAGTCCAAGAAGCCACAGCAAAGGAAACAGACTGAAGTAGGGGCAAGACCTGAGAGTTGGCATTGAGGGCACCAGTGACATTACTCTTGGGCAAGGGCAGCTCTGCTCTGCAATTTTATCCAGCTATTGATGTGCTGAAATACTCGGGTGAGGACTCCTATATATCCTCAGCCAACATCCAAGTGCCCAGAGGGGTATGGGGATCTACATGAGAAACACAAGCCTACATGTTAGGGTCTGTCTCTAGGCAGCAGAGAAAGTAGAACAGCAGGGAGGATTCCATTGCCATAAGGGCTCTGCCAATAAAGGGAAATATGAAAGATGCCCTGCAAACAGCTCACTAAGGAAGGATGAAGAGTTCCCCAACCAGGATCCCCATATCATTGGCAAATACTCATGGTCATACATTGAGAAGCTGTTGGGAAACCATAACTTGCTTAATGAAGGAAACATCTATGAATTTTTCAACACTATTAATTAAGACGTTCTTATGATCTGTACTGGCTCATACACCTATATGTTAAGGAATTGAGGGCAATTTGCTAAGCTCTCCAGTGGGGAAATTTTCCCTGGGTATTCCAGGAGAGGACTGAGCCAAGGAGTGTTTCACTCAAATGAAGTGGGCCAGGTCTTTGTGCCGAGGACAAATCACCTGAATGTTACTCTGTGGTATGCAAAGTTTCACGTAAGGTTTTAATAGATACTTTTTTGGGGGGATGAAAGTCCATAACTTTTATTTGATATTCAAAGGTCTTCATGACATAAAAACATAGACATAAAATTATCTAATTTATGAGAATGCATGCTCCAACCCTTACCCACTCCTACGTTTCTCACCTTCTCTCTTTTCAGTCTCCTCCGAACTCTTACTCCCCATGGACTCCTTCTCATACTTCAAACCTTAAACTTCATTTTTTTGACTTTCTCATCTAAAACAAATTCTCTCCTTTCTGATTATTCTCTGCTCAGTTCTCCATTAGTTTCCTCTAAAACACTTATCAATACGTGTACATAATTTGTTTATTTTTATTCTATCTCCCAAAGGCAATAGTCTTATCTATTTTATTTCCTTTCAAATTTCACATGCCTAGCACAGTTCCCAGACATAAAGGTTTTTCAGGAAATGTTTGCTGTGTACAAAATACATGAATAAACATACTTTAACATGCAGTAGATTTATAGAATCATAATCTTAAAAGACATTTCCAAATATTCAATTTTTCAGCTATATTAGCAATTATTTATGCTGATGAAATCAGTGGCTGTACCTATGATTTCAGCTTAAATTGCCTTTGCAAAATATACGGTTTCTTAAAGATTTTTTTTCCAAGCCAGATACTAGCAAGCAGTGAAGCAAACTATAAAACTAAAATGAAAATTAGGGAATATTTTCTTCAGCATAATAGAACTTGCAAAACATAAATGAGCCCCAAAACATTTCTTGTTACTAATGTCTGCATTTCTGAGCATGTAGAAACACGATGTATTCTGTTACTGCTTTATGTAATAACATCAAACCTAATGGGCATTGATTCACAAAACAGTGCACTCAGAAAGAAAGAACTGACCATTCATCCCAGGCAATTCTTACACTCAAGACAGCTGTCACTGATGTAATGGCATTTCAATACAAGTAACAGAAGGCTTGCTTTATACAGATTATTGTTCCTTCATATAAAAATAAATTGTAATTGCACATCAGAAAAGACTGTTAAAGCTTGATTACCCAAGAAATATATCACAAAAAGGTCTTTCTCCAGTCCTTTGCTTTAAAAAATGTCCTAATTTTTCAGTCAACAATGCCTCAAATGATAGCACAATTTGCTCAGATTATAGCTATACCTGTAGACATCTGAGTTCAATAAAATATTATTTTAGGCTGGGCACAGTAGCTGTATTAGTCTGTTCTCACACTGCTATGAAGAACTGCCCAAGACTGGATAATTTACAAAGGAAAGAGGTTTAATTGACTCACAGTTCCACGTGGCTGGGGAGGCCTCGGAAAACTTACAATCATGGCAGAAGGGGAAGCAAACACATACTTCTTCACATGGCAGCAGGAGAGAGAAGTGCCAAGCAAAGAGGGACAAACCCATCTTAAAACCATCAGATCTCATGAGAACTCATTCACTGTTACAAGAACAGCAGCACAGGAGTTCCTGTGATTCAATTATCTCCCACCAGGTCCCTCCCATGACACTTAGGGATATGGAAACTACAATTCAAGATGAGATTTGGGTGAGGACACAGCCAAACCATATCATTCTGCCCCTGGCCCCTCCCAAGTCTTATATTCTCACGCTTTAAAACACAATCATGCCTTCCCAACAGTCCCCCAAAAGCTTAACTTATTTCAGCATTAACTCAAAAGTCCAAATGCAAAGTCTTATCTGAGACAAGGCAAGTCCTTTCCACCAATGAGCCTGTAAAATCAAAAACCAGTTAGTCACTTCATAGATAGAATGGGGGTACAGAATGGTGTCAATGTTCCCATCCCAAATGGGAGAAATTGGCAAAAACGGAGGGGCTACAGGCCCCGTCCAAGTCCAAAATCCAGTCGGGCAGTCAAATCTTAAAGTTCCAAAATGATCTCCTTTCACTCCATGTTTCACATGCAAGTCACACTGATGCAAGGGGTGAGCTCCCACAGCCTTTGGCAGCTTTAGCCCTGTGGCTTTGCACGGTGCAGCCCCCTCCCAGCTGCCTTCATGGGCTTGCATTGAGTGTCTGTGACTTTTCCAGGTGCATGGTGCAAGCTGACAGTGGATCTACCATTCTGGAGTCTGGAGCATGGCAGCCCTCTTCTCACAGCTCCACTAGGCAATGCCCCAGTGGGACTCTGTGTTGGGACTCTGACTCCACATTTCCTTTCTGCACTTCTCTAGCAGAGGTTCTCCATGAGGGCTCTTCCCCACAGCAAACTTCTGCCTTGACATACAAGCATTCCATACATCCTTTGAAATCTAGACAGAGATTCCCAAACCTCAATTCTTGACTTCTGTGCACCTGCAAACCCAACACCACATGTAAGCTGCCAAGGTTTGGGGCTTGCACCCTCTGAAGCAGTGGCCTGAGCTTTTCATTGGCCCTTTTAGCCACATCTAGGACACAGGGCACCAAGTCCTAAGACTGCACAAAGCAGCAAGGCCCTGGGCCCAGCCCATGAAATCATTTTTTCCTCCTCGGCCTCCATGTCTGTGATGAGAGGGGCTGCCATGAAGACCTCTAACATGCCCTGGAGACCTTTTCCCCATTGCTTTGGTGATTAACATTTGGCCCCTTGTTACTTATGTAAATTTCCGCAGCCAGTTTGAATTTCTCCTCAGAAAATGGGTTTTTCTTTTCTATTACATCATCAGGCTGCACATTTTCTGAACTTTTATGCTCTGCTTCCCTTTTAAACATAAGTTCAAATTCCAAACCATACCTTTGTAAATATATAAAACTGAATGCTTTTAACAACACCCGTCACATCTTGAACATTTTGATGCTTAGAAATTTCTTCCACCAGATACCCTAAATCATCTCTCTCAAGTTCAAAGTTCCACAGCTCTCTAGGGCAGGGAGAAAATGCTGCCAGTCTCTTTGCTAAAACATAGCAAGAGTGACCTGTACTCCAGTTCCCAACAAGTTTCTCATCTCCATTTGAGACCACCTCAGCCTGGACATCATTGTCCATATCACTATCAGCATTTTAGTCAAAGCCATTCAACAAGTCTCTAGGAAGTTCCAAATGTTCCCACATTTTCCTCTCTTCTTCTGAGCCCTCCAAACGGTTCCAATCTCTGCCTGTTACCCAGTTCCAAAGCCACTTCCACATTTTCAGTTATCCTTATAGCAGCACCTTGCTCTCTGCAGTACCAATTTACTGTATTAGTTTGTTCTCACACTGCTATGAAGAACTGCCCAAGACTGGGTAATTTATGAAGGAAAGAAGTGTAATTGACTCACAGTTCACATGACTGGGGAGGCCTCAGGAAATTTACAATCATGGCAGAAGGGGAAGCAAACATGTCCTTCTTTACATGGCAGCAGGCGAGGGAAGTGCTGAGCATCGGGGAAAAATTCCTTATAAAACCATCAGATCTCATGAGAACTCTGTATCACAAGAACAGCAGCACGGGGGTAACTGCCCCAAAATTCAATTACCTCCCATCAGGTCCCTCCCATGACACATGGGGATTATGGGAACTACAATTCAAGATGAGATTTGGGTGGGGACACAGTCAAATCATATTAGTGGCTCACACTTTGTAATTCCAGCACTTTGGGAGGCCAAGGTGGGAGAATCAGTTGAGCCCAGGAGTTCAAGGCTGCATTGAGCCATGATTGCCTCTGCAGTCCAACCTGGGTGATGGAACAAGACTCCTCTCTCTCTCTCTCTCTCTCACTATATAGATATAGATATAGATATAGATTTACATATATATACAGTACATGATGTATTATTTTAGAGCCAAGTTTATATTTATTTATCCCTGACTGATTCTTTTATAGACAATATAAGGAACTATATTTTAAAAATTAAAAATAACATTCTTTTTCTGACAAAAGTACTGCATGATCATTGTAGAAAATACTAAATATATGGATAGACAAAACCAAAGAATTAAAGCATGCTCTAATAAAACTGTGATGAATATCCTTTTGATGATATACATTTATCCATTTTGAATTTTCTTTTTAATTTTTTTTAAATTGGCAAGTAAAAATTACATATATTTGAAGGGTGGGGGGCTAAGGAAGGGATAGTATTAGGAGAAATACCTAAGGTAGGTGACGGTTTGATGGGCACAGCAAACCACCATGGCGGGTGTATACCTATGTAAAAAAACTGCACGTTCTGCACATGTACCCCAGAACTTAAAGTATAATAATAAAAAAAAAGAAACGGGTGAGGAGGGGCAAAGGGTCTGCAGGTAGATAAGCATTTTCTAAAAACTATTACCTGCCTATACTTGGTTAGCTTCAGTGATCATAAAGGGAAGTAAACTTATTCACCAGACATGGATGAGACAAAGTAAATGGACTTGCCTATTCCTTGAATGGAAACCAAGGAAGATAAAAGGTTTGGATAGAAGAAGGGAAGGTGGATAAACAGACTGAGGGGTAGAACATCAGGAGCCACCAAAGTGGAGGACAGGAGCCCTTAAAGTGGTATTTCATCTTCACAATCAGCAGATAAAAGAGAAAGAAACTCAACACAATGCATATGCTGAGTTATTGTTAGAAAATATGTACAATAGTGTGATTGGCACAGCACAGAAATAAAAATCTGTTCATGGAACTAGTTTGAAGTAAGCGTACACAATTTCTTCATTTAAAATTGTACTGAGATATTATTGCTAGTATTACAAAAATATTAATTAAAAGTTTAATAAAAATTACATATATTTATGGTTTACAACATGTTTTGCTATTTGTATACATTGTGGAATGACTGAAAAAACTAATATATGCATTACCTCACATATTTATCATTTTGTTGTTGTCATTGTGAGCAAAACAATTTGTAAGTATACAATATGCTGTTATTAACTATGATCACCATAATGTACAATAGATTTCTTGAAATTATTCCTTCTGTGTAACTGACATTTTGTATCCTTTGACCATCTCCACAATCCACCCACTCCCTACCCTTGGTAACCACCATTTTACCCTCTGTTTCTATGAGTTAAATTATTTCTTTAGAATAAATTTCTAGTTTGTAAAAATTTTCAAGTATATTATACATGTTTAAAACTATGTATTGATACTTGCGTGTTATGAATGAACCAAATGTAATTTTTCTTTTACAAACAGTCTAAGCTATTAGGATAAAGATTAAGCCAAACCAACTGAAAAAGATAAAAAGGATAACTTATTCCAAGTATATTAACCAGGAAAAAAAAGTCCAACTCAGTCCTTTAAATCATGTTAAATTAATTACAATTACGTTCAAGCACCATGAGGACAAAGATTTCTGTCCACTACTTAATTCTCTTTTCCCAGAGCAGAACCTGCCATATAATAATACTGAAACATCATTTGTTGAATGTTGGATGAATTAATCAAGAAAATATAATAAAACTATGGTTTGTATGCAGTCTATAGGTGTTTTTGGCAGTATAATCTAAATAATTAGAACTTTTTCATTAGTATCTTTTATGTTTGAAGCCCACAGATATTTACTTTTAGTTAATATGTGAGGAAACCAGGGATCATATGTATTAATCTCTCTAGTTTTTCTTGCTCTAATAGTCCAGAAAAATTAAGAATAGAACTGACCCACACAAATGAGAGATAAGTCATAAATTAGCTGATATTTACTAGCTAAAGATATCTAAAATTGAGACCTATATTTTATATATGACTTACTAGGAAATGATTCTTGAAACAGAGGATGATTTTAAAGGTTGGAAGAAACTCACTGAAACCCTATGTGTAGCACTACATCTGGGCCTCATGATTGTGCACTCTGAGTTATGTTGCCAATTTAATTTCATTCTCATTTAGATTCTCCATCTAGTAGCCTCTGGGCTTGTTTGTATTTTCTGTTTATGTTGAATAAAGATAATTTTAAAAATATTTCCCCATGTTCAACTTGAAAAATGAATGCTAATCACTTGGAAAAGGCCATTTTGAAATTTGTTGAACCAAAATCTAGTTTAACTATTTGGTTAAGTATCAGTTTTAATTTTTTTCCCTCATCCAGATAGGCCCCAGTAATTCTGCATACTATATGATACTCCTATGTTCTTCCTCCAACAAGATTAGGCAAAGCAAAACAAGCAAAACAACAACAACAACAAAAATCCAGCAGCTGACAAGTGCCCCCAGCCACTGATAGCTGCTCAGAGAGGAACTTTTCCAGCTCCCTTTTGGAAAACTCTAGTTTTGCTGTGACTATTACACAATGTCTTAAAGTTTATCTATCATTATCATTTTCTTTAGTCCAATAAGATTTATCTACAATTATTCTTCAGTCCAATAAAACTTTAGTTAAAATCTATTAATTTCCAAATCTGTATTCTATCTGATGCTGCCTACCCTGACCTCTCCACCCATTCCCTGAAAAAAATTAATAGAAGAAAAAGAAAATTATTCCTCAAGCTTTGGGATCCTAACGCCATGCTATTCTGCTATCCTCTCCATAAACTTACAGTAAATTGTGCTTTTAAAATTAAATTTTGAAGAATCTTCCTTTCCATTTGAGGTAGATTGAACTATTGGTCCCAATTCTTCATTACCCTGGAATAATACCATACACCCACACCCTTACCATGGCCTCATATTGGGTCAAGTGTACATTCCTAACCTTTGACCTCTGATTTGGCCATGTGACTTTCTTGACTAATGGGATGTTACTGTATGCGACCTGAGCAGAGGCATGTAATATGCTTACACAGAGAAGTTTGCCTCTTGCACTCCTGCCTGTTGCCATGAGAAGAACATGTCTTGGGTAGCTGCTATTCCTCAGAGAATGACAGACAGATGGGAGAGACCTGGAACACAGCTGAAGGTTGGAACCACACCCGGATGAACCCAGTCTGGGTCACTAAAACTCCAGCCCATCACACATTCAAGACAAAGAAACAAATGCATGTTGCTGCAATTTTCCAGTAAGATTTTGTGGCATTCACTAACTGATGCGCCTTTCCTTTTGCTTTTTAGATTCAACGCTTATCTACCATACAGGATTTCTGTGCTTAGTTGTGAGCATTATTTACAACCTCTCAATTGTTTTCTCATTATTGATTTTATGATTCATAATCCCAACACTGGCTTATGCCCTTAATTATCTCCCTATTTTGATTCAGACTGGATAATGTTGATTTGTAAATGATTCTGTAACATTTACAGTGAATGTCTGTCATGAGACCTAGTGAGTTCATAGTTTTGGAGTTTCCTGACCTGCTAGAAGGTGGGACCCACTCTAGAATGAAAACAGAGTGCTTAAGGACACCAGCCTTGGGGGCAAAAGATTTTGGTTCAGAATACAGCTTTGCCACTTATTTGCAGGCATGGTGAAGTTGGGAAAGTTTCATTTTGTGTTAGGTGAGTCCATTTTAGATTTGATTATTGTAAGGTATGGTCCTTACTCATTAGAATGATTTTTTGGGGGTCTCAGCAGAAGGCCTGAGGTTCTCAGAAATGTATTTCCAATCTAGCTGAGCCAGAATCCCAACATTTTAGTCCTTCTTCATCTCTATATCATTATTCAGTTCTCACCCCTGTGGTAGACAATCTCTGCTAAGTTTCCCAAAGTCTCATTTTGTGCATATTCAGCCAATCCCAATATCCCACGTTGGATCTCTTTGCAGACTTTTGCCTGTCCTCCATCAATATAGTTCAGGTAGTTTCCCTCAAAATTCCAACCCCCCTCAGTAACCAGGACCTCCAGTCTTGGCCTCCTTAACTCTTTCCACTCCTTTTGGAGTCCACCTGTCCAAGTCAAGACAGAAAAGTACCTCCAGGCAGAAATCCAGGACAACCATGAGGCTTACTTTGTGTGTTATCCTTTGCAGAAGAATTATAGTCATGCACTGCTACTGTTTAATGCCTGAAAACAGTTACTTCCCAAGGCAGGTGGATTACTTGAGCCCAGGAGCTAGAGACCACCCTGGGAAATAGGGAGAAACCCCATCTCTACAAAAAAGTACATAAATTAGCTGAGCGTGGTGGCATATGCCCGTAATCCTAGCTTCTCGGGAGGCTTAGGTGGGAGGATTGCTTGAGCCTGGG
Source organism: Mandrillus leucophaeus (assembly GCF_000951045.1). Classification (NCBI taxonomy): domain Eukaryota; kingdom Metazoa; phylum Chordata; class Mammalia; order Primates; family Cercopithecidae; genus Mandrillus; species Mandrillus leucophaeus. The sequence goes on from NW_012105364.1 coordinate 12,045,790, forward strand.
AGGTTGAGGCTGCAGTGAGCTGTGATCGTGCCACAAATATTCAAGCAACAAATATGTTTGACAAATATTTAAACCTATATTTCTCTAACAACATCAACCATTAAAGAGTATATAAGATTTCTCCCTCTAAGAATAATTTGGCCATAAAAGTTGAAGCATAAATATTAGGTAGGAAGCATACAATATTTGAGCTATCATAATTTAGTGTGTTATTATTTACACCTAGAAAATCTAAAAGAATCAACTAAATTCACTACACCTAATATGGTAATTTAATAATTTGGCCACAAAATCTGCCGGGCGCGGTGGCTCAAGTCTGTAATCCCAGCACTTTGGGAGGCCGAGACAGGCAGATCACAAGGTCAGGAGATCGAGACCATCCTCGCTAACACGGTGAAACCCCTTCTCTACTAACAAATACAAAAAACGAGCCAGGCGAGGTGGCGGGCGCCTGTAGTCCCAGCTACTTGGGAGGCTGAGGCAGGAGAATGGTGTGAACTTGGGAGGCGGAGCTTGCAGTGAGCTGAGATCTGGTCACTGCACTCCAGCCTGGGCCACAGAGCGAGACTCTGTCTCAAAAAAAATAAATAATTTGGCCACAAAATCCAAAGTCTTTCTACATATTAAGACTTCTTTTGGCTCCTGGTACAGGAGGAACTGCAACCACAGGCACAGGTCCTTAGCTCCCAGAACCTCTCTGGCTAAGATGGGAGGACAATTGAAGTGTTGAAATCTCTACAGGATGAGTGGCCCCAGGTTGTAATTCAGGTGTCTCAAGTAGATGACAAAAGGGCACTGATGCTGCTGTGCATAGTAATGTAATGGGCTGTCATCTTTGTGGGTTATAGACTTTGCACTTTGTTTTGTTTTTAGGAAATTGCTTTCTTCAGTATTAACTGCCCCTGATTTTTTCTTCTTTTCTTCCCCTACACTGCTCAAAGATTGTGTGTGTGTGTGTGTGTGTGTTTAAAGAATTGTTCTTTACTGGTTATCTTAGAAGAATGAGAAAGATTATCTTCTAACAGTAGTAGGGAAATCTTGGAAGACACCAGGACTTGGGAAAGTGGAGCGCAACCTAGATTCTTCTGTGTGCATAACTAGCCATCCCTCAAGGTGTAATTCTAACTTGAATAAGTCAGTCTTTGGGAAAATCATCATAGTTCATTATATCCAACGTAAGATATGGTAAGAGAAAAGAGATTAATCCTCAGAAGAGACAACCCCTGTGGGCAGGGCGGGGTGATGTTTCTCTAGAGTGTGGTGGACACTGGCTCTGTAACAAAAGAGACACTTCAAGGAGGAGAAAGAAAGGCAGCTGTCAAGTCAGAGAAGCAAGGAGAGCAATTGGGCTGTCCCTATAAGGGGGTACCAGAGACCTTCTTTTTCTATGAACTCTAGCAATCTTTTACCATGTGACTTTTAGTTTTTCTCCAGTGCTCTCATTTCTTTAATGTAGCCTCTGTCTTTCTGGTATACTTTTTTTTTTTTCTCTCTCAGAAAAAAACTTTTTTTTTTTTTTTTTTTTTTTGTGAAACAGAGTCTTGCTCTGTTGGCCAGGCCAGAGTGCAGTGGCACGATCTCGGCTCACTGAAACCTCCCTCTCCCTGGCTCAAGCAATTCTTCCACTTCAGCCTCCCGACTTGCTGGGATTATAGGCATGTGCCACCATGACTGGTTAATTTTTGTATTTTTAGTAGAGATGGGGTTTCACCATGTTGGCCAGACTGATCTCAAACTCCTGACCTCAGGTAATCCGCCTGCCTTGGCCTCCCAAAGTGCTGGGATTACAGGCATGAGCCACCGTGCCTGGCTGAAAAAACTTTTAATATTTGTCATGTTTACACTCTTTCATGCTACACATTCAGATGAGCCAAAAATACTGCTTTTTTTTTCTTCTTTAGTAACTACTTCACTCATGACTCAGGGTCCCCATTCCACCAGATTGATAGACAGACTTGACCTTGGTTCCTCAAATTCCCTGTCTCCCCTAGGGTTCTGTCACGGTCCCCAGATCATACACAGCATTAAAACACAAGTGTCCCACAGGTCATTTGGTAATTGATTTACACAGGAGACTACTAAAAAGTGATCAGGATCCTGATTGTGGCTGTGATCATTGAAAAAGTCACCAAGAGTAACGGTCATATACAATGATACATATAGTTTCTGGTATACCTCTGTAGCATTGTGAGTTAGCACTGTGGACAGTTAAGTAATGAGAAGTTAAGGAATATTTAGTCTTGCTGAGGTTGTGGCATCAACACTGATTCTGGAAGGCCAGTAGTCTCTGTGAAGCAAGGGAAGCTGAGAGAAGCACACAAAGGGTCCTAAGGGGATGGCTTAGGCAAGGACAAAAGGCAGCCTCCCACTAGCCAAATGCACCAAAGAAAGGCAACTCCTGAAGCAGGGAGGGTTATAAATGGGTTACATAATGTTTTGTGAAAGTTCATGAATCTCTTCTTTAATGTAATTTTAATTTCTGTATGCATGAGGTACATATGTAACAACATCAACCACAGTAATAAGAGATAGCATTTACTGAGTGTTTGCTATTTCATACTTTGTGCTATACTTGAATTACAGAGTTTGGGAGAGTTTACGTAACTTGGTCTTGCTCACAAATCTAGTAAACAAAGGATCCAAATCCAGTAACTGATTTGGGGTCCTATGTTCTCATACACTGTAAATAAGTAAGACATATTGAGTACCAGTATGTAGAATAAGTTACACAGCCTGTACTAAACCCCAGGAATGTACATTATTCCTTCCATCAGTGACCTAGCACACTGGATTTTTACAACTCCATGAAGTAAGTACAGGGAATGTTTGTTGGAGGCAAGGTGGGCTGGGCATTCTGTTTTCTAAGTAATAGGAGTTCCTTCCTTCCAGTTAAAAATATTAAACGAGTCAAGGCTGACTACAAGAATAACATATGGATACAGGATATAGAAAATAGATACCTGTTGTACCAGAACAATGATTGTCTACTAGTTTTTGTCCTAGACAACTCATGGGAGAATATCTATAAAAAGATGTTTCAGAGATGCTTTTATAAATTGCTACGTGAAAAAATGAATGTAAGAAATGTTGCATATTAAAATGCTTACGACAGGTACATTTATTTTCTAATCTCCTACCGTTAAGTGTGTTCACATGACAAATGTTTGAATAAATACTTAGTATGAAAGATTCTGGAATGTAGGTGTGCTAATATACTTGCTAATGATAGCTACAGTTGTCTCTTCTTCTCCTGGAATGTAAAATAATAAATCACCATCTCAGAAGTCATTTTGAAAGTCTCAATGAGATAAATCCTCATTTTTCCAGGCAATATTTCTGTTGTTGAGGGTTAGTCATAATTTTCTTCTCTTAATGATGAAAGTGATGTCTTGCTACTGAGCAGAGGCAAAATATGAATGCTAATGTCTTACAACTGGGAGAACAAATCTATTAATTAAAGGAGTATTCCATAGGAAAATGTTTTTCTTCTCTTCATTAAAATGAAATAACTAATTTATTTAATTAATGATTATTCCCAAAGCTACTTCCAGATAATTATTATATTGAGTTTTAATTGGCTAATCTATACAAACTTGGCAAAGCATCAATATAAAACTGATATTTTTAAATGTTCATCAAAAACTGTAACTTTCCTCTCTGTTCAGAGAACAATTATAACAAATAGAAGAGATGGGAGACTGAGCCAATGGCTTGGTAATGTAAATTACATCCTCACTATGCAGCTGTGTTTTGGAGGAAAATTGTTAACAAACTTTTCTTGTCTCCCTAGTTCTTATTGGTGATAAAGCATTTACAGGAGATTAAAAGTTTTAGTTCTGTAGTTATACTAAAAGACGTATCTTTCCTAATATAGAAACAATTTAATAAATACACTTTAAAATAGATTTGCTATTTTGTCCACTTTATGGTATTTTCTCCCAAAGAAATGGAGTAGGTGACTATGCCGAATAGAACTCTTCTCCAGTTCAGTTTCTCAATTCAAACCCCAGAGCTGGGGTCTGTAACACGAGCTCAGTTTGGATTGGGAAGCTGATTTCTGTGGGTCCTTGCTGCCATCCTTGATTCTGTCATGAACATGACAGATACGAGGAAAACAAACTTCCAAGGACCCATGAAACAATTTGAGTGCAGATTCCGACCTCTTAAAAGCTTTTAAAAACAATTGTTTTCACATGTACATCACCTTCAGAACGGACTTCCTGATGAATTCTGAGCCTGACCACCCTCTCTGGTATCTGTCCCCAACTCCACACTGCAGAGAGACTGCTTGAGTTTAGCAACACTTTTAGACAAAAAAAGTAAATCTTTGATGATTTAACCAATAATTTCTTAAGATCTCTTTTCCTATTTAGAAAATATTATTTGCCATCTTTCGCTTGACTTTATTTGGTTTTATTTGTTGGTGGAGAAATGGCAATTGAGATGTGAGAAAGTAGGACTGATTTTGAAACTGTGAGATAGACAAAATCAGTGGTTGTCAACCATACCAGCCCCAACGCCCCGTTTGTTGTTGTTGTTGTTGTTGTTTGTTTGTTTTTTTGAGATGGAGTCTCGCTCTATTGCCCAGGCTAGAGTGCAGTGGCACGATCTCGGCTCACTGCCAGCTCCGCCTCCCGGGTTCACACCATTCTCCTGCCTCAGCCTCCTGAATAGCTCGGACTACAGGCCCCACCACCACGCCCAGCTAATTTTTTTTTTGTATTTTTAGTAGAGACGGGGTTTCACCTTGTTAGCGAGGATGGTCTCGATCTCCTGACCTCGTGATCCGCCCGTCTCGGCCTCCCAAAGTGCTGGGATTACAGGCGTGAGCCAACATGCCCGGCCCCAATGCCCCTTTTATAAAAAATAATTTGCGGCCGGGCGCGGTGGCTCAGGCCTGTAATCCCAGCACTTTGGGAGGCCGAGACGGGCGGATCACGAGGTCAGGAGATCGACACCATCCTGGCTAACACGGTGAAACTCCGTCTCTACTAAAAAATACAAAAAACTAGCCAGGCGAGGTGGCGGGGGCCTGTAGTCCCAGCTACTCGGGAGGCTGAGGCAGGAGAATGGCGTAAACCCGGGAGGCGGAGCTTGCAGTGAGCTGAGATCCGGCCACTGCACTCCAGCCTGGGCGAGAGAGCGAGACTCTGTCTCCAAAAAAAAAATAATAATAATAATAATAATAATAATAATTTGCAACATCCCTTTTGCTATCCTTAAATGCTAATACATAATTTTGCAAACCAATCAATAAAATATCTTAAAAAATAAATGATAAATACAAGGAAAGTGATTTATAATAAATAGTACCTACTTCAATATATAGGGATGATCATATTAAAAGATGTTAACAGAGAAGTAGTATGACTGTGTTTACAAAGAATCACTACAAACAAAATGACCCCAGATATAGATTAGCACACACACTGTATTAGTGATTCAGTTACTACCAACAGCATTGCTGTCTATGATATATTTATGTGAAATGGTGATATTTTATTTGTAAAATTCTGAAGAACACAAAGTAAAATAATTATCCTAATTTGCATGCTAGTAGCATTCTTGGGAAAATTTGGCATGATTAAAATTGTGTAAAAAGTACTTCATGTGTTTTTGTCATGAGGAGGTTGATTCTAGGCTTAGATAATAATAAATGAAGTTTTTCACCTATTTAATGTCAGGCACATTATTCACAGATTCTGTGGAATGTGGCACAATTCTTCATTTATCTGGACTGCCCAATGCATTGCACTCTGACTTGTACTCACCAAATTATAAATAGCACATTTCAATCAGTGACAGCCAAAATTACTGCCTCCAAGCACACAGCATTTTAGAACTCCTTTATGGCTATGGGATAGTACCTGCCTGTGGAGAGTCACAGGTCCCAATAAATAGCAGACGGCTCAGCAGCTGTGATGGGCCTCCAGCCTACCAGTGTCATCACTGACTCTTTGTGTCATCATGACTCTATCATTACTCACTTTAATTCTTACATTATCCGTATCCTATGTGCTTTTTAAGATTAAGAACAGTCATTGGAAGACTAGAAAGAATTTTTAGCATCTACTATTTTCACTGGATTAAGATCGCTAAGGAGGAGAAAACTTTTTGAAATGGGCCTGTTTGTGGAGCTTAAGCATTTTTCTGTGGGTGCTTAAATCTCTGTGAGAAGGTTAAATCCAGATGAATGGTTGGAGTTGGGGGTTACACTTAGAGGGTCTTATTTATGTCCACCAGGGTGAATAAACAGGGATAACTGGTTGAGGAATCCATGTCAGAGCTATAAACCAGGAACCAAAGAGATCAGATGCAAGTGCAAGATTGAAAGTGGGAAAAACAAGTCTAAAAAAATGAAGCTGAGGCCAAGAATCAGGATAAAAAGATGAACTGGACTGAAGCAGGAGATGAGGAACAAATGAGGAGGGGCCCAAACAGCTTTTGGTATTTGTAGTTTGTCTTCATGGGACAGTAGATACATAGCTCACCCTTGGGCGAGACCATATTAAAGTAGAGTTGGAAGAGACACTTTTCAATCACTAGCATATAGGTGGTTTTATATAGGTGTGACATAGAAGGCAGGTCTGTTGACCATCTATTTTAACAAATTGCTAAATGGAAGTTTGTTTGGCTCATGGTTCCGCAGGCTGTGCAAAAAACATGGTGCCAGCATTTGCTCCTCCTGAGGGCTTTAGGAAGCTTCCGTCATGGTAGAAGCAGATGGGGAGCTGGTGTGTCACGTGGGGAGAGAGGAGAATGCATGCGTGAGAGAAGGAGGGGGGATACCATGTTCTTTTGAACAATCAGCTCTTGCGTGAGAAAAAATAAAAGCGATAACACTCATTACCTCAGGACAGTACCAAGCTGTTCATGAGGGATCTGCCCCCATGACTCAAACACCTCCCACTAGGCCCCAACTCCAACATTGGGGATAGCATTCCAACGTGAGGTTTGTAGGGGTCAAATATTCAAACTATATCAGGGTGCTTACACTCAGTCAGTTCAGCTCTTGTAAATACCAAGACTCTTTGAAGGCTCTTACCACATTCTTCTAAGGTATCTACCTCTTTCCCTCAGGTTGTGGTTGTAAACCTCAGCAAGGCTGTAATTCTCAATACCACCACCCTTCATAGGCCCAAGTCGGATCATTTATGGGATTCCTATTCTACATACCTTGGGAATGGGAAAGTGGAACTTTAGGGGGTAATGGGGTCATGGTGGAGGTGTGGTGGTAATTATGTGGAGTTCTGCCAAAATTGTACATCTCACTAAGCCCTTCAAAGAAGAGTTGGTCCTGGTAGTTGTAAGTTCTCTGATCTTAAATATGAGGTGTGTATGCCCAGCATGAGTTTTAGTAGTCAATTGCTGGCAAACAAGATCCCATGTGGTATCTGAGACCATCCTATTTATATGTATATGTCAAGGTAACATTTTGGGGTATTTCAGTAAGCTTTAAGAAACATGCCTTCATGTTATTTAAATCTCATTAGTAGCATGTTTGTGAACTAATTAACTGATTTTCCAGGATGGATTTTTTGGTAGCATGTGGGTATAAATGTATAAAAATTCCCTAAAGGACCGTAAATAAATTTATTTCCTTCATTATTACTACATTATCTTTAATGTCAACTGCTTATCTAACAAAGGTCTTCTTGTAGTAGACATATAAAAATAAAGTTTAGAAAATAAGACCCATAGAAAAAGATTAAAGGGTTATTCAGAAAAACTGAGAATCATCTTGGTGGTCATTGTCAAGAATAAAGAGAATATTGGTGAATTATTCTTCATAAGGAACAGAAAGAAGAGTGAATAAAGTGTTAACAGCAGCACTTGAATAGGTCAGAAATTCCAGTCACTTGGGAACTGTCAAGGATTGCATTGGAAATGACAGATGTTTGGAATTGTTCTCTCTGGATTAAAACAGAATAATTCCCTCATCTGTTTGCTATGATCTGGGACAGGTTAACTAAAGCAGGTAGGCAAATTTGATAGTTTTACTAAAGTTCAGTCAACTGTTGTTAGAAAACTGTCTGTCGTTCTTCAAAATAACAGATGCTGGTGAAGCTGCAGAGAGAAGGGAATGCTTACACATTGTTTGTGCTAACATAAATTAGTTCAGCCACCGTGGAAAGCAGTTTGGAGATTTCTGAAAGAACGTAAAACTACGATTCAACCCCGCAATCCCATTACTAGGTATATACACAAAGGAACATAAATCATCATACCAAAAAGACACACGCACGCTTATGTTTATTGCAGTACTATTCACAATAGCAAGAACATGGAATCGACCTAGTGCCTATCAATAGTGTATTGGATAAAGAAAATATGGTACATATACACCTTGGAATACTACGTAACTAGCCATAAAAAGAATGAAATCATGTCCTTTGCAGCAACATGGATGGAGCTGGAGGCCATCATCCTAAGCAAATTAATACAGAACAGAAAACCAAATACTGCATGTTCTTCCTTACAAGTGGAAGCTAAACATTGGGACATATGGACATAAAGATGGGAACAATAGGTATAGGGTCTACTAGAGGCGGGGACAAGGGCTGAAAAACTACCTATTGGATAATATGTTCACTACCTTGATTACAGAATCATTTGTACACTAAACCTCAGTGTCATGCAACATACCCATGCAACAAACCTGTACATGTTAGTCCCTGAACCTAAAATAAAAGTTGAAGTTATATAAATGCATTAAAAAAGAAAACCTTTGTAATTCTTAGAACAGCCTCTGGAGGTCAGCATTGAGGCATAGTGCACAGCTAAGCTTCCACACTCACTGCCTAGTCAGTCAAAATAAGGCAGACACTAATACTTTGGTTTTCCATCTGGTACCATCCATAAGCTCTAAGTTTGTTTATTCAAAAACTGCATTTAAACTAACAAACTAATGTGCTGCTATTGAAGATTTGAATATACATTTAGCTTATACATTTAAGTGAGAGTCCATATTAATTTCTTTAAAACAAATAAGGTAGTGCTTTAAGAACATTTTAAAAATTCGGTGTAGACCTTGAAATGTGTAAGGATTTGTAAAATAACATATCTTAAAAGTTAAAGTACTTCAACTTTAATAGGATCATTTGAAGTTTTCTCACGTTCCTAAAATTTAGGGTTACAATCATTCTCTTAATTCAAAAGCATTTGAAAGCTCTCCAAATAATATTAAAATCATTTGGAACAAGACAGAATAATTTACCATTATTATTGTACTTTAGCGGTTTATCAGCCCCAGTTCAGAGGATGGCAGGCAGCCAAAAGACATCCTCTCCACAGTTCCTCCTGAGCATCTGCAATCCAGAATTCAAGCAAGTTAGAAGAGGGTTCTTCTAAAGTGCTTTACAATGTTTTGGAGCTACCATCTTTCCTATTCTCTGGTTATTTTCTGATTTCTTCCATTTTTGATTTTTTTAAACAATGCTCCCAGATATCCTTGAATATTTGGGGAAAATATGAAAGGTAATCTTACCTTTTTAAATGTCTAAGTGAAATTGCTGTATTTAGTTGTATATTTCAAGCTGCTTCCAAATATTATTGAGAAAGAATATGCTCTGGTAATTCTACTAATGCCTAGCTTTTTATACCGCTGCAAGTCCCTTCCCTTATCCCCACCTTTATCCCCAAACCTCATTCTTTAAAACTCAGCTCCAGTATTATCTTCTCTTCTCAAATGCCATAATGTGAAATTCACCACTCATTGTAGGATTCTTCCATGGGCCTTCTATTAAAACTCAGAATGCCAGGCAGAGTGCCTCAGGCCTGTAATTCCAGTACTTTGGGGAGGCCAAGGCAGAAGGATAGCATGCAGCCAAGAGTTTGAGACCAATCTGGGCAACATAGTGAGACCTTCTCTCTACAAAAAAAAAAAAAAAAAAAATTAAAATTATCTGGGTGTGGTGGAGCCGGGTGTGGTGATGCACCTGTAGTCCCAGCTACTTGGGAGGCTGAGGTGCGAGGATCCCTTTAGCCCAGGAGTTGAAGCTGCAGTAAGCTATGATCATGTCACAGCACCCCTGCCTGGGTGACAGAGCAGGACCCTGTCTTTGAAAACAAAAAAACAAAACAAAACAAAAAAACACCTCAGTGGCATGTTTATTCTTTTAGGTTCTTAAAATTTATAACTGCAATTCACAAGGAAGTAGAGTTTATTCAAAATATTCAAAAACCAATAGGGCACAGGTATCAACCAATCAGAATGGAACCAGCTTTCAGTAACACTAGTATGTTGTTCCATTTGACTTTGTGTTCTTAGCACAGTACTTTGGCATCTAGCTGATCAATAAATGTTTTATAAATGAATGAATAAGATACCAAGAAAAGTTATGTGTTAATTTCAGGAAGGTTCTTAAAATCTTCGTAGTGGCTTCAGGACTGACTGCCTAGCACCACTTAGCCTTAGACATTAGTTCACCCTGAGACAAGTGTGTTGTTCTTTACATTAGATGATCTTGCTGAACCCTTCTGGGACTGAACTGTCCCTGGCAACTTGCTGTGAGCCATCTGCTTGTTCTCACACTTTCATGCTACATTTTTCATGAATAGAATGGGTTAATTGGGTTTGTGGAAGCTGAAATAGTGAACAAATTAATTTTCCAAATAAAACTAAAAATCTATAATGCCATTTAAAAATAACCTGTACTTAATTTGTTTAAAACCCGGAGCAGTGGCTCACACCTGTAATTCCAGCACTTTAGGAAGCTGAAGTGGGCAGATTTTTTCAGTCCAGGAGTTTGAGACCAGGCTGGGCAACATGACAAAGCTCCACTCTCTACAGAAAAATACAAAAATTAGCTGGGAGTGCTGGCACAACCTGTGGTCCCAGCTACTTGGAAGACTGAGGTGGGAGGATTGCTTGAGCACGGGAGGTTGAGGCTGCAGTGAGCCGAGGCCACGCCATCGTACTCCAGCCTGGGTGACAGAGCAAGACTCTGTCTCAAAAAAAAAAAAAAAAAAAAATTTGTTTGGGAGATATTAAAAGAAAAATTTTGAAGACTGTTATTCTTCCTGTTATTTTCATATGTAGTGGAACACATATTAGATGAGTCATTCTTCATTCAATGTTTATCTATCGTGGCAAAAATTATTTGAATACAACTTGGGACTATTCAAAATGAAAAAAAAACAATGTTCACTTTGCCTCAGGATAGCAATTCTTTCTAATCTTATTTTTTAACCTAAAAGTAAAGACAGAGTACATGCCAACCTGATATCTAGCTATCTTTCCTATGGGTGACTTTTTTTGTCTTGTTAGATGGGATGGCTTAGTTAATTTCCACTTTTTCCTAGCAGTTGAAACTTCCACTCAGCAAAGTGTGGTTGCTTATCTCCTACCCCAAGCAGATAGATGCATGTACACCCAAAAAACATACCAAGCTGAACATATTCAGCTTCTCATATTAGACTGATTTGGGGGACTCTAGAAGGTTTGGGGCCAAGACTAGTCAATTTGAGGTTAATTAAACCTACATAAAATAATTGTTTATCTCTGGTCAATACAGGGCTTCTAAGGGATGTAGCTGCAGTGCGGATTGAGAGGCATGAGCTTCCTCCCTCAGTGCAATTAAAATGGGAATGAGGGTGGGGCTATAGAAAGCTCTAGATAGATAGTTGGGAAGTCCCATGTTATTTCTAGGAGACATGTAATGAAAGGCAAATTCTGAAGCCTCTGGCAAATCTTCCATTCATTGGAAATATTAAGCATTTGGGTTTGCTAATTAGTAAAATATCATGTGGCTCCAAAATTCTGCAATTTTTGAAAAGGCAACTAGCCATAGGTTTTGATAGTTGTGTGTAAGCAGATTACAAATTGAGCATGTTCTGCCTGCCCAGGAGGCATGGCCTGGGCTTCACTGCCCCAAATGTCTCAAATGTTTGTGTTGCGACAGCTGGCATCACTTCGTCCCATAGACAGTCCTTGTGTTTCCAGACGTGGGAGCCCTTAACGTTTCTGGAGTAACTCTCTTTCACTTACTGATTGATTTCAATCCACTTTCTCTTCTAAAATGATGCCCAGTGCATATTAGTCATATTAAGTGGACTATAAATTTGTCTTTCTTAAAACATCAATATAAATATATGGGTAATTCATCCTTTGTAAAGTGAGACCTCAGGACAATAGAAATTCATCCTAAATGTGCATGCAAGAAGGATGAGACTAATGATGTTTAATCTTAAAAATTAACATTTGTGGAAGTAATGAGGAAAGTGTGAATTAAAAGGGAAAGCTGCTTTTGAACTGGGTTTCAAGAGTGTCTGCTTCTGGATAGGGTAAACATACATCCTCCAATTTACAGATACAGAAATCCAATCTTCTCATTTTAGTCAGGAGTAAGTAAATTCTGGGAGAGACTGAGTCATCCTGAAGGAATTCCTTTATATATAAGAATGCCAATTTTTGTAATAAAATTTAAGAAATCAACTAGAATCCCACTTGATCTGGTTCGTAAATTGTGTTTCCTATAAGAAAGTTTCTTTACAAAATTAAATCAATATTAGAATACTTGGTAACCATGATGCTATAAAACTGGGTGTCACACAGCCTTCTGGGACAGTGACAATAATAATAAAAATAAAGAGTATCATCATCCATCTCTACTATAGGACTTGTTGTTGTTGTTGTTGTTGTTGTTGTTGTTGTTGAGACGGAGCCTCTCTCTGTCGCCCAGGCTGGAGTGCAGTGGTGCGATCTCAGCTTACTGCAACCTCTGCCTCCCTGGTTCAAGCAATTCTCCTGCCTCAGCCTCCCGAGTAGCTGGGGCTACAGGTGGGCACCACCACGCCCAGCTAATTTTTTGTATTTTAGTGGAGACAGGGTTTCACCGTGTTGGTAGGCTGGTTGTGAACTTCTGAGCTCAGGCAATCCGGCCACCTTGGCCTCCAAAAGGTCTGGGATTACAGGCGTGAGCCACCGCTCCCGGCCAGGACTTTATTTCTAAATGAGTCTAAAAGGGTCGCTTAGACAGTGATGGTGACACACTAGTGAGTTTTTTTAACTATTGAATCTATATATTTATAAGGACTTACCAATCACCATAAACTTTAGTTCAATGGTACTGCACTTTCTCATAAAAGATGTATTTTTCTTTTTCTTTTTTTTGAGACAGAGTCTCGCTCTGTTGCCCAGGCTGGTGTGCAGTGGCATGATCTCAGCTCACTGTAACCTCCACCTCCCGGGTTCAAGTGATTCTTCTGCCTCAGCCTCCCGAATAGCTGGGATTGTAGGTTGCCCGCCCCCACGCCTGGCTAATTTTTTTTTGTATTTTTTAGTAGAGACGGAGTTTCACTGTGTTAGCCCAGGATGGTCTCAATTTCCTGACCTCGTGATCCGCCCGCCTCAGCCTCCCAAAGTGCTGGAATTACAGGCGTGAGACACTGCTCCCGGCCAAGATGTAGGTTTTTTCAAAATTGTAGTTCTCCCTTATTTTACAAGGCACCAGAAGGTCCTTCAGATTTAGAAAATATAGTTGTTTGAGCAACCTCTTTACCAATCTTTTCCTTGGAGGGTTATTTCTTATGGAAATATCAAATCCAATTATGTTTATGCTGGTTATGGTTAGCTTTTGTTTCTTATCAATGATCATAAGTGTGCTTTATTTTGGATCTGAAACCCTTATGGAAGTTTATAGAAGTGAGTTGACATTGGTCATATGGGCAAATAGTTTCACAACTATATATTGTGTCTCAAGTATTTGTTGAAATTTTGATATATGCAATTTAAATGACAACCCTAATTTAGTCTATATTTTCACTTTTTTTCCAAGATAGTATTTACCTATGAGACTCTATTTGTCTGTTTTATTTACCTCTGGTCAAGAAAGTGCTTCTAAGGGATAAAGCTTATTTAGTGGGACTTCTACTACATTGAACTTTTAGTTTTCAATATTTATTAAAGGATGGTAATTGTAAAATACAGTGAAAATTTGAAGAGAAATTAAAAGTAGTTTTTTTAAACTGGGCAGATTGAGTCATAGACAATATATTGAAACATTTGAAATACAGTGAATTATTTTTAATTAAGCAAAGTTGCTCAGGTCTTTTTTGTTGTTGTTTAATTTAAATAACAACAAAAGAAATGTGAACAAAGGTCAAACTAATTACCTGGTTAAAAATATTGACTGTATCCATTATTTTGAAATAAAAATTAATAGAAACTCCTAAATCTAAGACAGGTTTAGGAGCTGTTGTTCTACAATATGGTCTGAGTAAGAATATACAATAAACATTCCTTTGGAAGTTTTGGTGATCTTCTTAAAAATATCTATAGCTTACCTTGATGTCTAACATTGCTACCAATAGCAACTCTATGTAGTCATTCAAGTATATTTTTTACCTTGGAGAAGAGGCATTTAAGTTTGGATTTTCTCAGGACAAAGCAGAGTACTATGAATGAAGAAATAGGACTGCAAGTTTTGAAGGGCAACAAAAGAAAACAAAAGATGTTGAGCATAAATTGCCCAGCACAATCAAGGTAGGATTTAGGCAGCTGGAGACCCTCGGTGGGCAATAGGAAATGAGTTGTGAAAGTACTAAAAAAGGGCCGGGTGTGGTGGCTCACGCCTGTAATCCCAGCACTTTGGGAGGCCAAGGTGGGCGGATCACGAGGTCAGGAGATTGAGACCATCCTGGCTAACACGGTGAAACCCTGTCTCTAAAAAAAAAAAAAAAAAAAAAAAAAAAAAAGAAAAGAAAGTACCAAAAAGGGAAAGGAGTACAGAAAAGGGAATGGAGTAATGTTTTCACAGTTACATATATATACATATCTTGATGCCTTTGTGAAGTTGACTCCTACTTGTGTCTAATATATAGAACCTCTGAAAGTCCTCTTGACCAAAAATATCTCTTCCAACTTTCCTCCATAGTTGCTTGAACTTCTCATTATATTTAATTTTGGGGAAATAAAAGCAAGGATGATCCTTGTGTCTAATCAGCCTTGTCTTCTAATCAGCCTACAAGCATCTCGTTACAAGGATTGTATTCTATTTCTCTGAATCCCCACATGAGGCATAACATAATGATATGTGTATGTACCAGGTAGGCTTTAAATGTCAGGGAAGATTGGGCGTCTTCATTTCCAGCTGTCAAGACCTCAGCTCACTTTAGTGTATATGAGGGGCACCAAAGAGGAGGGTGCAAACCCAGAGCCACCTGGCCTGCTCTCAATTTTATTGTTGAAGGAAGGTTAACCATATCATGGAGCTCTTTCATTGTCTTTCTGGAAGTAGCCTAATGGAAAAAGTGGAGGCTTTAGAGGCAGAAGACTTGGAGTTGATTCTCAGCTCTACAATTAACCAGTTGTTGGATTTTGCACAAGTAATAACCATTCAGCTTCAGTTCTTCATCTGTAAAATGGGATCAAACAGTCACCTACCCTGGCCTCGTGGAATGTAATGGCTCCTGTAGCTACCTAGTGATTATGTCTGGTCAAGTCAACGCCAATGTCTACCTGTTTCACTGCTTCTCACATCCCTACCTTCACCTCCCCACATATTCACATGGCTCAGTAATTAAGATAGTGAAAGATATTTCTTAAAGCTGAAAAATAGTTTATTTCTTTAAATAAAAGAAAATACTCATTAACATTCTGATTTTTCTTTCAAGTAATATAAAGGTAAACATCAGTTCAGTCCAAGATAAATTGCAAATTAATCTAGTCTGATTTAAAATCCTATTGTGGGCCCCTTAGATGACATTTGTGAATCTAGTTCCCTATGACTTTTCACAATCGAGATCAATTGGTGTACATCAGAGTGCAATTTTCATGGTTACAATTTGCTGAATTAATAGGGCAGGTTTTCATTGCTGTTACTCCTTTGATTTTCTGATTATATAAGAGTTAGATTTTCTTGATGGTAGAATGAAAAGTGGAGCAAAGTGGTGGGTTATTTATTGTTTTTCATAATCTATTTTCTGTGTGTTGGGTATTATTGCTTTCTGTAGGGTTCTTGCTTCTGGTATTTTAAACTATGTTTAAACATTTCAATTGATGTTATATGTTGAACAGATGTCTTAAATTGAGTATAGTATTTAGAGAAGCCTAAAAAGGATTAGTTTTAAAAATCATTATTTTTTACTTTTCCAAAACTTGGTAAAATGATTTCTCTACCTTTTTTAAATTTCCACAGTAATATTCTTGATTTCATCTTTTGAGGTCGATATGTTGCCTCATATCTATATTAAAATCACTGACTCAAGGCCATAGGTACATTTGTCAAATGTCCAATTTGGCGATAACCAAGTTAACAACTAACATTTGTTATTAATTATATCAATAAAACATCATAATCTTGCAACTCCAATTTGAGCGTAATAGAGTAGGAGGTTTGAGTGATGAATATTCGCAAGAAATTAATGCACTGCTCTTTAGAAAAAATGCTTGAAATATTTTAATAGCCGCTTTGCATCCTAACCAGACTCCAGTCAAATCAGACCTCTCTGACTAGAAAAAAAATGTAATTGGCTCCTCAAAATTAAATCCAATGAACTTGTCTCTGCAGAAGGTCAAGTAATATATTCTTATGAAAGAAAACGGTTCCTCATTTAACACATCAGTTATTAAAAAGGTGTTCTATTTTTCTATTTGGGTTATATCTGTTTTTTTTTTATTACTGCATATTAAAGTAACTGTCTTGCCAACATGCAAATGATATACTAACTGAACATGGCTAGGATGAAAGTGATGATGAAAGCACCAGAAAGACCTATCAGCTACCTTATTATGCCTAAGTAATGGAAAATCACGGAGCTTCCAGAATCTTCATCCATTTTATGCTTACATGACTCATCGAAACAACTAAAATTTTAAATATGGTAGATTATTTTCTCTTTTTTAAAGGAGGCATTCAAAGAATCTTAGATTTCTGTACCTCCTTTTTGGTGGAAAATTCAAATACTCCCAATTTTTTAAAAAAATGTTGAGAGAATCACACACACAGTCACACACATACACACACACACACACACACACACAGAGATAGAGAGAGAAACAGGAAAAAAAGACTAGAGAATGATATCCTTTCTCACAATAGGGAATGGAGTAAATGGTCATTGAAAACTTCTTGTGAAATACTGCCACTTTGCATGTTTTATAACATTTAATTCATTTTATTTTCAATGTAGAGCTGATGAAACAAAGGCTTGTATTCCAAAAACCTCGTCCAAGATCATAAGGCACTAGTGACAAACCCCATATCTTATGGACATTAAAGCCCATGATCTTTTTATTGTGTCATGCTAGCCAAAGGCATGTAGTACCTGACTCTTAACAAGAGAAATCTTTTTCAGTTTTACTAGAATGACTCAATATGTTATTGTTACTTTCTAACCTAAGCAAGAACTTTATTAAATATCAAACATAATGAAGATGAAGGAGGTAGATATTGTATTTCCTTAGAAAATATATATTTAGTGTATGTTTCTGTGTGCACTTATTTCTTTAATGAACAAAGTCTCAGTGTCCTACAGAAAATAGCCACTTGTCAGCTAGAAGCTGCAGACACTTTTCACTGGGGGCTAGTTGGTATGACTTTCTTCTTTTCCTGTTTCTGCTACTTTTGTTCCCTGGGTAATAGGCTCTCCCTAAGGATAAGAGAAGCTGTAAATGTCCTGGAGTATGGTAAAGACCACTGTCTTAAAGCTTCTACTGCCAAGACGGATGGTCTCTAGTGAGAGGAGTAGAGCCCAGCTCAGAGGGTAGTGCTATGGTCCAAAGGTCCTAGGACAAGGAGATGCCTCATTCTCATATAATCTGGTTAGTGGCACCTAGGCCCTGGGCCTTGGCCATATATATATATATAATTTTATTTCTTTTAACTGAGAGTTATAACTTACATACCATAACATTCACCCTTTTAAAGTATACAATGCCGTATTCTTAATATATCTACAAGGTTGTTCGACCATTATCACTATTGAATTCCGGAACATTTTCACCACCTAAAAAATGAATTCTATATTCATTAGCAATCATTCCTCATCCTGCCACATCCCCAAGTCCCTAGCAACCACAATTCTACTTTCTCTCACCATAAATTTGTCTATTCAGCTACAACTTATATGCAATTACAAGGCCACAAATGTGGGCATTTTTTGCTATTACTGCTAAGTGTGCTTCCATGTGGCGCACTGAGCTACCAGTAGGTTGTGTTACACAGGATATTCAGAGAGGCACCCAGTGTAATTTCCCTGCACCCCTTCAAATGTACCCAGATCATCAGCAGCAGCAGCATCAGTTCTGGCATAAGACTACATTTTCTCCTGGAGTGCATAAGGTTCTTCTGGGCTCCCTGAGTTGTGAACATTAGAAAAGCATTAGGAACTCACTTAAGTTTGAGTTTTAACTAGAAATGTCTAGTCTCTAATACCTTCACAAAAGCAAATATTATTTATTAGGCCCATTACCATTACTTCAGTCTGTTTTTTCTCTTTGCTCATCTCTCCAGATATTATTTGTGTGCAATTTAAGACCTCTAAACAACCTTTGAGTCTCTTGAAATAAATTGTCTGAGCTGAAAACCTAAGAATGATTTTAGGTCTTCTTTCTACATATTTTTAATTCTGCCTCCTTCCCCACTTCAATTACCAAATGCCAGATTCTATAGATTTTAACCAGGACAGAGCCCCTTCAATGTGTATGCTTATGACTGGCCTACAATCAGTTTTCTTCTATTCTCTCTGCTTCCAATCTTGTCCCACTTCATTATCCCCTACAATGCTCCCAGATAGTCTTTTAACAATCTAAATCTGTTTATATCTTACATCTCATCCTGAAATTCTTGAAACTCTGTCACAGTTTTCAGGATGAAATTCACGCTATACCACACTGCACTCCACTACACAACTGCCTGCCCCATGTGCTTATCTTGCACATTTCCCACCTTGTGTCTACATTAAATGGCTTGCTTGCCACTAAAAGTGTCACTCTGTTTCAGGTTCACTGTCCCTGCACAGACCTTAGCACTGTCTAGAATGTTCTTTTTTACCTTATTCTATTAATTCTTTATTTAAGGTAGTAAATGCAGAGTCATTGGATGAACTAATAAAAATGTTAATAACATATTTTTGTATGAAATATACACTCTCCTAGGTAAAAATTTCACCCCAGCTTTATTGAGGTATAATTGACAAAAAACATTGCATATGTTTAAGCTATCTAATGTGATGATTTGATATACATACACGCTGTGAATTGATTACCACAATCAAGCTACATGCCCATTACCTCACATATTTATCCTGTTGTATGTGTGTGTGGTGAGAATATTCAAAACCCAATCTTTTGGCGATTTCAAGTATACAATGCAATACTATTAACTATATATTAAATCTTAAATTCTAACCACCTGTCTGGAATGTAGAGTCTTTGTGAACAGCGACTGTCTGATTTCATCTCTACACCAAACTCTGTTCATTATTCCACTGCAGCACTTCCCACACTTCTCTCACTTTTCCATAATGGCAATGTATTCCTCAGTGTCTCCAAGCATACTGAAAACAGAGATATATAGTTCATAGGGTCTAGTATAATACCCCAGTAGACAGCATTTAATATTAACTGAATGAAAGAAAGGAAGAAAAGAGAAAAAAGAAATGAATATAAGAAGCAGCAGAGCCCAGCTGATGCTTGTCTCCATGTGTAGCATTAACTCATAATGGAATCCAGTACTTTCCCCTAAAGGCTACCCATGCCAGAAAGCATTAGTGAATAAAACACATTTTATTCTATTGTTGTTTGGAAGACTTGGGGAGAATATGATAAAGAGGTTGTATAAAAGAAAAGGCTTGGGAAATGTCATCAGAGTTTCTATTGTGCATTTTTGTTTTTCTGCTCTGCCCTGGTTCCCCTCTCTCAGATCTTCCCTCTGGGTCTTATGCAGAATAACTTTTCTCCTTCTGGGCTCTTCCAGTCTTTTGTCCTACCTACCTTTCCTCTCAGCAATATTGGGTGCTCTCGGTGCCAAGATCTACACTTGTTAAAAGGTAATGGGGGAAGTTTCCAGTTTTGTGGTGAAATAAAAACATGATTTTTAAATTCTCCTATGAATGCCACTAAAATTGTAGTAAAGTTGGAAGAAAAGTATAAATATGGTCTAAACACCAAAGGGCAAAGAGAATCAGCAGTGCATCAACAGCAGATCAGAGATGCCAAAAATTTTTAGAAGATGGAAAATGAATGTAAGGAATGAGCAGATCTGAAAACAAAACAAAAACAAAAACAAACAAGAGCCATAAGACAGGTGTGTCATTAAAGAAGAAAGCTGATTAATTCATACCATATCACTTGGAAGGATTCAAGACTTAGAGATACCCATACTGCAGAAGGTTGGAATGAGACATGGGGCTAAAAACAAGAAGAACTGGCTAAGAAGAACCTCACTGAGAGATAATCAGACCTGATGATCTTTTCCTGCATCCCCTGTATCCCAACTCCACCAAGAAAATGGACATTTACTTTGTGGAAAGTAAATCTCAGAAATACCAGGGATAGTAGCCGACGGGGTAGAACTACTGCAATAAAATGGTGATAACATGGAGCCGAAGGCTACATATGGAAACTTTTACCCCCACCCCAATGATCCTTGCTTTGTGAACATTCGCAGCCAGGCATATGCTTCCTCCATTCTCTGAAAAAATATTAGAGGATTCTTCTCTGGAGAAACTGAAGTATTCCAAAGTGGGGTTGGGGTGGGAAACACAAAATTTGTGGATACTACTATCCTGGCAGGAAAGCAGATTCATCCTAAGGGATTCAAATGAAGAGATGTTAATGAAGGAGCTATTTAATACTAACCATCAAGTGGGCAAATAAACAGGAGATGGTGAGTCACCCAGCACCTAGCAACAGTGGGAAGCCATTGCATCTCCAGGACAGAAGGAGCAACGTGGAGCAGTGGAACAAAGCCCTCCCAACAGAAACTGACATGTAGAGAGTTACAAATACCAGAGACTTTGTGCTGAAATGGAGAATGAATCAAGAGAAAAAAAATACCCTGACTGCTCTCCCTTTTTGTTCACGAACAACCTCAGAGTGTCTACCCACCGAAGCCCAGCCATTCAGGAAGTCCAAGTGTGTAGTTCTCAGTGTCAGCCTCCAAGGACAGAACAGGATGGACATAAATGGAGAAAAGTCATGGTGGGGGCAGTGCATAAGCAGAATATCTAGCAAAGACACTGACATTTGGAAATCCTGCTATGAAACCACTGTGTTCCAATATCTGCTAGAGTGTACTTCCAAATAGCTCTTGAGTGCCACACTCTTAAATATAACTGGACAGCCAAGGATTGTTCAACAGTTTGGAAAAATTTCCAATTTGAAAGACCAATCAACCAAATAATCAATTGAAAAGAAATTTCTCCAAAGAACAAAAAGGAAAAAAAAAAAACCCTGAGATTTTAAATATTTAAATCTATATCCTCACAGAAATGAATGATAATATTTTATTCATAAAACAAAAGCAGAATATTTTAAAAGAAGCAATAAAATCATTGAGCTTTTAGAGATTAAGAATACAATTAAATAAATCAATATGACTATAAAGTCAAGGGAATCTTTGAGAAAATAGAACAATAAGGCAAAGAAATTTGGAGTAGGAGAGAAGATTGGATGATAAATTCATGAGACCCAATGTCTGATTCATAAGAGTTCCCAAAAGAGAGAACAGAGAAAAAAGAAGGGGAGACAAAACAATTTTCAAATAATTAATCCAATAATGTATGTATCGCTGAAGAACATGATTTCATAATGAAAGGGTAACTGAGAGTCCAGTGTAATGAATAAAATTTCAAACCACCAGGAATAATAGAAATATCTTACAAGCTTGCCTATAGACTGAATGTTGTGTCCCTACAAAATTCACATGTTGAAATCCTAACCCCAAATGTGATGGTATTAGAAGGTGGGGCTTTAGGGAGGTTATTAGGTCATGGGCAGAGCCCTGATGAATGGCATTAGTGCCCTTATAAAGGAGACCCAAGAGAGACCTCTTACCCCTTCTACCATGTGAGGTTACAGCAAAAAGAGCCATCTATGAACAAGGAAATGAATCCTCATCGGATACTGACCTTGCTGGTCCTTTGATCTGGACTTCCCAGCCTCCAGAAATGTGAAAAATAAATTTGTGTTGTTTATAAATCACTCAGTTTATGATACTTTTTTACAGTACCATGAATAGACTAAACATTTTAGAAATAAAATAAGTGACATTCAAGGAATTGAGTACCAAGCAGTATTTGACTTCTCAATAGGAATAGTGAAAGCTAGAACACAGTAGAAGAAACATCTAGGTAAGAATGATTTTTAACTTAGAATTTTATACTCAGTCCAATGATTCGTCAAGAGTGAGACTAGAAAAGAACATTTTCAGACATTTGAAGTCTTAAAATTTTATTTGTATGCACTATGTCTTAGGGTGTTAATGAAGAATATATTCTTCTAAATCTATGTATTCTGCTGAATTAGTGTCTCTGGATAAGGGAAGAGAAGCAAAGAAAGTCCCAGGTTGACAGCTATGCATCAGGCCTAGACAGCAACCAGTTCAGATTAAAGAGGGGAGGAGAGAGTTTCAGAAAAGATGTGTTCAGGAAAAAAGGGGGAATCTAATTATCTGATGTGCTTAGATGTAGTGACCAAGACACCCTTAACTTCAGTTTGACTAAACCTTAGACAGTCTTCTGATTGGCCCCGATATACCTTTTCTTAGAGCATTTACTTTGAAACACTTGGAATTGTAAGTTTCTTTCCTGTCCCTTTGAGTTGTAAATCGTCTTCCAGCTTCTTGATGATTTTACTCCCAGTAATATCTTTCTCAAAGACCTGGGAGTATTTCCTTTGAAGCAGAACCATCTAGAAAGCTAGGGTGCCTGCCTCCTAGTCTCTGTGGAAGGGTAGGGGCCTAAATTTGATAAGCATCAATTAGCAAAAACCAATAGCGTAACCACATTGACAAATTTTCCCCTTAAAGTCCTCATCCTCCAGTACCATTCCGCTAGTTCACTCCAGTGCTTTAAAACTCTTTTACTTTTGTGTTCAAGGACTAGAGTCCAATCTCTAACCACCAAATGTAGTGGTCTTGATTCTTATTGCAAGTCTTTCTTGCCAGTTTAACCTGTCCATGCAACTTTTCTTTCACTGCTAGAAAAAATAGCATTAAGAGGCATTTATTTATGATATTAGAGAGTTTGGGAAGAATTAATGATAGTGACATTGAAAACCAAAGAAAAACGAAAGAAGTGGTTATTAAATTCAATGTTTGCTCATTATACTTTTCTTTATTCCTGAGCTTCCTTGTTCAAAGAGGCCTCTCTCTTATTAGTCACATAGTGCATTTTATTTACACTTATTCATTGTACAATATTTTGTTCCTCTTGGGATCCTGAATCCTTATTCTCCATAATAGGAAGTCTGTAGGTTTGATTCCTGCCCTCTAATCCTCTGCATCTCTAACTCAACACAATGCCTGAACCTCCTGTATTAATTAATTTAAAGTCTTGGTTAGGATAGTAGCTTAGATTCACACAGTACTTTGTAACCTATACTATGTTCTTACATACACCATCTTATTTGATCCTCATAAAAACATTGCAAGGTGAGGTTTGGTGCTGGATTCAGATAAATGTGGGCGGAAACCCTAAATCTAGTCAAGTTTCATTATCTCTCTGTGCCTCAATTTTCTTATTTCAAAGTCAGGTTGAGTAATGAGTGAGGTATGAGTAATGCATAGCTCATAGGACAGTTGTAAATATTATATGACATAATGTTTATTAAAACTTTGCACAATATATGACATAGTAAATGCTCAATAAATATGAAATGAGTATTATTTTACAAGGAAATAATGATGTTTAGACCCAGAAGAAAAGTTACCATATTATAAAACAGCGGCTTAAACCTGTATCACTTGATTCCAAAAGCAATTCATATACACGATCTTGTGCTGTTTCTCTAAATACATATTTTCTAGCTAATATCTGTATTAGGTACCACTAATTCACAGATCAGATGTTTAGAACATAGATAATTATATTTGAAAGTAAGTGTGGGCTAGAATACAATAGAGGAGATTGGCTCTGAGTAGTGGTGGGGAGGGGGATAGAACAAGAGAAGACTTAACAAAGGAGCTGGAACAGCTAAGAGGCAGGTGGAAGGATCAAGGAACTGAGATGAGAAAGTTCTAAGGCACCAAAAATGTGGGACATGATGTGGCTGAAGACACAATGCTCATGCCAACATTCAGATCTGGCTGGTCTTTAGCATATGTCATTTATTAATAAAACAGTATTTGAATAGCCAGACAAAATATTATTCTTGAAAGAAAGGATGACTGAAACAGGGAAGGGTCATTTATGAAGGATTTTAAAAATCCTTTGTAACCCACACTTGCTTTTTAAAACCAAATATGCAAAGCATTAATTTAATTCATCTGCAGGCAAAAAGGAGAAAGTAGAGTTCTGTAGAGACAGTTTTGAAACAGAAGTGCCTGTGGTTGAACAGACTGTGGGTCGACATGTCTCTGAGAACAGGCCAGACCTGGAAACTAAACTATTTCTATGGCAGCTAAGCTCGAGACCTGCTGTTGTTTTCACATTTTAATGTCTTTGTTCAAACCATATGGTGAAGGAACAGTACATATTTGTAAATAAATAGACTATGAGTCTATATTCCTTCTGTGTATATGACTTGTTTTCATCTCAGATTTATCACTCCTTTGGAAGAGAAGATGGGCTTGAATTGAGAAAACTTTGGACCCTTAGAGAACACATAAGATAAATTTTCACTGTGTTTGCATATTTGGCATGATGCCAAACTGCACTGTGACAGAATACTGTACAATTGAGAGCTATTTTTTTTTTTTGTTTTGCAATGTTCTGTTTTTAATAGTTGAAGGGATTTCTAAAGTAAGTGTTGCCATTCATGGTTATCTTTTTTAAATTCCTCCTTTGAGAAAGTTTTTCGGTGATTTTTAATTGAATTTTTTTTAGTACTTAAGGTACCTTGGCCCTGAGTAGCTTCCAAAGATGTTAGAACTTTATGATTATTGAAGGGCAAAAGGGGTGCTGGACAGGGTGAGAGCTAAGTTAGGACTTCTGCCTTTTCATCACTGCAAACTCTAGCTTCACTGCTGAATGATTAAAGCTGACTGTGACCTTAATGAACTTGCTGTTAATCCTTAACCTTCCAGTTGTTAGAGGTGGAAAGAGCTATAGTAATCATCTATTCCAGGCCCCTCCTATTTCACAGTTGAGGAAACTGAAACCTCAAGAAGCTTAGCTGCTTGTTCAATGCTACATAATTTGTAGAAAGGTTAGGTCTTCGTATACTCGGTAAAATATTTTATAAACTATGTGCATTACCAAAAATCCTTCATAACCCACACTTGCTTGTACAAGTAATGGCTAGATGTCTCCTCAGGTTCCTTACCGCTAGAAGCCATTTATATTCCTGCTCCGCTCACTGATTAAAACCTTCCCTCCCTGTATGTTATTCAACAGGTTCCAACTGACTAGCCTGATAAACTAATAATCAATCTGCTGATGGGAGAAGGTGAAAACACCCAAATAGGAAAATATTCACCCTATATGTTTCCACTGGCAGAAATTACTGAGCTGACCACTGATGGTCACTTCTCCAAGCATATTGTTTGGAGGATCGCCACATTAACTCTGACCCTGAGAAGTCTTTGGTTTCCTTTTGTTATGCTTTTGGCTTTCCACAAAGAGCTTAGGGTTCCTTGCTTTGGTCTAGGCTCTAGTTTGAATATTGACCCTATTTTCGTTTCTTAGGGGATTTTAGTCCTGGAATATTTGAGTGAATAAATGACTTTGTCTTGGAGAAGCTAGAACTCAAATATATTCAGTGTCTATACCTCTGTGCTACTATGAAGATTTCCAGCATGGTTATCCTTACCTCTGAGGTAAAAGAATTTTGTTTTAAATGTGCTTTCTTTTCAACAATAATCAACCCAATATGTTCAAAGTTTTGCTCTGTCAGATTCAAAGGTGACTAGCACTCAGATTCTTTCCAAAAGAATTCAAGGTTGACAGCCTATTTTAATTGGGGTGAGATGATATCTCATTGTGGTTTTGGTTTGCTTTCCCTGATGATTTTAGCCAGTTAAAATGGCTGCTATTTAAAAAGACAGAAAATAACAAATGTTAGCAAGGATGCAAAGAAAGAGAAATGCTCACACACTGGTGGTGGGTGTGTAATGTAGTAAAACCACTGTGGAAAACAGTATGGAGGTTCCTGAAAAAACCTAAAAATAGAACTACCATACAATCCAGTAATTCCACTACTGGGTGTTTACACAAAGGAAAAGAAATGACTGTGTTAAAGGGATACCTATAGTTGCATGCTTATTGCAGCATTATTCACAATAGCCACGATATGAAAACAACTTAAGTGTTCATTAACAGATGAATGGATAAAGAAAATGTGGTATATATACACAATGGAATGTTATCAGCCATAAAAAATGAAATCCCATCATTTGAAGCACCATGGATGGAAGTGGAGGACATGATAAGTGAAATAAGCCAGGCATGCATGCATGCATGCACACACACACCCTCCCACACACAAATATCACATGTTGTCACTTATATGCAGAAGCTAAAAAAATGATCTCCTGGAGGTAGTAAATAGATGGGTGGTTACCAGAGGTGAGGAAGAGTAGTGCAGAGGGGGATGAAGAGAGAGTGGTTAATGGGCTCAAAAATACAATTAGATAGAAGGAGTCTGTTTTAGTGTTCAATAGCACAATAGGGCATGTATAGTTAACAATAATTTATTGTATATTTCAAAATAGCTAGAAGAGAAGATTTTAAATGCTCCCAACACAAAGAAATGATAAATATTTGAGGTGATATATATTCCAATTATCCAGGTTTGGTCATTACACGTTGTATGCATGTATTAAAACATCACCTGTACCCTACAAATATGTACAACTATTATTTATTCATAAAAATGAAATATTTTTTAAAAATTAAAAAAATGAGATCACAGCCTATTAAAAGAAATGACAACTTGCACGCATGACTAAAGACATAGTACCTCAGGAAAACACTCTGTTTTTTTTGGTTTTTTTTTGTTTTTTTGAGATGGAATCTTGCTCTGTCTCCCAGGTTACAGTGCAGTGGTGTGATCTCGGCTCACTACAAGCTCTGCCTCCCAGGTTCATGCCATTCTCCTGCCTCAGCCTCCCGAGTAGCTGGGACTACAGGCGCCCACCATCACGCCCGGCTAATTTTTTGTATTTTTAGTAGAGATGGGGTTTCACTGTGTTAGCCAGTATGGTCTTGATCTCCTGACCTCGTGATCCGCCCACCTCGGCTTCCCAAAGTGCTGGGATTACAGGTGAGAGCCACTGCTCCCGGCCTTTTTTTTTTTTTTTTAACCTTAGGTTCTGGGGTACATGTGCAGAACTGCAGGTTTGTTACATAGGTATACACATGCCATGGTGGTTTGCTGCACCCATCAACCCATCATCTACACTAGGTATTTCTCCTAATGCTAGCCCTTCCCTAGCCTCCCACCCCGCGACAGGCCCGGGTGTGTGATGTTCCCCTTCCTGTGTCCATGTGTTCTCATTATTCAACTCCCACTCTTTTGTGGGACTTTATGAGGGGCAGGTAAAGCATGGTGGTTAGGAACACACATTCTGGGGCAAGAGAATCCTGGATTCAGGTCAGCTGAGCCCATCACTAGCAATGTGACTTTGAAAAAATTGCTTAAACTTACAAGTGCCTCAGTTTACCATCAACAATATGGGGGATATAAATAGTGCATATTTTAGAGTTGTAAACATTAAATTACTAAATGCATATAAAATGTAATAACCATGTATTCAAAATTATTATACCATATATATGTAACTTTATGTTTGAAGATGCATTTACTGTGGTTATATGGGTATCTCATTTGATTCTCAGCTGACCTTTAGTGAGGCTAAAATTAATAAGACAAAATCTGTGGTGTTAAGGAGTTCAGAGTTCTTCTGAGGAAAACAGGGCTTTCATGCCTCCCTTGATTGACCATCTGAATCATCACAGACTGTCTGTGTCTTATAGACAATGAGTATTAAGAAATAAACTTAATAATGGAATCTTCTTTCAAGTGACTCACACATTCCATGTGAGCACAGGGGCCCTGATTCTGCCGAAACAACTTCACTCCTGAATTCTTTCAGTATACTTCCCCTAATCTGCAATAATTCTCTGAGGTAGGCAGCTTACAAAATTAATTTCTCTAAGTCCTAATGTTTAACTAGGATGTCCAGAAGTAAGTTTTCATAGAAAGAGATAATTAACTTGATTCATTTCCACATGACTGTCCTGTGACAAGCTGAATTCCTGGAGTAAAAACATTTGCCATTTTCCTTCCAAAGGGCAAGCAAATAGGTACTCAGTTATGCTTTTTTCCTCAACGCATTCCCTCACTGTCAGAATCACTAGTGAGGGCTAAGGAAAGTCTCTCTACCTGCCCCTTAGATTCAACAGAATATGTGTTAGTGAAGAGTCTTTGGCAGAACCTGCTGCTAAGGGAAGTCTGAGCTTCCCTGAAATGCATTAAATTCTGCCGTAGGAGCAAGATTTAAGCAGCACAAAGAAAGAAGTGTAGATTTCAATCTTATGATTCAAGAATATCAAACCAAAAATCATTTCCTAGTAAGAATTATAGGAGTGAAATAAAAATATATTAAAAGTCTGTTATAAAATACTTCCCTACATAAATGGGTTACGTTCTATCAAAATAAGTTCGTGTCCTTCAAATTAGCCTAATACATTGCTAAATCATGGGGAGCAAATTAAATGGATTTTATGTTTGAGGCTGTGAAAGGTTTAGCAGGACAGTAGAACTTGGACAAGTGATGTAATTTCTCCAAGACTGACTGTGCTTATTGCGGTTAACAGAGATAGCAGTAATTGTCATGGGGTGGTGTGTGTGTTAAATAACAAATGTGAAGTCTCTGACCCACAGTAGGTACTCCAAAAATAGTATTTATTATCTTTTTAAAAATATCATAAAAGACTTTCACTGTAATTGACTAAGAGATTTAATATAACTATAATGCTTATATTTATATAAACTTGTGTGTGTGTGTGTGTGTGTATAGAGTCAATATATATACTATACTTATATAACTCATAATTTATTGGCCAAAATTTTCTTTCAAATCAATGGTAAATATGTATTAGAAGCTACAAAATGACAAAGACAATCCTTCATTTCAAAACTTCTAAATTTTGTAACTGTTAGTCAAATATTTTTCGTTTTGTTTGGATCAAAATCTCAAAATGCAGTCAAGCAATAAAAGAATAGAAATTTAAGTCCATTTGTAGAAAGACTACCAATCATTGTTCTCACTCTAAAGAGTATAATTTAATACATGTCACATCAGCAGTCCGGAAAGACAGAGGACAAATCTCTGACTCTTGTCATTGTCACCTAAAGGAGCTGCCAAGGAAGCAGGCTTAATACCAGTAATGGTGGGAAAATGAGAAAGGGAGAAAATTGAGGGCATAAGGATAGTGGTGCAAACCTTTTAATGTCAGAACAAGGAAGATATTTTCAGAGAAGTAGCAATGGAAGGAAGATGAGAAGGGAAAGCACAAGAAGTACAATTCAGAGCACAAAGAAAAGAGGAGGAATGCCAATTGTCTATTATTCAAAGGTATTAGTTCACAGAATTCAGTGAACTCATTAGTGATAGTTGTCCTACAGTTGCTTCATGTGGATATAAAGTTAAATATTATCTTGCAGGAACTGCAGTGTAGTACTAGTCAGATTTCTTTGATGATTTAGTCCCAACTTTGCTAACATAGTTTGGCACGTGAAAAACTGCTTTCTCAGCAGCCATAGATTTTCTTAAAGTTTTATTTCATTTTAGGTAGAAAATTAAGTGTTCATTCCAATAAGAAAGAAAAAATCCCCTTTTAAGCACACATTTCTTGCTGTGAGCTTATAATACAATTTTTACTAGCCTGTTTCTCCTTTTCTTGTGAATTAATTTTGAGTTGCTGCTTTAAGATAATCAGAGTAGGCACAGATCCATAGAAAGGAAAGCAAAAAGAATTATATGTCAGTGACAATTTATTTTCTTAAAATAATCCATATTTGTATGCATGGCTAATGTCTATTGATGCTTAGCAAATTGGCAGACTGTGGCTGTATTGACAAGTCTGTTCCCAAACTAAGGGTTTATGGGGGCTGTTAGCTTTGTCCTTAGACTCCTGGCAGCTCAGGGCAAACTTTTCTTTCCAAGCATCTGCTCAGCACTTACTTCATAATTATCATTCTGGATACAGCCAGAGCTGGTAGCAGTCATTCTAAATTACCACTTTGGACAAGCATATAAATGATGAAACCTTATTTACAACCAGTGTCTCTGATGAAAGGATGTATTTTGATGTTGTTTATATCTTTCCTCTGAGATTGATAAGTGAAGAAACATACAATTTTTTCGATAACAATGAAGATAATGAATTTTTCTATTTTCTTTTTTTGGTATTTATTTCTTTTTCAACCTGGGAAACACTTCATTCTGGACCCCTGGAGGCTATTTGTCTCTTTTCTTATTATCAATGGCATGGGTAGACACACAAATTGCACTATATGATGGAATATTTCTCATCTTATTAGAAATTAAAATATTATATAAGACGGGTGATTTTTTTTTTCTTTCTTTTGGCAGAGTCTCGCTCTGTCGCCCAGGCTGGAGTGCAGTGGTGCAATCTCGGCTCACTGCAAGCTCCGCCTCCCGGGTTCACGCCATTCTCCTGCCTCAGCCTCCCGAGTAGCTGGGACTACAGGCGCCCGCCCCATGCCCGGCTAATTTTTTGTATTTTTAGTAGACACGGGGTTTCACCGTGTTAGCCAGGATGGTCTCCATCTCCTGACCTCGTGATACACCCGCCTCCGCCTCCCAAAGTGCTGGGAATACAGGCATGAGCCACCACGCCCGGCCTAAGATGGGTGTTTTTTTAAATAAGTGTTTAAATTCCAAGAACTGTGCATACTGGCAGCAAAATTTCTATCACATTTCAAGGTTTAAAATGTAAATCCTAACAATGACAACTTTAAATCCTTTCAGTGACTGTACAAGGTTAGTACTCAATGGTGCCCTGACTGAATCTCTGAATTGCACAGCTCTTCTTGCTTGAAGAGTTTGGAGGGTTTAAACAATGAATACCAAACATTATAATGCTGACTGATGGCTTAAAGAGTGGCATGGTGACCCACTCTATCATGGACACTGAAGGGGAGACCACTCTTAGGAACTGGTCCTCATGGTGGTAACTACTGGCAAAGTCATAATCTCTACTGATTCTCCCACAAGTCAGGTAATCTGGTATAAACAGGATTCAGCCCAAGGCCAGCCTCTTCCATGACTGTTTAACATCATGGGACACAGCGAAAACCACATGTGAGAAGGAGGCAGAGATTGGAATGATGCATCTACAAATGAAGCAATGCCAACAATTGCTGGCCATTACCAGAAGCTAAGAGAGAGGCATGCAACAGATTCTCCCTCAGAATGCTCAGAAAGAACAAACCCTGCTGACACTTTGATTTTAGACCACTAGCCTACAGAACGCCAAGAGTATAAATTTCGGTCATTTTAAGCCACTTAGTTTGTGATCTGTAGCAAAGTCACCTTTGTTTTGAAAACAAATACAGGTGTTGATGGGGAATTATAGAAATATATTACAATGAACATGTTTGTAAACATGCCTTTCTATATCCATATTCTGAATTGTTCCTTTAGAATGTACTCCTATATTTGAGATTAGAGACCAAATATATGAAAATTTATAGCTCATGTTCCATTTTGCCAAACTATTTTCAAAAAAAAAAAAGAATGTAATATTTTATGCTGAAATCAGCATAGATAGAAATAAAGTGCTGTTTTTTTTTTTCTCTGAACCTTGCCAGCACTGGAAAGCAATAGTTTTGTTTGTTTATAAACTAGCAGGACTGTAAGTAGTAAACTCATGTCAAAACATTGTAGGCATTACTACAGGGAACGTGAATGGTCTATACAAGGATTAGAGAAGAATGTGGGGAAATAAGGGAAAAATAACTGACAGAGATGAATTTTTTTTAATTTTATTCTGTACAAAACCAGTATGTGTGATTCATAGGAATGATTGGGTTTCAGAGAATGCAAACCAGTAAGCACAAAACTCATGGCTGCCAGTGATCACTAAGTGACCTTGGATCTCAGAAGGGAGGTGAAGAGAAGATATTGTCTGGTTCTCCACCCTCCTTCCCTGCCATCTCACCAGGAACAGATGAGAAAACACCAGGAAGATGTGCTGGGACAGCAAGGGAGTCCTCATGGAAAGATTGAACTTTGTCCAGCCATTATGACCTGGACAAAGAATGTGTACAATCTCAGGAATTCTCAAAGAGAGCAAGGATTATCAGCTTATAAAGTACCTGTTAACATAAAGGTGGTGTCTCTTGGTCAAGGAGATGCCTTAAAACTGTGCGTCTCCTTGACTGAGAGATGGCACTTTCCTGTTCTAAAGCAAAAAACAAAACAAAACAAACCGTATGGAAAATATTGATACAAAAGTGTCATTTGTAGTGCTCTGCAATAGTGAAAACTGAGGGATTGGTTAAATAACTTATGGCACACCCTTTATTGGAGTACCATCTAATCATTAAAAGGTATGATGTACTTCTATGCCTATTGTCATAAAATGTGTAATAATATATTGATAAAGAAAGACCGATTACATAACAGTATATGAAGTATGTTTCATTACTGTAAAACCATATAAAATACATATATACTTATATTTCTTTAAAATATGTTCATAAAATGGAAATTTCTGTCATCAATAATTTGTCTGGCATGATCTTATCCCAGGTGTCTGCATTGTAACTTCCCCAGTCTGCAAGTCTGTGCTCAGAGTTTTACAACCCCATTTCATATTTCAACATGTCCCAATCCTGCTCCATCTGAAATCTCATTCCTTACCCTGCTCTGCTACTTTCCTCTTCCATTGCATTCATCTTTTTCAATCATACAATATGTGTATTATTTATTATATTAGTTGTTTATTTTTTCTCTCTCTTGTTATAAGCTCCATGCAGCCAGTGATTTCTGCCTGTTTTGTTCAAAGGTATATCCCACAAGCCCCAAGGAATACCTGGCACATAGTAGGTACTCAAAAATTTTTGTTGAAAAAAAAGTAGGATTATTTTTGTAGCTCCCAGTATACATTTCCAAATTTCTCCTCCAATGGTTATATAAGTTCACACCAGCATAGCATAAAAATACCTTATATGTATATATGTATGCATGTGCATACATGCACGTTTATGCATATTACACTCAAACAGTGGAGATTAAGCACCAATAAGTGTTAAACTTATGGTTGATCTTCACTTTATTTATACTTCGTATATGTTTTAATTTCAAAGGTGACATTTTATAATCAGAAAAAATAGGTCCTCCCCCAATAAAAGAAAATATGGGCTTACTGAATGAATTCCACACAAAATTCCATGAACAGCCTGGGACTTCCCAGGTGTGGCCAGACCTCAGGGAAGCTACAGTGACGGGCAGGAAAATAATCACAGGAGTGTCTTTCTCCATCCTCTGGAGACTGCCCAACTGGGACCCTCTGCTCCTTTCTCTGATTTGCTCTCCTCTTGTTCCACTGCCTGATATCCCTTATTTATTCATATTTTTTCTATTCTCTAATGACTACAATTTTCCCATGATGGAAATTCTTCCCTCTCTTCATCCCCCACTAACATATTAATTAAAAGCACAGATGATTTGCGCTTTAATTTGTCAGAAATGTCTAAAAATCTGTCATTATATATAATATTATATCTTTATTTACAATAGGTACTCTTAATAAGAAACCAATTTTAATAATTAGCAATACATGTTGAATATTATCAAATGCCTTTTTAGCATAATTTCCATTGAAATAATCATATCTTCTTCATGAATCCTGTAATGTGGATTATAATGAGCCATTTTTGACTGATAATACAAGCCTTGCCTAATTTTTGTAGCCACATGTTTTATTAGGAATCATGCACATTGCCCTTAAGACTTAAGGCTTGGAGGATGGAGCCTGGTAAATACCAACTGCAGCCACAGCAGTGCTTGACAGAATAGTCCACATGCAGGTCAACTTGGTCTTTCTTACTTGGTCTTTGGATACTCTTCTCAGCTTCCTATCCGTCTTTGGTTAGTTAATCTTAATTTTTGAAGTCTGCCTTGAAAATTTATGTTGTCTGAATTCTGGTTTTAACCAATGTCTGATTTGTCCTTTTATCACCAATCTATTCATATATTTTCATACACACACACACACACACACACACATATGCACACCTTGAGTAAGGGTGCATCTGTATTTGTGTACTTCTCTGTATGTATTATATTACCCTAATGGTAGAGGTACCAAGGAGCAAGTTTTATATACTCACTTCTTCTTTTGAACACATGAGAAGAGTCTTCTCATACCAAAATAACAGTAGAGAAGGTAGCTGGCATTATTCTCCTCCCTAGCCCCAAGAGAATATAAAAATCAAATATTCAGCACGAGATTATCACCAGCGATATCCCGGAACTCAAATATGATGATTAGACAATTCCTCAGGCCACAGAGACATGAAAAACTCTGAGCAGATGGTAAGAGAAGTGGACTTCCACATCTGCAACGCCCCTCATCCTAATCTCCTGACAGAAAGTGTGTAAAAAAATTTTCCCCAACTCACAGTTTTCCCAACTCACACTGGAAAAAGTGAGTTCAAGTTGGACAATATTTCCCATCCTCTTGGGTTCCCTGGCAGGAGACTTGTCCCTGCTTCAACCTATGAGAACCATCATATATACCTGAAATGAGAAATATTCCTGAGGACAGTCAGAGAGAAAGGAGGGAGGTGTTACTACCATTCACAGCCCTAGAAACTCTTCTCTGAGCTTGGCCAAAGTAGACTCCAAATCAGAGTAGCTGTTCAGCAGACTGTTCCCATGCTGTAGGAAGTCTATTCCACAGATGCCCTATAGGAAGGGACCCCTAGCCAGCCTTCTCACACTTCTGGGATATCTCCTTTGGTACTTTCCCCATTTGGAACAAACAGAATTGTGATTGCTAACTAGAATCAAGGCAGACCTGGGCTTAAGGTGCCATATGGTGCTGAAAATGGGGCAGCAACCTAATAGAAAAAACAAATAAACAAAATAAAATTAACAGGTAAATTATAAAGTAAATATATCCAGTAAAAACCAAAATAAGCCAGACAGAGAAGATTGGAATAATAACTAATCCTTCAATGCAAACAAATAGAGATACATCATGAAGGAACAACAGCAAACAGGGAACTATGACCTCCTCAAATGGACAAAGCAAGGAATCAGTCACTAACCCTAATAAGATGGTGACATAAAAACTCTCTAAGAATTCAAAATAGCAGTTTTAGGGCAACTCAAGGATCTCCAAGATAACACAGAAAAGCAATTCAAATATTTATTGGAGAAATTTAACAAAAAGATTGAAATAATTTTTTAAAATCAAGCAAATCTTATAACTCAGAAACATATATGGTAAACTGAAAAATTCTGTAGAGGCTTTCAACAGCAGGATGGATCAAGCAGAAGAAAAATCAGTGAGCTCAGAAACAGGCTATTTGAAAATACACAGTCAGAAGAGAAAAAGAATGAAAAGAAAGAAAGATCACCTACAAGATATAGAACATTACCTGAAAAGACCAAATATAAGAAATATTAGTATTCAAGAGGGAGTTAAACAAGAGCAGGGGGTAGAAATCTTATTCAAAGAAAGAGTAAGAGAAAACTTTCCAAAAATTGAGAAAGACATAAATATCCAGGTACAAGAAGGTCAGAGAACACCAGATTTGACTCAATTAAGATTACTCCCAGGTATATAATAATCAAATTCTCAATGATCAAGGGCAAATAAAGGACCTTAAAAGCAGCAAGAGAAAAGAAGCAAATAACTTACAAAGGAGCTCCAATGTGTATGTCAACAGACTTCTCAATGGAAACTATACAGGTGAGGAGGGAGGGGATGGCATTTTCAAAGTACCGAAAGAACAACAAAAAAAGGCTGCTACCTAAGAATACTATATCCAGCAAAGCTATCCTTCAACTATGAAAGAGAGATAAATCTTTCCCAGATGAACAGTAGCTGAGCGAATTCACCAACACTACCCCCATCTTACAAGGAGCATTAAAGGAAATTCTTCAATCTGAAAGAAAAAAACACTAATGTGCAAAAAGAAAACATTTGCAGATACAAAAACCACTGGTAATATTAAATACACGAACAGAGCCAGAATACTCTAATACTGTAATTGTGGTGTGCAATCTGCTCATAGTTGTAATTTGAAGCTAAAAAGACAAATCTTTCAAAAACAGTAATACCTAAAGCAATCTGTTAAGAGAGGGGCAATATAAAAATATGTAAATCGAGACAACATAAAGTCAAAATATGGGGAGAATAGAGGTAAAGTGAAGAAGTTGTTTTTCATTTTTTCGTTGTTTCTATTCTTTTCTTTGTGATCTAAGAAAAGTTGTCATCTCTTTAAAATAACTTGTTATAAGAGATTTTTTTTGTTAAGTATCATCGGAAGCACAGTGTAAAAACCTATACTAGATGGACTAAAAATAAAAAGGAACAAATTAAAACATACCACCAGAGAAAATCACTTAACCATGAAGAAAATCAGTATAGAAGGAAGGAATTAGAAGTCTAAAAAAAAAAAAAAAAAAAAAAACCCAGAAAACAAGCAACAAAATGGCAACAGTGAGTCCTTTCTTACCCACAACGTTGAAAATAAATGGACTCAATTGTCCAATTAAAAGACATGGGGAGAAAAATTTAGTGATAGTATAATTTTGGTTCCCTCTTTTATGTAATGCTTCTTTCCTGATTATGGTCTTGGTTATGAATTTTTTTTCTTCTCCATTCTAATAAGAAATAAACACAGGTATATTAGAATGCTTTTAACTTGGACTCTGGACTATCAGATGTCATCAGGGCTGTCCTGTTCTTAGAGCTTGGGATGGAGAATGAATAGACACAGATATTAAATTCTGAAGTGTCATTTTGTCCTCTGGGTTCTTTGGGTGCAAAATGTATACTTGTATAGTTCCATTACTATGAAAATTTAAACCTTTTGTAAGGTGTTTTTTTTTTCTGTTTCGGTAAAAAAAAAATTTTTAGATAACATCATTTATTCTCACTTAAAACTCATTTCCTACATTTTCCCACTGGGTCACAAGTAAAAAGCCAACCACTTTTCTGTCTTGGTAGGTTTGTATCCAGAGCAAGTACACAGTGTTTCTATTTCAACACTATTTTGAGATTCTTTTTTTTTTCAAAAGAAGCTTTTTTTTTTTAAAAGAAAAATTTTGCCTGCTGGAGTAAATGATTTACTAGGCAGGCAACAGAGCAAGGATATTGCTCATATTAAATCTGAGAACATTCAAAGTTTTAGTATGCCTTTAAAGTTTAGCTCTTAAAACTTGGATAGCAGCCTTTTCTACTCAAACACCTGGAAACTGAAAAGAAGAAATACTATATAATCACATGCATTTCTATTCCTAGGATTTAAGCAGTAATACACTTTAAGGAACCATGTTGGAAATTTATGTTTAGATCCTATCTTAATCCATAGATAGGAATTCAAATTATTGAGGTAGTGTCATTAAAAATTCTTGTTTTATAATATTACATGAATAGATACTCCATACATTTATCTATTTATATGCTTACACACATATGAAATATATGTATAAATATATGTGAAATATAAAACTATATTTTGGAATATACATACTTAAATATATTAATGAAATATATATATATTTCTATAGAATTTTATTTCTATCACTATACATGATACACATAAAATATTTGAATAAAATATACCAAGGAATCAGGATCAATACTCAGACTAGTCTTTGTATAACCAGCTAACAAACTAACAAGCTTCACATAAAAGAAAAGAGCAAGTATAGTAGAAAATCATCTATATCTAGACTGATATATATATTATGTATTTCATTGCAAAAATACTCTTATGGAGACCATTATTACTTTAAAATTGATTATTGAGCTTTTAGACTAATTAATTACAACTTTTTATCACCTTTTCACCAAATGTCATAAAAGTTTTGATACCGAATTTATCAAATATTTAGAACCAGAGGATCTTAATGAAAAGAGAAATCCTTGGAAGAATGAGGGAAAATTTTAACAAGATATTATACTAAACAGGCAATAGTAACAAGCCATAATCAAATAAGTTTGTACCTAATGATCCATGTTAAAAATGAAGAAAAAATACATATTTAGCTTGAAAACCAAAGGCCCCAGGTTGATTCTTTGCTCTTGCTATTACTTCTCATTCCATCAATAGTAAAATATAGGTAACCAATAATTTTCTTATAAGTGCCAACATGTTTACTTTTTACCTCAGTGTGGTTCTTGGTTGTGCTTGAGGAAAAACAAAAGTCTTCAAGGAAAGAAGAGAAAGAAACAAGAAGCATGTTAACATTCTCAATTATAAAAATATGAAAAGGTATACAAGGAACCCACAATGAAAATTGGAGAAAGTTACTACCTGAGAGAATATTAGAAAATAACAAGTGAGCTAGCAATATTGACATCAGGGAGAACTATGAAATCTGTGAAGTATGTCTTAAGGGTTTTTTAGGGTACATAATATTTTACATATTTATGGGGTAAATTTAACATTACATGCATAGAATGTGTAATGATCAAATCAGCATATTTAGAGTATATATCATCTTGAGTATTTATCATTTCTATGTGTTTGGAACATTTCAAGTTCTCTCTTCTAGCTATATTAAAGTGTAAAATACATTGTTGCTAGCTACAGTCATCCTATTCTGCTATTGAACATTATAACTTGTGCCTTCTGTCTATCTGTATGTTTGTATGCATTGACCAACCTTTCTTCATACCCCACTCTCAATCACACACCCTTACTAGCCTCTGGAATCAGTCATTGTACTCTCTGCCTCCATGAGATCAAATTTTTTAGCTCCTATGTCCTAGTGAGAATATGTGACATTTGTCTTTCCGTGCCTGTCTTATTTCACCTAACATAATGGCCTTCAGTTCTATCCATGTTGCTGCAAATGCTTGGATTTCATTGTTTTTAATGGCTGAATACTATTCCATTGTTTGTTGATATGGTTTGGCTGTGTCTCCACCCAATTCTCCTTTTGAATTTTAGTTTTCATAATCCCCACCTGTCATAGGAGGGGCCCAGTGGGAGGCAATTGAATCATGGGAGTAGTTGCCTCCATGCTGTTCTGGTGATAGTGAGTTCTTAAGAAATCTAATGGTTTTATAAGGGGC
Organism: Mandrillus leucophaeus; assembly: GCF_000951045.1. NCBI lineage: Eukaryota > Metazoa > Chordata > Mammalia > Primates > Cercopithecidae > Mandrillus > Mandrillus leucophaeus. Next base: position 12,085,189 of record NW_012105364.1, read on the forward strand.
TTTTCCTCCTTTTGCTCCACAGTTCTTCCTGTCATCTCGTGAAGAAGAATGTGTTTGTTTCCTCTTCCACCATGATTGCAAGTTTCCTGAGGCCTCCTCAGCCATGTGGAACTGTGAGTCAATTCAACCACTTTCCTTTATAAATTGCCCAGTCTCGGGTATGTCCTTATAGCAGGATGAGAATAGACCAATACATTTATATAGACCACATTTTCTTTATCCATTCATTCATTTATGGATACTTAGGTTGATTCCAATATTGGCTATCATGAATAGTGCTACAATAAATATATGAGTGCAAGCATCCCTTTTTTTTCCTTTGGATAAACAGACAGTAATGGGATTGCTCAATTGTATAGTTTTACTTTCTGAGAAATCATCATACTGTTTTATTCCCACCAACAGCATTTGTTATTTTGTTACCTTTTTGATAATGGTCATTCTAACTGGGGTGAAATGATATCTCAATGTGATTTTGATTTTGATTTCTGTAATGATTAGTGATGTTGAACGTCGTTTCATTTACCTGTTGGTAATTTGTGTGACTTATTTTTAGAAGTCTATTCGTGTCCTTTTCTTACTTTTTAATGGGATTATTTGTTTTTTACTGATGAATTATTTGATTTCCTTGAATATTCTGGATATTAGTACTTGCTGGATGAATAGTTTGCAAATATTTTCTCCCATTCAACAGGTTGTCTTTTCACTTTGTTGATTGTTTCTTTGGCTGTGCAGAAGTTTTTCAGTTTAATATAGTTCCATTTGTCTATTTTTGTTTTAGTTGTCTGTGCTTTTGAGATCTTAGGCATAAAAACAAAATTAGAGGCTGTAAATATGTGGATTTATTTCTAGATTTTCTATTTTGTTCCACTTGTCTATGTGTCTATTTTTATATTAATATCATGCTATTTGGGTTACCATAAACTTGTAATATATTTCTAAGTCAGGTAAGGTGATACCTTCAGTTTTGTTCCTTCCTTTTTTTTTTTTTTTTTTTTTTGAGACTGAGTCTTGCTCTGTCGCTCAGGCTGGAGCACAGTGGCACAATCTTGGCTCACTGCAACCTCTGCCTCCTGGGTTCAAGCAATTCTCTGCCTCAGCCTCCAGAGTAGCTGGGATTACAGGCGCCCGCCACCACACCTGGCTAATTTTTTTGTATTTTTAGTAGAGACGGGATTTCACCATCTTGGCCAGGCTGGTCTTGAACTCCTGACCTCATGATCCACTTGCCTCATCCTCCCAAAGTGCTGGGATTACAGGCGTGAGCCACCTCGCCCGACCCAGTTTTGTTCCTTTTCCTCAGGATTTCTTTGGCTATTTGAGCTCTTTTTGGTTTCATATATACTTCAGGATTGTTTTTTCTATTTCTGTAAAAAATGACACTGATATTTTGATAGGGATTGCATTGAATCTGTAGGTTGCTTTGGGCAGTATGGTTATTTTAACAATATTAATCATTTTGCTCCATAGGCATGGGATGTCTTTCCATTTGTTTGTGTTCTCTTCAATTTCTTTTATCCATGTTTTGTAGTTTTCCTTGTAGCACATTTCCTTTAATGTGATTGGTGGAATTTATTTTTAAGTATTTTAATTTTTGTAGCTCTTATCAATGGGATCGCTTCCTTTTGTCAGCTAGTTCATTATTAGTGTGTAGAAATGCTACTAATTTCTGTATGTTGATTTTGTATCCTGCAAGCTTACTGAATTTATTCATCAGATTTAGGAGTTTTTGGTGGAACCTTTAGGATGTTCTGGGTATTAGATCATGTCATCAACAAAGAGGGACAGTTTAACTTCCTCTTTTCCATTTGGATGTATTTTATTTCGTTCTCTTGCCTGATTGTTCTAGCTAGGACTTCCAGTACTAGAGTGAATAAGAGTGGTAAAAATGGGCATCTCTGTCTTATTATAGTACTTAGAGAAAGGCTTTCAGCTTTTCCTCATTCAATGTGATGTGGAGTGTCATACATGGCCTTTATCATGTTATTATATTGAGGTACGTTCCTTCTATGCATAGTTTGTTGCGAGTTTTTTTTTTTACCATGAAACAATGCTGAATTTTATCCAACACTTTTTCTGCATCTGTTGAGTTGATTATATAGTTTTTGTCTTTTATTTATTTAGTTGATATGATGTATCACATTTATTAATTTGTGTATGGTGACCCATCCTTACATCTCTGGTATAAGCCCCACTTGATCATGGTGTATCTTTAAATATGCTTTTCGATTTTGTTTGCTAGTATTTTGTTGAGAATTTTTGTGTCTGTGCTCATTAGGGATACTGGACTGCAGTTTTTGTTGTTGCTATTGTTGCATCCTCGTCTGGTTTTGAAATCAGTGTAATGCTGGCCTTATAAAATGAATTAGGGAGAGTTTTCTCCTTTTTAATTTTTTGCTATAGTTTGAGGAGCATTAGTGTTATTTATTCTTGGAAAATTTGGTAGAATTTAGCAGTAAAGCCATCCAGCCCTGGACTTTTCTTTTTTGGGGGACTTTTCTTAAAATTGCTCATTCAATCTCATTATTCATTATTAGTCTGTTGATGTTTTTAAATTTTTTCCTGATTCAATCTTCGTAGATTGTGTCCAGGAATCTATTTAGTTCCTCTAAGTTTTCTAGTTTGTTCGTGTATAGATAGGTGTTCATAATAGTTTCTGATGAACTTTCATAATTCTGTTTTATCAGTGGTAAAGTCTCATTTTTCATTTCTGATTTTCCTTATTTAGGTCTTTTCCCTTTTTTTCTTTATTAACCTAGCAAATGACTTATTGGTTTTGCTTATCTTTTCAAAAAACAAATTCTTTGTTTCATTGATCTTTTGTAATTATTTTAGTCTCTATTTTGTTTAGTTCTTCTCTGATCTTTATTGTTTCTTTGCTTCTAATAATTTTGGATTTGCTTTGCTCCTGCTTTTTTAGTGCCTTGAATTGAATAATTAGATTGTTTATTTGAAATATTTCTACTTTTTCAATGCAGTCATTTATTACTATAAACCTTCTTCTTAGCACTGCTTTTGCTGTATCCCACATGTTTGGGTATGTTATGTCTTGATTTTCATTTGTTACACATTTTTTAAAATACCCTCTTTAATTGTTTCCTTGACTCAATGTTTGTTCAGTAGCATATGTGTGTTTTGTTTTTGTTTTGAGAAAAGGTCTCACTTTGTCACTCAGGCTGGAATGCAGTGGCTTGAACTTCGCTCACTGCAGCCTTGACATTGCAGGCTCAAGCAATCCTCCTGCTTCAAACCCCCAAGTAGCTGGGACTACAAGAGTGTGCCACAACGTCCGGCTAATTTAATTTTCTTACTTATTTGCTTATTTACTTATTTATTTATTTACTTAGTAGAGATGAGATTTCACCATGTTTACCAGGCTGGTCCTGAACTCCTGAATTCAAGCAATCCACCTGCTTCAGCCTCCCAAAGTGCTAGGATTATAGACTTGAGCCACTGCACCCAGACCAGGAGAATGTTTTTAAATTTCCATGTTTTATGCAGTTTCCAAAGTTCCTTTTCTTATTAATTTCTACTTTTATTCCTTTATGTTCTGAGAAAACATTTGATACAATTTTGATTTTTAAAAACTTGTTCAGACTTGTTTTATGTCTTAACATGTGGTCTATTGTGGAGACTTTTCCATGTGCAGGTGAGAAATATGAGTACTCTGTAGCTGTTAGATGAAATATTTTATAAATTTCCATGTGTTTTCGTGATTACAGATATTTTTCTTTCACTTCCAGGTGTAGGATACCCTTACACATTTCTTGTAGAGCTAGTCTAGTGGTGATTAATCCTCTCAACTTTTGCTTGTCTGAGAAATACTTTATTTTTCCTTCATTTATGAAGGATCAATTTGCTGGGTATGATATGGCACTGGATATGATCGGCACTTTTTTCTTTCAGTACTTTGAATGTATCATCATGTTCTCTCCTTGCCTGTAAAGTTTCTGCTAAGAAATTCACCGTTATTCTGACTGATGTTTCTTTATAAGTGACTAGATGCTTTTCTCTTGCTGTTTTTAGAATTCTTTGTCTTTGACTTTTGACAGTTTGACTATAATGTGCTTTGAAGAAAATCTCTTTGATTTTTTATATTTGGGGATCTCTGAATCTCTTGTATCAGGATGTCTTAATCTCTTACTAGACTTGAGAAGTTTTCATTTATTATTTCGTTAAATAACTGTTACAATTCTTTCATTTTTTTTTTTTTTGCCTTTCCGAAAACCAAAAATTTAAATATTTGGTCCCTTTATGATGTCCCATATGCCACATAGGCTTTGCTCTTTTTAAAAATTTTTTTTTCTTTATATTTTTGACTCACTGGTTTATTTCAAAAGACCTGTCTCCAAGTTCTGAGAAACTTTGCGGATCAATCTAATCTATTGTTGAAATTTTGAATATATTTTATATTTCTTTCAAGGAATTCTTTAGTTCCAAAATTTCTGTTTTTTAAAAAATTTATCTCTGTTAAACTTCACATTCATATCATGAATTGTTTTTTGATTTCTTTGTATTGCTTTTCAATATTCTATTCTATCTCATTGAGCCTGTTTAAAACGAATATTTTAAATCTTTCAGGAGATTTTGTAAAGTTCCGTTTGATTGGGATCTGCTTTGGTAGAATTATGTGTTCCTTTGGAAGTGTCATATTTCCTTGCTATTTCACATTTCCTGTGTCCTTACACTAATATCTGCTCATCTGGTGTAGTAGTTGCTTCTTCCAATTTTTTGAATTTGCTTTTGCAGAGGGGGACTTTTTCTTGAAGATGTATCTATGATGTTGGTTGGGTGGGGTGCTTTGGCTTTGATTTTGGTTGTGTGCAGTAGTGTAGTTTCTGTTTTATATATTTGGTTCTAAGCAGCATCACTGGTGTATATGATTTCCTCAGTGGATAGGGTGCAGTCACTAGTGGAGGCTGTGATGAATTTATGCTGGCGTCTGGGATGCCAGATGGACCAGTCTTTGGGTTCCAGTGGTGGCAGTGGTGGGTTGAGCTTATCTGTCCTTGGGCCCCTGGGCAGCATACACTGTCACTGGTGTTAGAGGGTCAAGGTAGGCCTATTTTTGGGTTTCCAGTATCTTGCTCAGATGCCAGGAGTGACAGTGATTAGTTATGTGGGTGGGCAGCTTATCAAGTCCCTGGGCAGCTGGTGTGGCATTAGCAGTCGTGTTACAACCCTCTGGGACACAAGTGGTCTGCACCGGTGTTGGTGGTTGTTGTGAAGGAGTGGGCAGGCCAGTCTTCAAGTCTGCAGGTAGCATGCGTGGGTGGGTGCCAGCTGTGATGGTAGCAGCATTTTTTGTGGGAATGACCTCAGTCTCTGGGAGAAGTGTTCAGGTGCCAATGGTAGTGAACTGGGGTGGGTAATCTACAGACCCCTGAACAGCATGCTTGGGTACTCAAGGGGAGCAGAGCTAGGCCTGGTGGACTTGTCCTTAAGCCTTTGATGGTGCTTGTAGGTCCCAGCTATGCTAAGTAGGGGTGGGCTGATCCATAGGCTGCCAGTGGAATGACTGGGTTGAGGCAGCAGCACCTGTGTTGCAGCCCTGCTGGAGGACATATATGCTGTCAGTGGGAGAAGCTGCAGACAGAGGGCTGGGGGTCATGCACTTCACTTGTGCTTTAGCCTGCAGAGGTGGTAGTGAAATTTGTCTTCAGGGCATGTGAAAATGCATGCCCCCCCCCCTCTGCTAGTGGGAGCAGGGTTGCTGCCAGTGACTCATGCCTCAGTCTAGTATCAGCTGCAGGCAGGGAATGTCAACGCAGCTGCTTAAGACTTGAGGGCTTGTAGGATTCAGTCTGGGCTTCCTCTATGGAGCAATGCAATTGCAGTCTCCAGGGAACTCCCTTTGTTAGTCTCAGGCTCCATGAGGGTGAAGGGGCTCTCCCATGGCTAGGATTTTAGGAGTCTTCAGCAGAAATGTGGACTGTTGGGAATCTCTCTCTTACCCTTTTCCAACATTAGGGAGCCTCTCCAGGTCCCCAGCCTATACCAGTCAAGAAGGCTGCCTTGCTTCCTTCTCCTTCCTTGCTTTTGGTGCTTCCTGTCACTTCTCTGTTGAATTCCAGTGTTTTTCTTAGATGATTTATTTGAAGTGTAATTGTCTATTCACTATTTTGGTTCCTCTTCATGGAAGAAGTTAGTACCAGATGCATCTAGTCACCCATCTTGAAGTCCCTCCCAGGCCCGACTTTAGATTCTTGAGTACATCTCCTGGCCGTGTATACTCAAGGTTCCTCCATTGAATGACCAGAACCCCTCCTTGCCAGTCTTTTTATAGTTCTTCCTTCCTATTATCTATCATGTCCTCAGAGTTTTCCAATAGATAATCTGCTAAATTGTTCTGTTTTAACAACAGCAAAATTGTTAAATATCAGTATTTAACAAATAAGCATCAAATATGTACAGGACACTCTCAGTGCATAAAAATTACCCCAATGCCTGGGCTTCCTCCCAAGTATCATGGGCAACAATCACAGAATTCTTCTTATTTCCTCCAACAGAGGGGAGTTATAGATAGATTGACAAGGTAAAATTTTGTGAACTTGTTTTACGTAGCATCAGGTATGGATTTGAGATATTCATTGAATCGCTCTATCTGTGCTAATTTTATGTAGCCTCTTTTATGAATTAGAATTTGAGAAAATAAAAACAAGATGGTCTTATGGTTTTCCAGTCATCAATATTTGTTTCTACATTTTGCTGGGTGTTAAAAATAAGGATTCTCTGGCAGGTTAAAGGAGTCACAGATTAGTAGGAGATTTTTTTTCCATCCCTTCAAATTGATTCTTAATTTTTCATTTGATGGTTTCACATGGAAACATGTTTTTCTCTATTCTTTCTATAAACATTATGACCTCAAATATATAACTTGTTCAAATTGACTTCTAAGTGTAACTATGCATTCACCTACACTCAACTGAAGGTAATTTGAAAACTAATAGAAGATATGTTTTAGAATTTCAAGAAGATAATAAAATCTTACTTTCGTTTTCAATTTGGCTGGAACTGAGAACACTGAAAATGTGTTTAAATAACTTTTTTAAAACTTGTCTCATTTATCATTTAAATAATGCCTTCACAAATTTGAAATTTGACAGTTTCAAAGACCATGTGCTTGATTCATGTTCTTTAACTCAGTAAAGACATTACATGATATATTTTCTATTGAAGAATTAATTCTTTTCATTAAATATATTAGTGAATACTTGCAATCATTGCCAAACACAAGTGCAAACATTCCTTTTTGACTGTACAGTGAATGTTCTTATTAAATAAACATTTATTCAGCTTCAAACATGGTGAAATGCATGACCGAAAGATAATGTCTGCTCTTTAGTTCCTTTGAGTTCAAGATCATTATTCTACTAAGCCTCTCAATAAAACTTGCACAAGAACCATGAGAACAATGAAGGTACTCTTTAGAAAGCAAGTACCTGAACTTTGGTAACCTTCATCCTTTTCTAAAAGTCAGAATGAATGTGAAATTTGCATACCTCCTTAATGCTTTGTTTTTGATAACAACTGCAAAATGTTCATGAATAAAACTATAGGTTAGTTCACTTCCAGATTGTAGCTATTTGCTGTTTATTTTAAGGACAACCTAGCAGAGAGACAGAAACATACGTGTTAGTTTATTTAGCTTTCATTTTAAATTAGCCATTTTTAACTAGTTTTACTAATTAGTAATTAGTTAAAAATTAAACTAATTTTTAAACTAATTAATCATTTTTAACTAGTAACTGGTTAACTATCCAGATGGGGGCATAAATGTCCAACCGCCTTGTCTAAAAGCAGGACAACTCTGATGGGGCCATCACTGCTTCACAGTACCCATGTCATTGAATGAACCTTTGCTGTGAATTCATCCAGTTTATATCCTCCCTCTGCCTGGCCCTACTTCTTATGCTCCCCTACAAACTTTCCTACTAAACTTTCTGCATGTAAATGTCTGTTCCATGGAGAATTGCTTTAAAACAACACCCTTATATATACATTAACATGTAAACTTCGAATTTGCAGTTAACTTTTAACATCCTGAACTAGTATCTCAAAGAGAAACTTTAGGGTATGGGATGCAAATTCCAAGAGTTATCAGTCAACAGAAATCTTTCCATGAAGTAACTGATCTACAGCAAGAGTATTGTTGAAGTGCACGGGCAGGAAGCAGACACTTACTGTTCCTTGCACCTAATGACATGGAACCTTGGGCAAGTTGGCTTCTCCATGAAAGACTGGACTGTGTGTTCTTTAAGATATCTTCCAATTCCATGGGTTGGGTTTTTTCCAAGCTTGGAAATTACAGTCATCTTTTGACACCCTAGACTAGTATTTTCCAAGCTGAGGAAGAACTACTACTTATATAAACTTATCTGTCAAAAATCACTAGAACAATATTTATCTCTTTACAGGTTTCTTCAGTGAGAATGCCAGAAGCCACACAGCAGGATGAGTGACAGATTTGAAAAAAGGACAGTAATTCATTACAGCCAAAAAGGTATAAAAGCAGCCATAATGTTTGAAGGATTGACCCTCAAAGAACAATGTTGGTGGCACCATAAAGAAGAGTCTAAGAAAATGTTAGGTCAACCAGTAAAAAGGCAACTCCCACAGGTGTAAAGAAAACACACACAAAGATGAAAGCTGATAATGTCTTTCCTGTTCCACGGCTTCTTCTTTGGTATGCTGAATCAATTCTTTTTTTTTTTTTTTTTTTTGAGATGGAGTTTCGCTACAACCTCTGCCTCCCAGGTTCAAGCGATTCTCCTGCCTTAGCCTCCTGAGTAGCTGGGATTATAGGCACCCGCCACCACGCCTGACTAATTTAGTAGAGACAGCGTTTCTCTATGTTGGTCTGGCTGGTCTCAAACTCCCAATCTCAGGTGATCTGCCTGCTTCAGCCTCCCAGAGTGCTGGGATTACAGGCAATGCTGTGTCAATTCTGTCAAGTCATGATGCCTGTCATGACTTCTGCTTTCAGCTATGGCAGACTAGCTTGTAGCAGACCAATTCTCTCTCCAAGAAAAACTACAAAAGTGAAAAGCTGGATTGAAGTACACATACACACACACACACACACACACACACACACACTCACTCTCTGTTTGAGGACTTCAGAGAGCTTCCCAGGAAGCAAGGACTTGAAGACCAGATTGCTGGAAAGAAAGGAAAGGAAGTGAACGCACGCAACATTCCATGCTGCTTTTCCCCTAAGTTTTTTGTCAATTTGTAACTGATGGTTAAAAGGCTAAAAATCTGACCAGAGGTTTGTCTGTTTTATGGATTTGAGAGACAAAAAAAATATATATATATGGAATTCAGAGGTCACTACGGAGGAGAAGCTTCATTAATAATCTAGGATTTCAGCTGGAATGCCTAAAGGGTTACTCCTTAATAGAAAAGGTGAACCAGAAATCAGTCAGGCCATAGAAAGACAGAATTCAGCTTCAGACTAGCTCAATTTCAAATTCAGACTGGGTTAAGGTGAATTTCTTTTACTCTGCCTACCAAATGCACAATTTCTGTAAAAGTTTTCATACTCTGTATCAATTCAATTACACATTTACTAGGCTATGGAAAACAAGAAGAAAGGACAAATAATTTTTAAAAACATACTAGAAAAGTTTATTAGTAGTTTTGGATATTGGAGTTATCAAATACCCACTTTGTGATTGCTTGTTATTACTCTATCTCCTTCCATATCCTTAAGATTTCTGACTCACCACTGATTCATCATTGGCTTGCCTGATTTTGTTTCTATCTGATCTGCTACTATAGCTGTTCTATACTTTGAGATCTTCTGTTTTCCCTGCAGTTTTATTGTTTTAAAATGCTGATGAGGAAATATGTGCTTTCAGAAAAGCAACTTTAAGTCTATCAAATCTGCCACAGTCAATCTCAAATCCACTAGGACGTGATGGCTGGTATAAGGTATGCAGATTACTTTCTGTTGGCTGTGCTTAGATGAAGGTAGACTTTGCTCAGGAAGACAGATCTTTTTAGGGCATTCAAAAAGATAAAGCGCACAGGAATCTTGGTTTTGTTTTTTAAAGAAATGAGATATGACATAAAATAATAATTCTAGGTCCAATAAAGTAAGACAAGATAGGTTTTTTTGTAAGTTATAGTGTTAAAAGATATAAAAAATAAGAGGAAAAATAAGAAATTCAGTTAGAAGATTGAATAGTTAGGCCCAATAGAGCTATAGGGCTATAGTTCTGTCAGTATTGACATTCCAAATCCTTATCTTCGGGTGTTTATGAAATCAAGTTGTACTTGAAACAAAATATACTAGATTCTAGCTGACAAGCAATATTTTAAAAATTGAATAGTATACCTCAATCACTAACTGTAGACCTTGCAAATTGTTCTACCACCAAACCACTCTGAACATCTCCAAACTCATTTGATCTGGGAGTGAACTTGGTTTATTTAAGACATATTTTTGATATATATAAGTGTGGTAAATTATTTCCAAAGGTACTTTAATTTGGATAAATGTAGGAATTAAGCTTCATCACTGCTTTCAGAGAGTATAATCTTTGGAATATATTACTGTATATTGCTTGAATTAAGCAGTTTAGTAAATACTTCATAAGCACTGAATTTCTTTTGAGTAATGCTCAGCATTTTAAAGTCCTGACTGAAAGCTAAGGCTCTAAACTAAGATTCAATAGACAATACTAATTAGGTATAATGGTTCCAATACTAGCACAGAGGTCGGCATAATGTAAGTGTCCAAGTATTATTTACTGAATCAACCAACTCCGCCTCTATCCAGCATTGCTACATTAATGTTACAGTGTTGTATTAATTTTGTCTGAGAAACAAAGAACAGAAAAGGATGGGAGAAATCAATGGAATGCATAGTGAAAGGATAGTAAAAGAAAGAATTAGAAATATAAAGTCAGGGAGGAGAAGAGATGAGAAGTCACAGGTTACCCAAAAGCACACTCACATTGACAACTTATTCAATGAACATCATGCTGTTACAAGTATAATCAAGACCACACATTTAACTGTTAACCATTCATTTACTTAACGATCACCAAACACCTAACTCAGGCCAGAAATTTTTCTAAATGTTAGGGATATGGTAGTGAACAAAGATAAAAATGTCTTTTAATGAATCCATGTGTCCATTGGTAGATGAATGGATAAGCAAAATGTGATACATATGTATACTGGAATATTACTTACACTTAAAAAGGAAGGAAATTCTGACTTGTGCTACTACAAAGATGAACCTTGAGGCCAGTATGCTAAGTGAAAAAAGTCAGTCACAAACCTGCAAATACCCTTTTATAAGGTACATAGGGACAGGAAGTAGAAATGTGCTTTACAGGTACTGGAAGGAGGGAAGGCTGGGGAGTTTTTGTTTAATGGATATAGAGGTTCAGTCATGCAAGATGAAAAGAATTCTATAGATGGATGGTGGTAATGGTTGCACAACATTATGAATGTAATATCACCAAATTGTGCCCTTAAATAATTAAGATGGTAAATTTTATGTTATATATATTTTATCACAATACAAAATTTTTAAAAATCTGCCCATGTTGAGTTTATGATTTGGTAAATTTGATTAAAATTTTTCTAGGTCATAAGCTATCTATAGGTCATAGAAAGACTCAGTAATAGTTTTCATCTTTTTCCATTCTTCTGAGAGAAATATAGACCAAAACTGTATTGGTTCTCATAAGAGTCTAAAGAAATGCAGTACAAATTTTAGTATTCACAAGTCAATGTAATCCTTTGGTATTTCTTGTCAATAGGTGTTCCTTTAGGTTTCCTCAGGTCTGCTGAAAAGGGAGTAAGGCAAGTAATAGGCAGCAGGCACAGGAACCCCAGTAGAAAGAATTTGTGTAGGGTAGTATGATACAATAGGAAATATATACTTGGTTTTTGTCCCTGGTTCCTGACATGGGGATCCTACAATGCACTGAATTTCCCAAGTGATAGGAGTGATAGAAGCATCTTTTGTTATTCATTACAAGCCTCTTTCAATTGTACCTGAGTTTATGTTGATAAGGTGACTTGGTGGGCCCCTAGATAGCTTCAGAATGGGGGCTAGTTGCCAAAGTAACCAACCATGTCTTAGAGGGTTGGAATTTTCAGTCCCTTTCCCAACCGCAGGAGCAGGGAGAGAGGCTGGAGATTCAGTTAATCACCAGTGGAGAATGATATAATCAATCATGTCTATGTAATCATGCCTATTTAATCTCTGTTAAAACTCCTATCTAAAAAAAGGTACAGGTGACAGCCTGGGAATTGTGACTGGCATCTGAAGTGAGGGCAGACTTCTGAGACTGGGCCCTTAACTTGTGAGGTCTAAGCTAACTCAAGGAAGTTGATGTCAGAATTGAATTGAATTGTAGGCACTCAGTTGGTATCTGGAAAGCTGGAAAATTAGAAGGTGTGAGGAAAAAACCCACATGTTTGGTGTCAGAAGTGTGAGCAAAAACAACTCAGGTAGATGATTAGAAATACAAAAGCAGAGGAGGATTAAAGCTGCTAAGACTCACTAAGATTCACCTCTCCCACCTAGCAGAGCTGTCTCCTCACTTTCCAGCTGCCTTCTGTAAATGAACCATTCACACATTTGCCCATACATTTAAAGTGACCCACACCTTATTCTGTTATATATAATGTGCTACTAGTGGCCATATGTGCTCACTCTCTCTCTTTCTCTCTCCACACTCTCTCTCTCTCTCTGTACTTGATTCTTCTTTCTTGACTCACATGACCAAGGAAAGGAGGACTGCCCTCTTAACTCATTGTACCCTCTCTGCCCAGGATCTGTAAATTGAAAAACAAATTGAACTAGTTCCCTGTTATAGTGGTGTATTGAATTTGCAGTTTTTATCTAGAAAACTAGAGGTGCCTGTATTAGTCTGTTTTCACACTGCTAATAAAGACATATCCAAGATGGGGCAATTTACAAAAGAGAGACATTTAATGGGCTTACAGTTCCACGTGGCTGGGGACGTCTCAAAATCATGGCAGAAGGTGAAAGGCATCTCTCATGGTGGCAGACAAGAGAAGAGAGCTTGTGCAGGGAAACTCCACTTTTTAAAACCATCAGATCTCATAAGACTTATTCACTATCACAAGAACAGCACAGGAAAGACCTGCCCCCATGATTCAATTACCTCCCACTGGGTGCCTTCCACAACATGTGGGAATTCAAGATGAGATTTGGGGGGAGAGGGGGACACAGCCAAACCATATCAGTGCCCCAGAGTGAATTTTTCCTGGGACACCAGGGAAGAGTACAAGGTCAGGCTCCCAGTGACAAAGCCATGGTCAGGAAGGCATAAACTGGTCAGACAAGAGCCACAAGGGCCTCTGCCAGTGTAAACAGGTTTCCCATGTGAGGGAACCATAATAATGGGTTGGACATCTAGGCATTAGGTCATCTACTGCTTTAAAGAAGTATCCGATAAAAGCACCCTATAAACCCTCACATCAAGCTCTCCTTATTTCCTGTTAAAGTACCAATGCTACACTCTATCACTGGAACCCCAATTTAACTGGGGGAGTCTCAAAACAAATGGTGATGAGTATGGGACAGTTGGCACAGGTTATACACCTCCACAATGCATTTTAGCTGCACATGGTTTACTAATTGTGATATGGTTAGGCTTTGTGTCCCCATCCAAATGTCATCTTGAATTGTAATCCCCATAATCCCCACGTGTCAAGAAAGAGAGCAGGTAGAGGTAGTTGAATCATGGGAGCGGTTCCCCCCACCCCCGCCCCCACTCCCGGCTGTTCTCATGAGAATGAGTTCTCATGAGAATGAGTTCTCATGAGATTTGATGGTTTTATAAGGGGCTCTTCTCCTTTAGCTCCTTTCTGTTGCCTTCTGAAGAAGCTGCCTTGCTTCCTCTTTGCCTTCTGCCATGATTATAAGTTTCCTGATGCCTCCCCAGCCATGTGGAACTGTGAGTCAATGAAACCTTTTTCCCTTAAAAATTACCCAGTCTCAGGCAGTTCTTTACAGCAGTGTGAAAACAGACTAATACAAATTCCCTCTCCCAAACAGCTCTGTCCTTTTGGGAAGAAAGCACTGCTTGCTAGTGGCCTGTAGCTTTGCTTTGCATAAGTGTGTACTGCTGTTGTTGGGTGTCACCTTGGAGATTTTCCAGAAATTGCAGTGGCTATGGATGGTTCTTAGAGCTATCAGACTTCCCTGCAGCCATTGAAGAGCAGGTTCCAGTGTAAGGAAGGTGTTTCCCTGTGAGGAACCAGCAGCCCTTCCTGGGATTGGGTCCCCTAAACAGTGAGCTACTAATTTTTTTTTTTTTTTGAGACAGAGTCTCACTCTGTCACCCAGGCTGGAGTGCAGTTGCATGATCTCGGCTCACTGCAACCTCTGCTGCCCAGGTTCAAGTGATTCTCCTGCCTTAGCCTCCCGAGTAGCTGGAATTATAGGCACCTGCCACCACACCTAATTTTTGTATTTTTAGTAGAGACGGGGTTTCACCATATTGGTTAGACTGGTCTTGAGCTCCTGATCTCGTGATCCACCCGCCTTGGCCTTCCAAAGTGCTGGATTACAGGCATGAGCCACCGTGCTCAGCCCAGTGGGCCACTATTTCAGCGTGTTTTGCTCCTTGGCCAGGTGTACTTTTCCAGTTACCTGAAGGCTTGGTAGTACTCAGGACTGTGTTGGCTATACATTAGGAAGTGCTAGTGTTAAGCCACAGTGAGTTGGCCAGGATGGTGGAGCTCTGCCTTCACCTGGCCAGCAATACAGATGTGGCTACCAAGCTCCAGGCATCAGTGATTCCCTCCTAGTAAAGTCAGAGAGGGTGATACAATTCTGCACTCACTGTGTTGGTGAAGTGGAGCTGGGGTGAAATTGCCTAACCCTCACCCATAATGGGGGTTACTTTGCCTGAATAGCCATGCGCCTCACAATAGTAAGTGCTGCTGGGGCAAGTGCCTCTTTCGTTGCTGCATTGCTTGCTTTTGTCGCAAGCAGGGCTCAGTCAACCTTGACACAGTTTCCAATTCTATATCACACACAAATGGCTTAAGCTGGTGGCCAGAGATGAGAACTTAGAGGAAACTCTCCCGCCTAGCAGACTGGGATCCCTTTAAAGAAACCATTCAGACATGTCCCCAGAAATTTAAAGTGACTCATACCCTATACCCTATTCTCTTATATATGCTGCTAGTTGCCTCTTGTGCTTTCTCTCTCTGCCCTCTCTCTCGGCTCAACTCTTTATTACTGCCTTGTGTGACCTGGGGACAGAGAACTGCCCTCCTGACTCTCCCTGCCCAGGATCTGAAGTTGAAAGAAACACAAAATATTTAAACGTGATTCTTATTGTGGTTGTGTGTTGAATCTGTGCCTTCTCTCTGAAAAACCCAGGGTTGCCCCAGGTAGGATTTTCCCCAGAACACCAGGGAAAGCACAAGATCAGGCTCCCAGTGCCAGAATGATGGTCAGGAAGGCATGTAACTGGTCAGACAAGGGTATGTGCCAGTATAAACAAGTTTCTCATGAACCCCCATGGTCATGGGTCAGACAACTAGACATTAGGCCATCTGCTAGGTAAAAGAAGTATCCTGTGAAAGACACACAGTAAACACCCACCTCCAGCTCCCCTTCATTCCCCATTAAAGAAGGGTCACTAGTTGCTCTGGTACTGGAACCCCAATTTAGCTGGGGGCTCTCAAAACAGTGTTTTTTTGAGCATATTTTGGGGACAAAAGAAATCTGTTTTCTGTCAAATGAAACCTAGCCCAGGGCTCATGGGCATATATTTATTTGAGACTGGGTCTCATTCTGTTGCTCAGGCTAGAGTGCAGTGGCACCATTATGGCTCACTGCAGCCTCAATCTCTCAGGCTCAAGCCTTCTATGTAGCTGGGATCACAGGCCCACACTACTACGCCTGGGTAACTTGATTTTTGTAGAGACAGGGTGTTCCTATGTTGCCTAGGCTGGTCTCAAACTCCTGGACTCAAGCAATCCTCCTGCCTTGGCCTCTAAAAGTGCAGGGATTATAGGGATGAGCCACGGTGCCTGGCCTGTGAATCTAAATTTGACCTGAAGCATGGATATTGCTTTTCAGCAGGTAACTCTGCAGGGATCAGTTCAACTGCTTAGAATGATTGCAACAAATTAAGATGTTACCTGGAAAATTATAAATGATAATTCTCTCATTTTTGTTTTAAAAAAGTGTATGTTGTTCACAGCAAATAATGTAGATTGTTTCAAGCTCCCTTTGATATTTCTTCCCATATAAGCAGGTAAATAAGGTTTATTATTGTATTTTTACACCTTCAATAGTTAATGCACACAGGTGTAATGATGCCAATAATGTGGAACACCATGATCCTAGGACACTTGCTGGAAAAAAAAAATGACCAAACTAATTTACTTCAAGCAGATATAATCCTTCAATTTAATGGATGGATGGTTTCAGAAAAATTTCCTGGTGTCTTAAATGTTGAACTATGTGCTTTCTTTTTCTCCTGAGTTCCTTTAGCATTTAATATCTCAGCAACTCATTTGGCATTTAAACTGTTATAATCTTGCATCATTACATAACTCGCTATGTCTCACTACCCAGTCAGATTATATATTTCTAGAGGGGAGATACTAGTATTTCTTAGCTAGAATGACAGCCCTAAATAATACTATCCATTTTTTTAAGCTAATGAGGCTGTGAAGCTCTTCGAGGATTAGACAGTATCTACATTTTTCATCTGTTTTCTTAGTGTTTGGTACTATGCCTGGTATACAAGGAGGTGTTCAGAAAATTGATTTTGAATTAATATAAAATAGGAGCATTGAAGACTGGCCTTGAGGATGGGGATTTAATGGATGGGAGGGCATAGCATCACTCCATTAGCATGTTCCTGAGAATCCTAAGGGATATGGCATTGCTCTGTACCACCCAGTAAGAATATACTAGAAGGCAATCAACAAGTGAACAATATCCTTAGGAATGAGAAATTCAATCTTGATTATTTAAAATCTTTTACTAGAAAATTCAATTACTCAGAAATCCCCTTTAAACCAAGGAATGTATTGTCATCAAAAAAAGTATACAAGAGAACAAATTTGAAAAGTTATAACATTGATTGATGTCGGAGTGAATGTGCAACTGCAAATTTAATATAGAATTTTATGGTTTAATACAGGAGATTTCAGTTTGTCTATTAAAAATTTGAATGCAATTCGATTTTAACCAATCAAAATTTATAGAATGTTTCCAATTGCTTAGAATCTATTACTCAGCTTGTTGAATGTTTTGTCTCTACTGTACTAGAGAAAGACAAAGGCCAATTGAACAGAAGAGAAATACTAGTGAAATAGACTTGGAAGCCACCTCCTATTTTTCTCAGTGTAAATACCAACCAAATGTTCTGCATCATCAAGGGTATAATGAGGGGCGTGGGGGTGTAGGGGGAAAATGCAACCTAAAAATAAAATAAGAGCAGAAATAGAAGGTACTCATTGAGACAAAAATTAACAAGAAGAAACAAATTGCCATGTAAAATTAAATTTTATGGAGGGAGGATTATCGGTTTGTTTCCAGGTTTTTAACAAAGGTTAAATTTTAGACAACATTTTCTGTGTATGAGTATGGGTCCATTTTTCTGGTGAAGGGTGTAGGAACTATTTTCTCCATGAAATTCTTGACTCCAAAAAGTTACAAACCATTGTAATAGAGAGCATTTTCCACAATTTTTAGAGTTGCTTTTTAAAAGAGAATTCTCACCTTGGAAGTTAAAAGCTTAAGTATGACTCTAGGAAAAAACTACCTATCTTAAATATAACCAGTTTACCAAGTCTTTGCATTCTCCATGGTCATAATTTAT
Source organism: Mandrillus leucophaeus (assembly GCF_000951045.1). Classification (NCBI taxonomy): domain Eukaryota; kingdom Metazoa; phylum Chordata; class Mammalia; order Primates; family Cercopithecidae; genus Mandrillus; species Mandrillus leucophaeus. The sequence continues at coordinate 12,103,038 of NW_012105364.1, forward strand.
TTTAATACCTAGTCCCCATGATGGGGGATTGTAGGAAATTCAGTCCTATTTTCCGTGATTCAAGTGTCTTCAAAAAAATTCAAAGAAAATATGAATTATAAAAAACTATGCATGGATTTCATTTTTTTGCACGAAAATAAACTCATATTCATATTATTTTGTACCAATAATAAACTTGACTTGTTATAACATACATGAATAGGATCTAATTTGACAAACTAAGAAGGATAAAATATCAGTTTGAAATTAGCCTCTATCAGAGCAACATGAATTCTGCTACAACTGAACCAAGAACAAATATTAAATTTATGGTGAAGCTTGGGTGGAATAATGGTGAAATTGTTGATGTTTTATGAAAATTATATGGGAAAAACACTCCCAAAGAAATCTATAATTCACCAATGAATAACTCAATAAAAAATTCAATAGCTTTAGGGGTACACGTAGTTTTTGGTTATGTTGATGAATTGTATAGTGTTGAAGTCTGAGATTTTAGTGCACCCATCACCTGAGTGGTGTACATTGTACTCAATAGGTAGTTTTTTATATCTTACCACCCTCCCACCCTCCCTTCCTTCTGAGTCTCCAATGTCCAATATACCACTGTATGCTTTTGTGTACCCATAGCTTAGCTCCCACTTATAAGTGAGAACATACAGTATTTGGTTTTCCATTCCTGAGTTACTTCACTTAGAATAATGGCTCCCAGCTCCATCCAGGTTGCTTCAGAAAACATTATTTTATTCATTTTTATGGCTGAGTAGTATTCATCCCATGGTGTATATATAACACATTTTCTTTACCTGCTCATCAGTTGATGGTCACTTAGGTTGTTTTCACATCTTTGCAACTGTGAATTGTGCTGTGATAAACATGCCCCTGAAGGTGTCTCTTTGATATAATGACTTCTTTTCCTTTGGGTAGATACCCAGCAGTGTGACTGCTGGATCAAATGGTAGGTCCACTTTAGGTCCTTGAGAAATCTCCATATTATTTTCCATAGAGATTGTACTAATTTACATTCCCACCACCATTGTATTAGTGTTCCCTTTTTACCACATCCACACCATCTGTTTTTTGTTTTTTTTGTTTTGTTTTGTTTTGTTTTGACTTTTTAATAATGGCTATTCTGGTTGGGGTAAGGTGGTATCTCATTATGATTTTAATTTACATTTCCTGTGTGATTAACAACATTGAGCATTTTTTCATATGTTTGTTGGCCATTTGTATATCTTCTTTTGAGAAATGTTTATTCATGAATCTTCTCTCTTCTAGAAGAGAAGTTAATCTAGCTAATGGTCTGTCAATTTTATCTTTTCAAAGAACCAACCAGCTTTTAGCTTCATTGATTTTTTGTTTGTTTCAATTTCATTTAGTTCTGCTCTTTGTTATTTCTTTTCTTCTGCTAGCTTTGGATTTTAGTTTGCTTTTGTTTCTCTAGTTCCCTGAGTTGTGACATTAGGCTGCCAATTTGTGATCTTTCAGACTTTTTGATGTAGCCATTAGTGCTACAAACTTTTTTCTTAGCATTGTTTTTGCTGTATCACAGAGGTTTTTATAACTTGTGTCACTGTTATTCATTTTGAAGAATATGTAAATTTTCATATTGATTTTATTGTTAACCCCCAAATCATTCAGGAGCATGTTGCTTAATTTCCATATATTTCTATAGTTTTGAGAGTTCCTGTTGGAAGTGATATCTCATTTTATTTCACTATGGTCTAAGAAGATACTTCGTATGATTTCAATTTTTAAAAATTTATTGAGACTTGTTTTGTGACCTATTATGTGGTCTGTCTTGGAGAATGCTCCATGTGCTGTTGAAAAGAACGCATATTCTGAAATTCTTAGGTAGAATGTTCTGTAAATATGTTAGGTCCATTTGTTCTGGAGTGCAGTTTTAAGTCCAGTGTTTCTTTGTTGACATTCTGCCTCAGTGATCTGTCTAGTGCTGTCACTGGACTGTTGCAGCCCCTTTCCTGCATTATAGTGTTGCTGTCTATCTCTTTTCTTAGGGCTAGTAGGAATTGTTTTATGTATCTGGGAGCTCCAGAGTTAGGTGCATATGTATTTAGAATTATAACATATCTTCTTGATTGATCCTTTTATCAATATGTAATGACTTTCTTTGTCTTTTCTTTTTACTGTTGCTTTAAAGTCTATTTAATCTGATATAAGAATAAATACTCCTACTCATAGATAACTCGTTTTGAAAGGGGATGAGATGATGTTGAAGATGAAGCCTGTAGCAACTGACCATCCACATCGATTTGCAAGGAAATACTTCATCTCGTTTTTAGCTCTAATTTAAGAGGACTGATGATTAACAGCAGAAACAATAGCCAACACCATAGACATCTCAATTTGTTCGGCTTATAAATTCTGACTGAAAAATTAAAGTGGAGCAAACTTTCTACTCAATGGTTGTCAAAAATTGTTGCACCCAGGTCAGCTACAGATAGGAGCAGAGCTTTTCACGGAAATTTTAAACAAGCGGAATTAAAGATCCTGAAGCATTTCTTTGAAGAATTGTAACAGGGGATGAAACATGGCTTTACTGGTACAATCCTGAAGACAAAGCACAACGATAGCAATAGCTATCAAGAGGTGGAAGTGGTCCAGTCAAAACAAAAGGAAGCTAATCAAGAGTAAATGTCATGGCAACAGCTTTTTATTTTTCATTTTTTATTTTTGTTTTTATTTTTATTTTTTTTTATGCACAAGGCCTTTTGCTGGTTGCATTTCTGGAGGGACAAAGAGTGACAGCATCTGCTTATTATGAGGGTATTTTGAGAAAATTAGCAAAAGCTTTAGCAGAAAAATGAGTTGGAAAGCTTCACCAGAGTCCTTCCCCACTATAACATGCTCATACTCATTCCTCTCATCAAACAAAGGGAATTTTGTGGGAGTTTTGATGGGAAATCCTTAGGTATTTACCTTAAAGTTCTGATTTAACTCTTTTTGTTTCTTAATCTTAAAAAATCTGGTAAGAGCACATATTTTTCTTCAATTAATAACATAAAAATGATTGCATTGACATGATTAAGTTCCCAGGACCCTCAGTTATTTAGGGTGGAACTAAATGTCCAGTATCATTACTTACAAATATGTCTTGAACTTGATGGAGCTTATGTTGACAAACAAAATTTATATTTAAAATTTTTATCTTTTAATTCTACTTTTCCAAGAACTTTTTGAAGTTCCCAATTTTGAGGTTGGGATGGCACACACCCAAAGCACATCACTTCTCCTTGCTTCAGACCTTGCTGAGATCTTCTCTACCATATATGGTTATCTCTATATCACTCTGTGCAGCTGCAGGTCAACTTCACACCAAAGTGGTTCCCAACATCCCTCAGGTCCAAGCTCTTACTAGGTTATAATAGATGATGGCCCAAAAGAAATCTTCCCAGAGATTTTAATAAAGAAAGGCTAACTTTAAATTGGATGTTGGGCCTATCATGGGGAGGGGGGAAAGGGGAGGGATTGGATTGGGAGTTATACCTGATGTAAATGATGAGTTGATGGGTGCTGACGAGTTGACGGGTGCAGCACACCAACATGGCACAAGTATACATATGTAACAAACCTGCACGTTATGCACATGTACCCTAGAACTTAAAGTATAATAATAATAAAAAATAAATAAATAAATAAAATAAAATAAAATAAAATAAAAATAAATAAATTGGATGTCAGGGGTCACTGCTCCTAAGGATGCCATCTCTGTCATTTTACAGAGATTTCCCAATCTCACAAATTTTGAGGGCTCATGTACACTATGAGCATTTCCACCTCTTTCACATCACCCCTCTCTCTTGTTCCTTCCCCAGTCCCAAAGCCCTCAATCTTTTCTGGTTTAAAATCATAATATCTTTGCATAGATGTCACCCAGCATACAAACAAGATAATACTTTCCATTATTAAGCAGAGCAGTTCAGTTTAAATTCTCATTCTCCTTCCAAAAGTGGCCTTGCTTTGGAATAAGTATTTTTTTGTAAATAATAGAATAGTTTCCATTCAGCCCTGTAATGCCAAAAAGCTATTTTTTTTTTAAAACAACAATTTTTTTTTCTTCTGCAGAAATTTAAGTTAATAAAAGAAAAATTTTGAGCTGGGAGAGCAGATAGTGATAGAACAAGAAGAAATTATAAGACTAAGAAAAGGAAGGCATGAGGTTATTTTCAATAATTGTTAGACCAAATGCTTACTTTAATTAAACTTTCTCCCCCACCCATTAAAATGGGTCCCTGGATTAGCCTAAGAAAAAGCAGAAGTCAGAGAATGCAAGGAGGGAAAGCCCAAAATTGTGAAATGCTTTCTCCATTATAGAAGGGATCTAAGTTGCTGAGTTGGTTTGTGAGATACAATTGATAATTATCTTGGAAAGAGTTTTGGTGGGTGATTTCAACTGATTTTTAAAACGTGTATTCAAAGATACCATTATAAAAGTTTTAAAGTTATAAAATAAACAAAAAAAGTCTACGTAACAAATGCAATCACTGATAATAGACCCCTCGAAATGTAATCTTAAATAAAATAAAGCAAATACAGAATGGCAGATAACAGGACTAGCAAAGCAATTTTTTATGTGAATGATGTGTAAATTACTCATCAAAAACATATTGTATTTAAATGAAGAATAAAATAAAATAATTGTATTACTATAGCATAACACTAAAACAGAAAAGTTAAAGAGAAAAAACTGAATAGAGAAAACAAGAAAAAATACTAAATGTAAATTCCAAGTGAAGTTTAAAGCAAATATATTATTAATAGCTTACACTTGTGTAGTGCTAGTTTTATGTACATGTTTTAAATGCATCTTGTAAATATTTAATTATCACATAAATCCTATAAAGCAAATACTACTATTCCCATTTTTGAAATAATGAGACTAAGGCACATAAAGGCCAAGTAATTTGACTAAGATCATATATAAATGGTGAGATTAATATTTAACTCCAGTAGTTCACCTCCAGAGATTGTATTGATTTTAACTCAATACTATTTGTACCAAATCCTGGTAAAACAAAACAAGAACACAGAGAAAAAAAATTCAGTTATTGGAAATAATTAATATTTACCAAAGTTTACAGAATTTATACAAGGATTATCCATCTTTTTAAGTGCACATTGTTTACATACTAAAATTGTTTTTATAACACACAAAAAGAAAATTTATATAAATTTGAAAATCAGAAAATTTGAAGAATATAGTTTTAGATCACTATTAAAGCAGAATACAGTGAGTTTGTGTAAAGAAAGCTGATTTTTTTAATTCAAAAAATTATCTAAAGTAACAATTGGGCCAATAAATCAAGAAAGAATAAAATAAGACTACATTTTCAAAAGTAATAGAATGTTTCTGAAATGAAAAATGTTTAACCTATGTACAAATTGAAACTATGAAATAAGACCACAACAGAAATCAAAGTAAATTTAAATTTTAAAAATATTTTTGATGTGATTAAAATATAGAAAATTAATTCAGCAAGCATTCGACTTAAAATCTTAATAGTTTGTAATTATTTGAAAGGAAACTTTAGGATAAAATTATGATTAAAGCAATATAAAATTGCTTATTAAATACAATTTGATGGGGATGAAATATACCTTTACCTATGTTCCTAATTTTATAAGACTGCACAGATTAGACATGTTGAGATAATTGGTGAGTGTTTTGTTTTCTGAAAGCACCTATATGAATAATCTCCCATTCTTTCAAGATTTCTTGTTAAATAACTCAAATATTTTAAGGAAACTGTATAGAAATTCCACAATTTTCTGTTATAATTCTTAAATGCATTTTTGTGCTTTACAATTATTTTCTAAAAATTTTAAGCTTACATTTAGCCATTTGAGGAAAAAAAAACTTAGTCAAAACTTGACAAGTTCCTTTTGATGTGCTAAGAAATAAAAGTGTTTACTTAGCCATAAAAGTAAAAATTTTGCATACTAATAAATAAACAACAAAGTAAGGATATAGTGTTATATCTTTGGTATTGTAAGGAACAGCTTATCTAATCTTGCAGTTAAAATAGAAGTGTGGTGAGAATGATGAGTTATCTGAAGGTATCTTACAGTAAAACTAAAATATTCTTCATAGGCTAAGACATCTAGAATCTAAGCTCCCTGAAAGCAAGGACCCTGTATTATTCTGCACATCTTCTCCAGCACCAAACATATTGTTTGGCACATGATATATCTTAAGACATTTACTAATTGAATGGATAAGAGAAAAGATATAGAAAATGCCCAGGTAGAAATGGAGGTGGAAAATATAGAAAAAAATGTAAGATGTGTGTTTGTATTTCTTAGCTATATGAGCTAAGATGGTCTAGAAGAAGCAATGACATTCCAGTTGTAATGAGCACATCTAGTGTGCATACTTTAAAAAAATTGACTTTATTTTTCAGCAAAATTGAATAGAGAGTACAGATATTTCTCATATATCTCTTGCCCCCACATATGCATAGCCTCCCACATCATCAACATTCCCTACCAGAGTCTTATATTTGTTATAGCTGATGTATTTGCATTGACATATCATTTTAAAAACACCCAAAGCCCGTTTTTTACATGAGCTCACTCTTGGTATTGGATATTCTATGGGTTTGGAGAAACGTATAGTAAAATATATTCATCATTATCATAGTATTATACAGGGTAGTTCACTGCCCCAAAAATTCTCTGTGTTCCCTCTATTCATATGGTTTCTAAACACAGTAATCTCCCCTTATCCATGGTTTCACTTACCTCAGTCTCAATAAACTATAATCAACCGTGGTCCGAAAATAGGTGAATACAGTACAATAAGATATTTTGAAAGAGAGACCACATTTGCATAACTTTTATTACAATATATTGTTAAAATTGTACTATTTTATTATTAAGTATTGTTCATGTATTACTAGGCCTAGTTTATAAATCAAATTTTATCTTGGATATCTATGTGTAAGGAAAATCTTTACATATATATATATTTATGTGTTTTCCAATTTCCTTAACATTAAAGGAGTGACTCACAGCAGGGTCATAAAGATGATAAAGGTTGGTATGGAGGAGATCACATGTCAAACAACTCCCATTTCATCTCCCTGTCCAGCTTTGGTGCAAGGCCCTCAGTCTGGAATATTATGGCTCTGCCTCACTGGGCTTTCAGCCCCTGCTCTCTTTACCGGCCACTTGCTTTCCTTACCAGCCACCTGGCACTAGGATAATTTTCTTAACTTCTCAAAACTTCAATTACTTCATGTATAGAATGGAAATCATAGTATCTAACTGATTGCGTTGTTGTGAACCTTAAATGAGATATCATATTTAGAGATATTAATATACTTGTCCCCTTTGCTTTGCTCCCTTGACTCATAATGTCCCTAGGACTGATCTTTCCCTCATTCATTACCCTTCAAAGTGAAAGATTAAAGGACTAAGACCAATGTCCTGATATATGCAGATGCTTGCTCTATCTCAGGCATCTACTCTTAATGTCCTCAGTGTCCCTGCTTGGGTTATAGTCTGGGTAACTTAGATGCCAAGCTTACCAGTCAGAAAATCTGTATTATTCTTTTTTTGTTTTTATAGCCAGTGCTGTTGCTACTGCATTGTTTTGTGTTCACTGCACACCAGATCACTATTATTATCATAATCACAACTGATGACAATAATAAAACAATCTCTTAGATTTTCGCAGATGATGTCAACTATCCTCAGGCTGTTTGGATGTTTCTGTCCTATTTTCTCAGCCCGATCTAAAACATCCCTGAGCTGTCTCTTAGTTGATAATGTCTTTTCTAACTCATTTGATTTTACTCATTTTCCCCCTCCAGATTTCAAATGATGAGCAAGTTCTATACAGACGCTTCTCAGAACTGATTTAGTTTAGATTCAGCAGCAGTCTTGCAGAATCATGGAGAGGCTGCTAAGTTTAATGCCACAATCATCTCAGCTCCTACGGTGTATTCATTTCATTGTCAGCTGGTGGGAACAGGCAATTGCTGTGGTATAAGGCTGATTCCCTTCAGTAATAAAGCAAGGCACTGGGACATTTTCATTTCTGAATTCCAAGTGAGTACATATTGTCATTTCAGATGCTATTCCAAGAGCTATCATTTGCTGGAGTGCATCTGGTACCACATTGATTTACAGCATTCTAATTTTTCTTTAAATCTTAGGGAATGTGGGAAGAAACTGAGGTTATTGATTTTGGATATGTAGGACTCAGCTAGCAAGATAGGGCCAACTTATATTCTCCAAGGAAAAAATGCTCAGTTTCTCATCATTTCTGATACGGAAGACAGCATTAGAAAACATAATTGAAAATAGGTAATGGACAAGTAGCCAGAAGGTTTACTTGATAGCAAAGAGACATCTGAGTCCCAGGAAGAGAAAATCAAGTCATAAGAGAGGCAAAGTGCTACCATTCAGTAATAATGGGAAATTGTGGCACATTTTACTTTGATACTGAAACATCTCTTATCCTGCTCTAGATGAGATGGGGAGCACTATGTACTTCTTCACTCTTTTAAAAAAAAGAAAGGAAAAGAAAATGGAAAAGTTCTGTAAGATAATGACAATTGCCTTGTCCTGAGAATAAATTATACAAATCAAAGGGAAATTGTAACACAATACTGAAACATGAATTGAGCATAATTAAACAAATAATTGCAGATATGAAAGACAACTACAAATAAGAAATTTGAAAACTCAGGTTGGAAACTGTCAGCATACAATGTTAGATAAAAGTAGAATAACATTTCCAAGAAAGAATGTGTAACTGAGGGTTTTATATACTGTCCTTCAATTTTCACAACTATTGAAAACCGATTTTAACTATGTAAGAAGTCAGTTCATGTTGTACTCACAATTTCTTCTTAAGAAATCTGATAGAGAAAAGTATTCATTCAATCAAGAGATAATTTCAGTACAAGGACTGATGGCAATTATTGCTGCATATATTTAATTGTAACTTCTAAAATGAAAACAAAGATGAGAATAAAGACAGAAGGTTAGAATGAAAATTTGAATACTCCAAATGAATAGCACAACCAAAAAATAATAAAAGAAAGTGTAAAGTTAACAAACGCACACAAGGTACAAGGAAAACATTAAAATACTTATGAAACATACAACATTATATTTGGACAAATGGAAAGGTATTCTATATTCTTAGAATGAATAAGTATCACAAATACATCAATTCTATATAAGAACTCAAAAAAAACAAGTTTTAAAAAACAGATAAATTTATTATAAAGTTTATACAAAAAACTATGAAGCTCAAATGACTATGAAGAAAAAAAACACAATAAAAAGGGGCAATAGGAAATGAGAAAGGTAGTCCTAATACATGTGATAACATACTGTAATACTTCTAAATTAAATCAATGTGGATTGGCACATGAATGGACTGACAGCACAATGGCACAATCAAAAATACAAAAATAGACCCAAATGTATATAACAGTTTCTGCATTTTTAATAATTGGGGAAAAGATAAACTTTTCAACAAGTGGTGTTAGTTTACTAGAGAAACATTGAAAAAAGATGAAAGTGGGTTCTTAATTCAAATTAATTAGAGGAGTTAACAATAATAACTCTTCTAATTAATTAGAGACCTGAATTTTTAAAATGAAAACACACACACACACAAACTCTACATGGACTAAAAATAAAGGAATTCTTCTATAAACTGAAGTGAAAAAAAAAAAACTCTCCTAATATTCTTGAAGTTATTAAGCAAAAGACTGATAAATTTGACCCCCAAAATGGGAAGCAGCAAAGAAAAGCCATAAATAAATTCAAAAGAAAAATAAGAAATTTGGAAAGAAAAGGAAAAGAAGATTTGCTTTGCCACTAGATTCAGTCTTTCTCTTTCCAACTTGATGTTACATTTGTTTGAATGAAGAGTTTGGACAAAATGATTTTTAAAGTCCCTTTAATCTCAATATTTTATAATTCTAGTGTACTTGACATACCTAAGTAAAAGAGGAAAATTTCATTATATGCTTGGAGTCAATCTTGGTCTTTTTTTTTTCTTTTTAATAGTCTGTTTCCCTTTAATTGTTTTACCTAATCATAAAATATAACACCTATTCTCACTATTCCTTTTCCCTCTCTTGTGCCACCACTGGTAGCCTTCACTCTTCATTCCTTCTCTCAGCATGATGATCATGCTGTCAGCCCATGAGAGCTATGCAACTTTCATGGATTAGAATTTCTGTTCCCTTAAGCCTTTCACTGTTCAGGAACTTCAGAACTTCAGAAGGAGTGAATAGGCAACAGCTGATTAAGGTCCCTGGGTTTGCAGTGCAGGGTTCATTACAGTTAGCTCAGGGAGCTTTAGCTTGGGAAATGTGGTAGAAAAGGATCTCCAGAAATAGGAACTAAGTTATGTGACCTTTGACCATGATGTGTATAAATTCTAGTTGTGATAAGGAGGGGAAAAAGAAGAAAAAACAAAAGGGGAAAAAAAAAAAAAATGCCAACAAAAAGCCTTTTGGCAAAGAAGAACAAAAAAAAAAAAACATTTAACAAAGAAAAAGAAAACCTAATTTAAATTTTTTTCTAGATAAATATACAATTTTAGCTCTTTATATTTATCCCCCAAATGATTTGAGATTGCTTAAAATAAAAGGTCAATTTCCAAAGGAAAACACATACAGATACAAATAAAACCTTGAATATAAACAATTTAAAGACTATGTACTCATTTTATGCATGATATTATAGAATCTAAAGAGGGAAATGCATTGAGTTATATAATTCTCATTGTCAGTTAAAATAAGCCCACCAGCTTTTTCAGAGAGAGAAACTTTTTTCTATTGCCGATTCTTAGAGTTCGTTTATTCCAGGTATCCTTATATAGGAAACGGGAAGGAAAGACTTAATAGTGCGTCTGTAACGAATTTCCTTTCACCTCCAGAATACCTGAAGGAACATAGATCTGAATCTTTGCGAACATTGACTGATGGAATACACAGGCTAAAAGATAAAAAGGAAGGACTTACAGAAAAGCTTTTACAAATGCATACCTAATTTGTCTACTTTGATTATTATAAAGGAATCTGAAACTTGTGGATTTATACGCTGCAGCTGTGATGAAGAGTGGGATTTAGTTATATAGCCAGAACAGGACTATGTTATTAATGAGATACATAATTTTATGAGATCCCAAACTCAGTGGTTTCCCTGTGTTAACTTGACTGCAGCTGATTAGATGATATAACTGAAAGCAAATGAACCCAGTTCAGAAAAGGGTATTCTGAAAATTGCATCTGATATTTGAGGTCTTCCTGATATTCATGCTACTGGCACCATTGTTTTGAATTCTTTGTGAATCATTAGTTAAGTTTGAGGCTGGGGAAGACTCTAACTTTATGTGAATCTGATTGATAATTCAGGCCTCTGGGACTGTAAAAAGATAATGAACAGTATAAGCAACATGATCTATTTTCTTTTAGAGAGGATGTTGACACATTTTTCACATAATTATTCTTTATAGACAAACTTCACAGCAGCTAAGGGCTCAACACAATGAAAGTAAAATGTTTCGATGGAGACTTAGAGTTCCTGGGGACAAATCTTGTGGCTTTTTGAAGGTTGGGTTTAGTTTAAGGCTAGAACTTCAAAAACAAAGAGCGGTGAATTGCTAGAATGTTCTATGGACTTCTTTTCAAATACTAATGGTCTTAACAGGGCCTATATCAAGAGCTCTGCAGGGATCTATTTGTGATAGAGTTTCTAGAGAATGCCTGCAGTGTTAAGTATTTGTTGATTGAAAAATAGGTCCTTAAAATTTAAAGACAAGATGTACAGTGTTAAAGTTGACATTGTTATAACATTTTAAAAGCTGGTTATATTGAGGGTGTCCTTATAGCTGATAACTACCCATTCTAGATGCATTCAAATAGAAGTTAAAATCATTCTTTAATTTTTAAATTTGTATGGTAGGTGTATATATTTATGAGGTACATTAAATGTTTTATTACAGGCATATGATGTATAATGATCACATCAGGATAAATGGGGATATCCACCTCAAGCATTTAACATTTCTTTGTGTTACAAACATTCCAATTATACTCTTCTAGTTATTTTTAAATGTACAATAAATTATTACACTGTAGTCACCCTGTTGTGCTATCAAATACTATATTTGACTTAGGTAAAGTATAAATGGGTACTATCTTTTTGTACCCATTAACTATCCCCACTGCATCTCTTCCACTCTTTCCAACCTCTGGTAACCATCATCTACTCTCTATCTCTATGAGCTCTATTTATGATAGAACTTTCTAGAGAATGAATACAGAGTTAAGTATTTGTTGATTGAAAATTAGATCTATTTTTAGCTTCCACAAATGAGTGAGAACATGTGAAATTTATCTTTCTGTGCCTGGCTTATTTCACTTAATATAATGTCCTCCAATTCCATCCATGTTGCAAATAATAGGATCTCCCTTTTTAAATGGCTGAATAGCACTCCATTGTGTATATGTACCAAAGTTTCTTTATCCATATGTCTGTTGGTAGATACTTAGGTTGCTCCCAAATCTTGGCTGTTGTGCATAGTGCTGCAATAAATATGGGAGTGCAGATATCTCTTCAATATATTGATTTCCTTTCTTTTGGGTATATACCTAGCAGTGAGATTACTGGATCATATGTAGTTCTATTTTTAGTTTTTTGAGTAATCTCCATACCCTTCTCCATGGTGGTTGTATTAATTTACATTCCCAGCAACAGTTTAAAAGGGTTTCTTTTTCTTGTAATCCTTGCCAGCATTTGTTATTGCCTGTCTTTGAGATAAAAGCCATTTTAACTGGGGTGAGAAAATATCTCGTTGTAGTTTTGATTTTCATTTCTGTGATACCAATAATGTTGCGCACCTTTTCTTTTTCATATACCTGTTTTCCACTTGTATGTTTTCTTTTGAGGAATGTGTATTCAGATCTTTTGCCTATTTTTTAATTTGAATACTAGATTCTTTTTTTCTGTTGAGTTGAACTCCTTATATTCTGCTTATTAATCCCTTGTCAGATGGGTAGTTTGCAAATATTTTCTCCCATTTTTGGGGTTGTATCTTCACTTTGTTGATTATTTCCTTTGTGGTACAGAAGGTTTTTAGCTTGATGTGATTTCATTTGTCCATTTTTGCTTTGATTGCCCACACTTATGGGGTATTATTCAAGAAATCCTTGCCCAGTACGATATCTTGGACCATTTTCCTGGTGTTTTATTTAGTAGTTTCATAGTTTGAGGTCTTAGATTTAAGTCTTTAATCCATTTTGAATTGATTTTTGTATGTGACAAAAGATGGGATCTAGTTTCATTCTTATGCATACAGATACCTGTTTTCCCAGCACCGATTATTGAAGAGACAATCCTTTCACTAGTGTATGTTCTTGGCACCTTTATAGAAAATAAGTTCACTGTAAATGTGTGGATTTGTTTCTGGGTTCTCTCTTCTGTTCTATTAGACTAGGTGTCTGTTTTTATGCCAGTACCATGCTGTTTTGGTTACTATAGTTCTGTAGTATAACTTGAAGTCAGGTAAAGTGATTCCTCCAGTTGTATTCATTTGCTCAGCATATGTATATCTATTCTGGGTCTTTTGTGGTTCTGTATAAATTTTAGGATTTTTTTTTCTATTTTTGTGAAGACTTACTGATATTTTTATAAGGATTGTATTGAATCTGTAGATTGTTTTGGGTAGTACAGACATGTTAACAGTGTTGATTCTTCCAATTCATGAACATGGAATATCTTACCAATTTTGCATCCTCTTCAGTTTCTTGCATCAATGTTTTATGATATTCATTATAGAGCTCTTTCACTTCTTTGGTTAAGTTTATTCCTAGATATTTTATTTTATTTGTAACTATTGTAAATGAGGTTACCTTCCTGAGTTATTTCTTATATTTCTATTGGCATATAAAAATGGTACTGGTTTCTATATATTGATTTTGTATTCTGCAAATTTATTTGATTTGCTTCTCAGTTCTAATAGTTTTTTTGGTTGTTTTTTTGGAGTCTGAGTTTTTTCAAATATAAGGTAATCATCCATAAACAAGGATAATTTGACTTCTTCCTTTCTAATCTGGATGCTCTTTATTTCTTTCTCTTGTCCTATTGCTCTAGTGAGAAGGACTTCTAGTACTATGTAGAATTACAGTGTTGAAAGTGGGTGACCTTGTCTTGAAACATATCTTAAAGGAAAAGCTTTCAGTTTTTCCCCATTCAGTATGATGTCAGCTGTGGGTCTGTTTTATACAGCTTTTATTGTGTTGAGGCAGGGTCCTTCTAAATCCAGGTTTTTTTTTTTTTAAGGGTTTTTATCATGAAGGGATGCTGAATTTCATCCAATGCTTTTTCAACGTCAATTGAGATGATTATATGGTATTTGTCCTTTATTCTATTGATATGATATATCTCATTGTTTGATTTGCATATGTTGAACCATCCTTGGATCCCTGGGGTAAATCCCACTTGCTCTTGATTAATGATCATTTCAGTGTTTTGTTGAGTTTGGTTTGCTAATATTTTGTTGAGGATTTTTCCATCAATGTTCACCAGGGATACTGCCCTGTAGTTTTCTTTCTTTCTCCTTCTTTCTTTCTTCTTCTTTCTTCTTTCTTCTTTCTTCTTTCTTCTTCTTCTTCTTCTTCTTCTTCTTCTTCTTCTTCCTCTTCTTCTTCCTCTTCTTCTTCCTCTTCTTCTCCTCCTTCTCCTTCTCCTTCTCCTTCTTCTTCTTTCTTTTTTTTAGTGTGTTTATGTCTGGTTTTGATACCAAGGTAATACTGGCAATGTACAATGAGTTTGGAAGTATTCTCTCCTCTATGTTTTGGAGAGTTTGAATAGGATTGGTATTATTTCTTTAAATGTTTGGTAAAATTTAGCAGTGAAGCTATTGGGTCCTGGGCATCTCTTTGCTGAGAGACTTTTTATTATGGTTTCAATCTCATTACTTTTTATTGGTCTGTTCAGGTTTTGGATTTCTTCCTGATTCAATCTTGGTAGGTTGTATATATCTAGGAATTTATTTATTTCTTCTAGATTTTCCAACTTATTTGCATGGAGTTGTTCATAGTAGCCTCTTCTAATGCCTTTAATTTATATTGTATCAGGTGTAGTCTCTCCTCTTTCAACTCTGATTTTCTTTATTTGGCTCTTCTCTCTTAGTCTGGTAAAAGATTTGTCAATTATGGCTTTTTTTGAAAACCCAATTTTCATTTCATTTATCTTTTGTTTATTTTGAAGGGGTGTCAATTTCATTTATTTTTGTTATGACCTTTATTCTTTTTTTTTATTAATTTTGGGTTTGGTTTGCTCTTGCTTTTCTAGTTCGTTAGGATGCATCATTAGGTTCTTTATTTAAAGTTTTTCTACTTTTTTGATGTAGGTGCTTACTGCTATGAACTTTCTGCTTAGTACTGCTTTTGCTGTATCCCACAGGCTTTTTGCATGTTGTGTTTTCATTTTCATTTATTTTAAGTAAGTTTTTAATTTCCTTCCTAATTTCTTTCATTGACTCACTGGTCATTCAGGAGCATATTGTTTAATTTTTTTGTGTTTGCATAGTTTCCAAAATTATTCTTGTCATTGATTTCTAGTTTTATTCCATTGTGGTCAGAGAAGATGCTTGATATTATTTCAATGTTTTTGAAATCATTACAACTTGTTTTGTGTCCTCATATATGGTCTATTCTTGAGAATAATCCATGTGCCAAGAAGAATGTGTTTTCTGCAGCCATTGGATGAAACGTTCTGTAAACATCTATTAGGTCCATTTGCTTTATAGTTCAGATTAAGACCAATGTTTCCTTGTTGATTTTCTGTCTGCATGATCTGCCTAATGCTGTGGGTGGGGTGTTGAATTGTACAGTTGTTATTGCACTGGGGTCTATCTCTCTCTTTAACTCTAATAGTTGCCTTATGTATCTGAGTGCTCCAGTGTTGGGTACATATATATTTATAATTGTTATACCTCTTACTGAATTGACCTCTTTATCATTGTATAATGACCTTTTTTGTCCCTTTTTATAGTTTTGTCTTGAAAGTTATTTTGTCTGATATAAGTACAGCTACTCCTCCTCTTTTTTGTTTTCCATTTGCATGGAGTATCTTTTTCTATATCTTTATTTTTTTTATTTCTTATCTCTTATCTTATTATTTTCTCTTATTTTCTATCTCTTATAAATAGGACTTTCCATCTCTTATTTATAAGAGATAGAAAAAGTTATTCCATGCAAATGGAATTTGCTATCATATCTGTGTGTCTCTTTGTAGGTGAAGTGTGTTACTTGTAGGCAAGAGATCAGTGGGTCTTATTTTTTTGATCCATTCAATTAGCCTATGTCTTTTGATTGGAAAGCTTAGTCTATTTACATTCAACGTTATTATTGATAAATAAAGGCTTACTCTTGCCATTATGTTATTTGTTTTATGCTTGGTTTGTGGTTTTTACTTCTTTCCTCCTTTCCTTCCTGTCTTCCTTTTTGTGAAAGTGATTTTCTCTGGTGGTGTATTTTAATTTTTTGCTTTGTATTTTTTGTTTATCTGTTGTAGTTCTTTTTATTTAAGGTTACCATAAAGCTTACAAATAACATCTTATAAGCCATTATTTTAAGCTGATGATAACTTAACTCTGATTGCAAAAACAAACAAAGCAAACTAGTAAAAACTCTATACTGCAGATATATAGACCAATGGAACAGAACAGAGGCCTCAGAAATAACACCACACATCTACAACCATCTGATCTTTGACAAACCTGACAAAAACAAGCAATGGGGAAGGGATTCCCTATTTAATAAATGGTGCTGGGAAAACTGGCTAGCCATATGCAGAAAGCTGAAACTGGATCCCTTCCTTACACTATATACAAAAATTAATTCAAGATGGATTAAAGACTTAAATGTAAGACCTAAAACAATAAAAACCCTAGGAGAAAATCTAGGCAATACCATTCAGGACATAGGCATGGGCAAAGACTTCATGACTGAAACACCAAAAGCTATGACAACAAAAGACAAAATAGACAAATGGGATTTAATTAAACTACGGAGCTTCTGCACAGTAACATAAACTATAATCAGAGTGAACAGGCAACCTACATAATGGGGAAATTTTTTGCACTCTATCCATCTGACAAAGGGCTGGTATCAAGACTCTACAAAGAACTTAAACAGGTTTAGAAGAAAAAAAACAAACAACCCCATCAAAAAGTGGGTGAAGGATAAAAACAGACACTTCTCAAAATAATACACTTATGCAGCCAACAAACATATGAAAAAATGCTCATCATCACTGGACATTAGAGAAATGCAAATCAAAACCACAATTATATACCATCTCATGACAGTTAGAATGGTGATCATTAAAAAGTCAGGAAACAACAGATGCTGGAGAGGATGTGGAGAAATAGGAACACTTTTACACTGTTGGTGGGAGTGTAAATTAGTTCAACCATTGTGGAAGACAGTGTGTCAATTCCTCGAGGATCTAGAACCAGAAATACCATTTGACCCAGCAATCCCATTACCATTACTGGGTATATACCCAAAGGATTATAAATCATTTTACTATAAAGACACATACACACATGTGTTTATTGCACCACTGTTCACAATAGCAAAGACTTGGACCCAACCAAAATGCCCATCAATGATAGACTGGATAATGAAAACGTGGCACATATATACCATGGAATACTATGCAGCCATAAAAAAGGATTAGTTCATGTTCTTGGCAGGGACATGGATGAAACTGGAAACCATCATTCTCAGCATACCAACACAAGAACAAAAAACCAAACTCCACATGTTCTCACTCATAAGTGGGAGTTGAACAATGAGAACACATGGACACAGGGAGGGGAACATCACACACTGGGGCCTGTCAGTGGGTGGGGGCCTGGGGAAAGGATAGCATTAGGAGAAATACCTGATGGAGATGGCGGGTTGATGGGTGCAGCAAATCACCATGGCACAAGTATATATAACAAACTTGCACATTCTGCACATGTACCCCAGAACTTGAAGTATAATAATAATAATAATAAACTGTATACTTCAACTTCATTCCCCTTGCTTTTTAACTTTTTGTTGTTTCAAGTTGGGCCTGCCAATACTGTCTTTGTGTTTAAAAAGTTGTTGTAGCTACTATTTTTGATAGATTCATATTTTAGTCTTCCTACTTAAGATAGATTAGTTTACACACCACAATTACAGTGTTGTAATATTCTGTGTTTTTCTGTGTACTTACTACTACCAGTGAGTTTTGTACCTTCAGATAATTTCTTATTGCTCATAAATGCCCTTTACTTTCAGACTGAAGAACTCTCTTTAGCATTTCTTATAGGACCGGTCTGGTTTAATGAAATTCCTCAGCTTTTCTTTGTCTGGGAAAGTCTTCATTTCTCTATCACATTTGAAGGATATTTTCACTGGACATAATATTCTAGAATAAAAGTATTTTTTTCTTCAACAAGTTAAATATATCATGTCACCCTGTCCTGGCCTGTAAGGCTTCTACTGAGAAGTCTGCAGCCAGATGTATTGGAGCTGTTTTGTATGTTGTTTCCTTTCTCTTGCTGCTTTTAGGATCTTTTCTTTATTCTTGACCTTAGGGAGTATGATTACTAAATGTCCTGAGGTAGTCTTACTTGAATTGAATCTGCTTGGTGTTCTATAACTTTCTTGTACTTGAGTATTGACATCTTCTAACAGAAAGTGAAAGTTCTCTGTTATTATGTCTTTGAATAGACTTTCTATCCTAATTTATCTATCTCCTCCTTAAGGCCAATAACTCTTAGATTTTGTCCTTTGGAGGCTATTTTCTAGATCTTGTAGGCAATCTTCATTCTTTTTTATTATTTTTTGCTTTATCTCCTCTGACCATATATTTTCAAATAGCCTGTCTTCAAGCTCGCTAATTCTTTCTTCTGCTTGATTACTTCTGCTGTTGAGAGACTCTAATCAATTCTTCAGTTTGTCAGTTGACTTTTTCAGCTCCCAAATTTCCGCTTTTCAAATTATTTCTCTCTTTGTTAAATTTATCTGATAGGATTCTGAATCCCTTCTCTGTGTTATCTTGAATTTCACTGAGCGTCCCTCAAAACAGCTGTTTTGAACTCCCTGTCTGAAAGGTCATATATCTCTGTCACTCTGAGATTTGTTACAGGCGCCTTATTTAGTTTGCTTGGTGAGGTCCTGTTTTCCTGGATGGTCTTGATGCTGGTGGATATTTGTCAATGTCTTGGCATTCAAGACCTAGGTATCTATTCAAATCTTTGCAGTCTGGGCTTCTTTGTATCCATCCTTCTTGGGAAG